>NC_137109.1:8783114-9287696 GCF_949357685.1 Gobio gobio | reverse complement strand
TGATGTGTAGCTAATTATTTATTATTCGTGCACACACTGCGGCTTCTCTCTCTCCCGACAGAACGTTGTTTTCGTGTTTTCTATCTTGTGAGTCAATGTTTTGTACGTCCTCGTCGCGTCTATCTGTTCTACAATGTGCATACAGTCATGAGTTTCTGCTCAACATCGGCAGACTCACATCTCTTTAGAGATAAACTTCACGCACGCCAAGGCTCGGGCTGCACTGTCCGGGCGGCCTCCAACATCCCCGACCCCCAGTACTGCATCTGGCCCACAGCGGAGGCACCAAACACGGCGCGAGATTAAGCAGAAGGGGGGTAAGCGTGAGCATATCTGGGCTAGGCTAGCCAGCTTTCCCCACAATAAACTGGATTACATTCGATTACAGCTGTTGTGTCTTTGTTTGCGCTGTGTAACGTTACTCAATGCGCGTCACTGACGCTTTTCATATGATTGGAACATATCTAAAAATAATGCTATAATCAACACTTACTAACTCGTTCATCTCGCTGTAATGATACATTGCATGTGTTACAAAGTTGGTAGAATAATGATGAAGACGGACTCGGCGTGACTGGGACTCGTGTTTATTCAGAACTCTCAGATACAAACACAATAAACTTGCGCTGACAGACAGCGCTCTCACAACTCAGTAGTTACTATAAATAACTTTGTTAGCAATCGTTCCGTCTCCGTGATGTCCGGTTCGCGAACAAATCATTCTTTTGAACCGGTTCTTTTTAGTGAACCGAACCAGTTCACCAAATCGGACTGAATCGTTCTAAACGGTTTGCGTCTCGAGTCAGCGCTGATCCATAATTTACTAAAGTTACTAACTTTCTGACATGAGTGACAGCCCTTCCGACTAGAAATAGACTAATGACCTGAAGTATATTCTAGTTACTACAACAGTTCACTGAACTGAGACGTGCTGAGAACTGATGTGAAGTGAACTCAGGTCCATCCGTCTCTCTGGCAGCAGCTCGTGCCTCGTAGACCTCGTTAAACCACGCCCCCTCTGCTCATTTCAAATGCAAAGATGTCAGCCAATCACAACAGTGGGCGTTTTTACTGAAGTCTCACAGCAGACACGCCTCTTGAAACAGGGCATTCAGCCACAGGGCAAACATCAGTATAGAAAAAATGCCTTTTATTTCTAAATTATGACATTTTATGATGTAAAAATCATACTAACAATATAAGTACACCTCAGGAAACATTATAAAATAATAGAAAAATGCCATGCCATGGGACCTTTAATATATTATGTGTTTTATTAGACAAGTGAGCAACTGTTTGGAGACAGAAAACGAATCATTGTTTTACAGCTCAACACAGTTTGTCTTATTGTTTGAATCTCATTTTACCGCAAGTACCATGTTTTACCAAGCCTAATATCGATCTCTCACTGCAGTGTGAACAAGCGTCTCATAGTAGCCGCCGAGTGAACGCACAGAGTAGCATTATAACAACTTTTGTATCTTATATTGTTACGACCTCTTAGTCTGATCTAGGGTCAGAAGTAGTAACATTGAGGTTATGGTAAAATTTGGAGTGACGGCAAGAGACAACGCAAAACAAATACTACGTAAGAAAAGTGATTCATTATACAAAAGTGAAAATGTATGCACAAATACGATAAAACAGCACTGCGTTACCCCACATACAGATGAGCGGAAGAAGCGGAAGCGCTCGTTTGTGGCATAAAAAAAGCTCTCGAGCCTTGTGTCGCACTCGTCTCTCATTAGCAATCGCTCCAGCGCCTCATTCAGCCCCGCCCTGCTTCATACTACAGTAACATTAATAAATCTGTAATACATTAGCTCATCTATGAATTTGATCTCTGCTCGAGTCCCATCAGATTATTTTCCACTTACTGTAGAGGTGAAGACAACAACTCCCATGACAACGCCTTTGTTTTGAATAAGCGACCTCTAGCAGCGAAAATTACATATTGTGCCTTTAATTAGTCCTCCCATTACACGCTATCATTTTGTTCATTCAGACTGATTTGCAAAGTCAGAATTCGCACGAAAACCAGACGCAGGATTTATCGCACAAACCAATCATATCATATCCAACCATAACCAATCATAGCGTGATGGAGGCATTGCCTCCTCTCATGTGACTTTCCCCCATTCATTCTCAATTACCCCCCATAAAACCCACCGAACACTTTAGGGGGTCTGCTAAAGCTCAATGGGCTCAGGGGAAGGCGGACTCCTGCTGTAACTTTACCTGCTGGTGTCACTGCTGGACAGTGTTACTTTTGAAAAACTAGTGATTTATATATAGAGAAATATCAGTACAAACATAATCATAATTCATAATGAGAATATGCGCTCCGATGGTGTCAATGTGGAAGTCAAGTTAAACATGTTGTGCAATAAGGGCAGTACTTATTTATCTTTCACACTCTGCACGAACACTTGTATATGCGCCTAATGTTAGGTTTACTAGGTTTACATTTACAACTTACATGTTTTAAATGAGAAGTCATGTTTGAGGTTGCACGTCACCTTTTTGTGGTCATTCTTTATGCTCTCTAAATGTTCCAGTGTTTGCCTGACATATTACCGCATGGACCGGCACAGTTGCCAATTACTCAAAAGTTCATATAAAATCAAAACCATATATCTAATTAAGTTGTATTCCAATTTTGAAGGTGATATCACAAAAACTGAAGTTCCTATGAGATTTTGTTTAGGTGCTGTACCAGAAATAGCCACAGGGTGTCACAGATTTCTTTGGTTTTTTTTATGCATTCTCCAGTAACAAATGAATACATTTCTGTCCAAATATAAATTCTATCACAAAATAGTTAACAAATATGGAACCTTGAGACCTTTCCGACGATATGTGTTTGTCAAGATTGGAATAAGGTTTTGATGAAATGTGAAAATGTATTTTGTAATATGAAACCTGACCACGCCCACAAGAGGAGGAGCCCGCTAAGAGAATTTAAAGTAACGTTTCCATGGTAACGCAACATCCAATTTCAAAGGATACATTTTGAATCCTTAAGCTTTCGAATGATACCTAATCTTTGATGATTACTAAAAGATGTGATATGAAAAAAAGGCAATAAATAAAAAGAGCCCCAAGCGTTCGGCTAGCGGGACGGTGACTGTTAAGGGGTTAAAGATATGAATGCACAATGCAGAGTTGTAAACATTGGACAGCCTGTGTTACAAGTGAAGACCGTTTTGAAAAATGACATCAAGAAAAAACACAAAAATTTGTAGTTTTTAAGAAAAAAAAATGGCTCAAACTTTTTCTGTCTACCAATTAAAGAAATTACAAAAAAATTACAATTCCTATAAAAACAGAAGCAGTTATCCTGGGACAGTTGTGTCACTCATCTTCAATGTGCTAAATAAAATATTCTGTGAATTTATGCTCTTAATCATTTTCAGTGCTGACAGATCCACCATGAGTGCAGACAACATGGGGCCATTTATTTGAACAGTGTTACAGCTGACCTCACTGGATGTTTGCGTGATTTTCTCAGTGACCTAGCATGCTAGCATGACCCAAAAACATTAACTCGAAATAAAAACCAAATTACAACAGACAGTTACACTACTACAGGTGCTTGCTGGGATACTCACATGACTGGGCAGGTACAGATCAAAGGGCGTCCCTGAATCCACATCAACAGCATGAAAGCCATAGTGAGACCCATAGATAACCTTTAACCTCTGTCCATTCTCCACCGTCAGGTCGACGGAGAGGGGCTTCTGAGGCAGTGAGCCGAAAGACTGACCAAAGATAAAGAACAACCGAGTTACTCATCTACTGGGAAATAAACAAAACTTTTTTATTCATTATTCATTTATTTTTCCAGGTGAGGAGTTTCTCCACTAATACACTTTTTCTAACTGCTTCAATTCAATACTGCAATTCATAAAACAAGCATTATTAAAAGACAAGTAAACACTCAGTAATTTAAAAATAAACAAATAAAAAATTTGCATTCGCACAAATAAATACAACTGAACAAAAATACGATTGAAATAAACAGTGTTTTAAGATTTTCAGGTATTCAGGTACAGGAACTGTAATCAAAAGTAAAATAAAACTGCATTTTATGAATAAAATATACAGTATACATTGCAAATATAGTTACAAAAGATATACAGTCAAGAACAGCGAGTTAATTTTCTCTTAATCTTTTGTGGTTTGATTAGTGTTATCATAGAGACGGCAGAAGGAATATTAGGCTGCTGTCACTTTAAGAGCAGCACGGATCCAATATACTGTTACACATGTGTTTTAACCGAGGATATTTTAACAGAGCACAGAAAAGAGTCTTGCATGTGAATGGTTTAAAATCATATTAAAATCACTTTTCTGTGAGCGCGCTTTGGATGTGTGTGCAGCACAGAAAACAACGAGCGGGTCTTGCACGTGAATGGTTTAAAGTCATATTAAAATGCAAACAAAGGAATCGATAAGAGGAATTGAAATTTGACATTTTATAACAAGCATCCGATTCCTGAACTTGAGTATTTTCAATTCCCAATCCTACTCACAGAACTGCAAACTGGGCTGATAGTGTCACGTAATACAGTGCAACAGTTACTCTGCACTACACGTACACACACGCCCGCACGCACGCACACTCTTGAATATGTGGTTTAAAGGGACTCTCCATAATGGCGTAATGGTTTTAATACTGTATACCCGAAGTGTCCACATAAACCATGTTTACATTGTAATTCCCATGTCATCATACACATTTGTGTCCTAATAACCCATATATACAAGAACACACACACACACCGTTGAACTTGTGCCTTGACTGTGAACTGGGATAAGATTTTCCAGCATTTTGGACATTGACATCTTCGGTTACAGGATATATTCACAGCTAATGTGAGAACAAAAAAAGGGGGCCGAGATCGATTTATGCAGTATCAGCTTCAATAACTGAAGAAAACAGTGGGAAAACACTGATGTTGAGATTTAGTGTATGGTCTTTTGGTTCTGTGCAATTATGCTGACTTCAGAATTACATTTCTGAAAGGATGAACCTTTTTTGACAGCATCTTGCACTCTGATTTATCAGACAGCAATTTGTTGAGCACAGAGGATTCATTCCTCATTTTTAAAATAACTATTTGAACCTGACACGGCATATTAAAAAACAAAAACACATTGTCACAGTTTGACAATACAGGGTGATGCCAGCCATGACAAAAAAAATATCAGTTCATGCTTGTTAAGAGAATTACAGAGAGACACTTTCCATGTGTTTCTTGTTTAATGGGTTGGCACATGCACATTCTATGGGGGATGTAAAAGACAGGGTGTGGCAGGATGTGAGCCTGTCCAGTTTTGAGAAAAGTTCAGCTTAATGCAAATGAGGAACGACTTGATGCAGTGACTACCAATGAAATTGGTGAAGATCTAGAAGATAATCATTGCAGTGAGCAATTACCTGATTTGATATGATACTCAGAAGAAAAAAAAGATAATGTGTTGTGTGAAGGACAATTAATAACGCAATAGTACAATCATATTTACAAAATTTGATTGTACCAGCATAAAAACGAATTTGGTGTCAAGGAAAAATAGTAGTGGCAGCTTAATAATAATAATAAAAATAATAAATCTTTATTTTCTATAGCGCCTTTAAATGTACATCTCAAAGCGCTTTACAGAAACAGACAAAACATAGTACACAAAAGTAGAAATAAACAAAAAAGAAAAATGATTAAAAAAGAAGAATGTTATATCAAAAACAATTAAAAACTATATAAAATTGATACAAACGTTCAATAAAAAGCTACCCTAAAAAAATGAGTTTTAAGGCAAGATTTAAAAATGCAAAGGGATTGAGCTTGCCTTATCTCAATCGGTAAAGAATTCCATAATTTTGGAGCTGATGAGGAAAAAGCCCTATAACCCATTAGTCTTAGACAAGTTTTTGGAACAACTAAAAGACCAGTTTCAGATGAACGAAGATTACGCAGAGTATAGGGGATTAAAAGCTCAGACAAATATTGCGGTGTAAACAGTAAATAAAACGGTGCAAATATTAGCTTGTAAACAGGACTCGAGTCTTCACATAATGATCGCACACAATGCTTTTGAGTGGTTTGATTTTTCAGTTTTAGTATTTTTTATAACAGGGATGATGATGATGCAAAGTGTGATGCAATGAGCCAAGATGTCCATCTGACCCATATTTTAATGACGCAGATCTTTTTTCCACATTTCATTTATCCGTCAAGAACTTCAATAGCAAAATACGATGCCCATTGCTACACCAAACTGAGGAAACCAGCTGAGGGTAACAATTTATTTGAGAAAAGCACATATTTGCAATGTCATGCTATGTTTTCATGTCCATAAAAATGGGCAGGACAACAATCTGATCTAAATGTTATAACTATAAACGGCAGAACTTCATGTCAGAAGTAGAGTAAGTCTCTCAGGACAGCAGCGAAGTAGGACACGTACTCAAAGATGACCCATTTCCAAAAACACCCCAGTTACATGATCTATTAGTACACCCTCCTATTCTTTCTCAAATGGAAGAATATATAAATGTAAACAGCGGGTAATTAGAAATATCACATTAGAAAGTATGGTTATGACCATAACTGCTTCCTGAGCCTTGATTCAAAGCAATTATGGACGCACTGTACTAGGCATCTCAGAAACCTTATATTTCAACCCTATACTCGCAAGTCACTGTGGTTTCCAGATGAAATGAACACTAGAGGCAGTAAAAACACCAAACACTTTTGTTCCTTTACACACAAATTATGATTACTTGCCTGGGGCAGACTACTAATTAACAAAGACTTGTTTTGGCACGGCTTTTTTGAGGAAGTTAAATAAAATCAGCTCATGGGCAGTACAACAAATACTTCTATGATACAAAAATGTTTTATAATTTAATAATTACTTGTTATTTACAATTATTTTAATGAGAATGTCATTTCTTTGGCACTCTGGTAATATCAATCTTGTCATAATTTCTTCTTTTATTAATTTTTTCAAGTTATGAAATACGACCCAAAAATGTTTTGGCAGCATTTGTGACATTTCACAATCATCTCTACTAACATACGAGACTTACTTTGAAAGCCATGAACTTGTGGTAAGGCTTGGGAGCCCATGCATAGATCTCCACAGCACTCCTCAAGGCGATGACCAGGAACTTGATTTTTTCATAGCGAACTGAAAGAAGTTAGTATGAATTAAATGATAATCAAAATGGTTACATGGAAGAAGAGACATTTATTAAACCATTCTAGCCTAATTTATTACAGAATATACATACAACCAAAACACAAACCACCAAAAATCACCCTTGAAAGAATAATACTTCATCTTCTGGTTTGTTAGAATGAGTTCACTAGGTATTTCCATGTAGTGCATTACAATAAATGTCAGTCTTTATAATTATAATGCAGGGATCAAGACTGCGATCAAATGGTCGCATTTTGCTACCTTTTTTCTTGCCGGTGCAACTCAATTTTGCTAGAGGACGCACTGGTGCAACCGCCACATTGCCCAACTGTTGCATATGAGAAACATAAATCGAAACGAAAGTGAAATTAAACCGCGGTAGTCGGACCGTTTATCAGCACAGCGCGAGATCAGAACTGGTTTACTCACTGTCTGATCTCGATCACGCGACACCATTACTACACAATGCCGGGAGATCCAGTGAGAAAGTGTTTGGATTAGCTGCAAAATTAATAACATCGCAGTGAGATCTAGAGGGAAATATTCAAATTCAGAGCAGAATTTTCTGTTAGAGATATCAGCGCTTACAAGGAAACCAGGAGAAATATTGTGCCATGAACAAACAAGTTGTAAGGCTTTTAAATCCACAAATCATTCACATTCACTATGGATTTAATGTAGTAACATTAACTGTAACCATGGTATTGTGGCAGAAATAATCGAATATGTATTTTTTTTGTACATTATTGATATACAACCTTTTGAGACTTTTCAAAGGCTTTCAAGTGCTTTACACTCTTTCCAGCACTTCCAAAACTATCCAGTTTTAACGTTATTTTGTAATGTGGTGATTTGTAAAACTAAGGGCCAGATTTACTAACAGCTTGCGCCTGCGCAAACCCTCTTTTGCCGTTAAAAAACTACTGTCAGGATTTACTAAGACACACCGTGGAAAATTAGAAGGTGTGGGCACAGTTATTTTTGCGGCTGATCTTATTGCATATGCATTTGTAGGAGTTTCCCTTTCAGACACAACATTTATGGGAGGAGAGTATTTAAATGAATCATGCAAGGTGATTTACTAAGGTTTGTGCTCGTCAATTAACTGGTGCTTGTGCCATTATTTGCAGACCCAAAAAAAAGCATGTCTTAAACCAGACGCTAACTGGTAGATTGTATTGGTCATTATAGAAATGATCCGGCTGTGTCCGTGTTCTTTAATGTGCGCGTCGTCAGTAGATCACGCGCAGAACTGTTCACTCTCATCTGCGCTTTTTTGGAATTACGCACTCACGCTAATTTGCCCTGTTTAATAAATCTGACCCTAAAAATTTAAAGATGTAGGAAAACTAACACTTTGTAGCAAACAACACTTTTATTAAACAAAAACAGACATTACATTTACACTATAACCAGTAGATGGTGGCAGAGGAGCACTTATTGACTTATTAGCCTTAATATATGGAAAAAAGTAGGGAGTCTCAAGAAAAACAAAACCTTTTCTTCAAATTGTGACTGAATTACACAGTAAGCAAGTAGAGAGTGCTCACTGTTGGTGAGTTCTTGATGATGGTACATTTAATAAGAGTAGAATATTGAAATTTCCGATGTAAAAAGAGTTTTTTGCACATCACTGTTGTTTATAAAAGTTCATTTGATCTCAAGTTCAGTGATATTATTAGTAGCTGCACTTATTAATGCAATAAAATTACTATTGTATGATTAAACTAACTGTAGACACATTTTCTCCAGCTCAACCAAATCAGGTACTGGCGCCACCATCTGTAGAACTTAGTGGCACCGGTGCTACTGCTCTCAAATGATAGTCTGGAGCCCTGTAATACTCAGTATGTGTTTAGTGGCTTACCTTGAATGTCTGCGCTAAAAGGAGTTTAGCCTTTGTATACAGTAAAACTGCTTGAGATGTGGCACACTGGTGTTGGTTGGTAAAGTCCATTGAAACAGAAACATATTTAAAATGGACTCACCTACTTTGTAGCTGACACATCCCTCCAGTTCTCCCACTGAGGTCCAGCCCTGTTTCTTTTCCACCTCTGGATCATTACGCAAGATCTTATTCCTCAGCCAGGACAGGTAGTACAACCTCAGCTTGTTTTTCTTACCTTTCCACATTAAATAAAGAATGAATTAGATTGGGTGATGTGCTCCATTTTCATATCGTCCTATCATCAGCATGTGAGATCGTACTATCATCTATCGGCACAACCCTAATATACACTACCGGTTTTTAAAACAAAAATACAGTAAGCATTAATATTGTAAAATATGACTACAATTTAAAGGAACACACAACTTTTTGGGACTTTAGCTTATTCACCGTATCCTCCAGAGTTAGGTAAGTCCATGCATGCCATTCTCATCTCCGTGTGTGCCATAACTCTGTCTGACGCACCCACCGCTAGCCTAGCTTAGCACAAAGACTGGAGGTAAACGGCTCCAGCTAGCCTACTGCTCAATAAGTGACTGAATAACACCAACATTTTCCTATTTACATGTTGTGATGTGTATAGTTACATCGTGTACTCTCATTCCTGCGTAATAATCAAGGAACTTTGCTGCCTTACCATGAGTGCAGCGGCGCAATGATATTACACACACTCTTACTAAACTCATGCCAATGCCTTTTTCATTATCACACTGTTTCCTCACAAGCAGTGATCAGTACATATTCATAAAGGGGCAAGCGTCAGATATGAATTTGCAGGCAAAGTTACTCTTTAAGCATTGTCATGTAGGAACACTCCAACAAGATACTATCAGAAGGCAATGGATTATATCAAGTAGTGTGAAACAAATATAATGAATGTACAAACGGAACATATAATTGATGCATTTTGTTTCCAAAGAAATATGAGTTTCGCATTAATGTATTTATAGAATTCAATGAGTTCAATCATGCATGAGAAAACACATTTTAATGTACTAATGGACTGTACAAACAATATTTAGCATAAGAAGTGCACTTCAAAGTTATAAACTGAAGAAACTCTTCTACAAATGAGAATATTGGGTTTCCATGAACGTTGTAAGAGAGACAATGAACTCACTCATGCAATTCGATTCAGTACAGACACAAAAAACAATGGGTCAATGAAAAAAGTCAATGGGAACCGAAACTGGTTACCAACATTTAAAATATATTCTATTATGTTCCACAGAAGAAAGTCAGACAAGTTTGGAATGACATGAGGGTAAGTCGTCCATGAGGGACTGCTGCTTTTACATTCAGTTTATTTGTTTATTTGATTTAAGTCTTTTAAACGCTCACCGGTTCCCGCCTCCTTCTTCCCATATCAACTTACTCCGTTACAGTGTGTACGTTAAGATAGTTGGCTAAGAAATTGTTGCTGTTTTTTTGCTTTGGTACTGTTTTTACAAGTAGTACACAACTCTTTTTTTGTCTTAAAAGTAATTCATTTAAAGTCCACATGAATTGAAATGTTTATATGAATATGTCAGCCTTACTGTTATCTATAAGCTAGTGTACTCCAAAACAAAATTTGCATTTAGAAGATATAAGCATTCAAAACTTAGTCTCTCACTTCCTCTGCAGTTCAGCTTCTTATCAGATTTTCTGTCCAATCAAATGCTCTCTAGAATCTGAATCCCTTACACTATAAATAGATGATGAAGCTGTGGCTAAAATCGGTCACTTGTTCACACATTTACTGTTTTCTACATGGTGAATGGCACATAGTGCACTGTATAGGGGATAGGGAACAATTCAGACACTGTAAATATGCTTTCCATTGGGAAGAATGAAGTCTGGTTTCACGTTATTGTCATGCGAACTGCCGCATCACGCACACAGTTTGCTCCGGTCCAGAGACAGGATATCACAGAGCAGATCACATGCGCCAGTTGGCAAAGACCAAAAAAACACATCGCTTAAATATAGCATTCTGTGCAGAATTAAAACGGGTTCGATAAGGAGGAAATTAGGAGGAGAAACGGTTAGAGATTAGGATAAAACGTAAAAAAAGGGGAGGAGCTGTTTGATATGTCCCGCCTGTTTCAGTGGAAATGACGTCAACACATTGAATAATGCTGCGTGTTTCAAGGCACTTCAGTTGGCCTTTAAAGCCTGCAATTAATGTACATTTTTCCTTTCACACAATCAATAATTTTTTTAATGGTGACATTTGATCTGTTTCAAGTGTGGTTCATCCAACTAGAATTTAGATCCCAAATTATCAATGTGATAAAGCCTTTTTAGTCTTATTGTCAATTCTACCTGGTCTCTTGCAGGACTTGTCAAAAGCTCTTGATTTAGTTCATTGATTTGCCAGTATCTGTTGTAGTAAACTGCTTTATGTAGAGTATGTACCTGATATAGTGATGAGGACATTGAGCCCCTCCAGTACGTCCATCTGTTGGAAGCGTCTGCGGCTGATGAGAGAGTAAACTTTGCCCTGACCACTGCGGTCCAGCAGCCACAGGCCGCTCTCTGTGCCCACCAACAAATTCACACCTAAACACATGGGAAAAATAAACGCAACGTTCATATTCTTGGCTCATCTGCTCGCCTGTATATTTATGTTACGATCACGAATGAGAGTGCCCGTGGTTACCACTAGACGGCACTCCATCCCGGACTGTCACTTGATCTAAGATCTACATTACCCATAATACTCTCTGCCCGGACTCTTCATCCCTGATTACATCCACCTGTGTCTCATTACCCGGTTCACCTCACTCTATATAAGCCTGGTTAGCTCAGTCATTCATTGCGAAGTCTTGTTTGTTGTAACACTGCATTTCTGAGAGTTTTCCCTGCTTTCTTGTCTTGGTTTTGGATTACTTGCCTGTTCTGTGGATTACCCTTTTGACTGTCTCTCATGTCTTGTTTGCCTGTTTGGACTGCTTTAATATTTTTTATCCTTTAATAAAGCTGCATTTGGATTCTCAGCCTTCTGTCTCAGAGCAGTTACGTTAAAATATAGTAGGCATCATCAAAAAGGTGTAAACTGTATTTGATCTTTTAATATCACTGTGGCAAGCAGCGAGACGAGGGACCGTGGGCCGGTGGCGAGTGATAATGAGCGCCAGCTGCGCGCCACACCGGTCTCGTCTCACGGCGGAGCAACAACAGTGCAAGATGAGAGAGGACCAGGCCTGGGGCCTCATTTATAAACGTTGCGTACGCACAAAAGAAGGCGTACGCCGCTCTCTACGCAATAATTGGTATTTATAAAAAGCAAACTTGACGGGAAAATGTGTGCTCCTTCACGCAAGCTCTGACCCAGGCGTACGCACAAAAACGGGTGAAAAGAGAAATGGCGACACCGTCGGCAGATGGAAGAAACACGTGAAAGTGTGTGAAACCGTTGTGTAAAAGAAATGGCTATTCTGCCTCTCATAAATAACATGAAGACTTCACAAAGCAAGTCTTACAATTAACAGCCTACACGAACACCTGTTTGATCGATCTGCAGTGTAAAACAAACAAAATCAAACGAAAATTACAACAGAATTGCAAAAAGAAAAGTGAAATATGTTCTGCAATAATATTGGCATGTTACGCAATTCATCCTCATAAATAATATGGTAAACATAACGAAATAGCTAATGTACAAAACTGATATTCTCGTCAATGTGTCCGTCTGGCGGAGCAGATATAGATGCAATTAGATAGACAGATAGATAGATAATTAGGGAGATATACAGATAGATAGATAAATAGATAGAAAGATAGATAGATGTAGGCCTATTAATTGTCCACTGGGGAAAGTTGTTTTCATAGTAAAATTTCTTCATCAGCTACGGAATCATGGTATTCATGCAAATACCTTTAGTTTTATTTTTGATAAAATAACGAATGACGTATGTCTCAACCATTCAGAAAGCTGCAAGACATTACATTTGCACTGAACTATTTCCCATTTCCACGTAGATCATAACCGACATCTGTAGCTTGTCAGATGCAATTAAATGGATGGAAATAAAATGCCCCATCACAATGCGTAATGACGCACAATGACTGATCTTGCGCTCTTAGAAGATGTGGCAAATGGAAGGATTCGGAGTGAAGGCATCTTCAGACAGCAAGAAGACTTGCTGGCAAACGAGGACACACTGTGGAGATGGAGCGCTAGACACTTTTTTGCCTCGACTTTGATGTCCGACCATTTCTTTTATATTTTGGCCACGGTCCGAGGTTGTGAGGCAACAGCATTTACGGCGTCTGCAACCTTTTGCCACTCAAGAGCCTTTTTGGCATTAGTAATGTCCACATTGTGCCCTCCAAAACAACATTTTTCTCCTCTTTTCCACCTCGCCAACGATAACTTCTACTTCACATTAAGTGAAGTTACGTTTTTTTGATTTCCTCTCTGTATTTGCCATGATTTCGCAATCTATGAATATTAACTTGTGGGCGTTTCACGGACTATTTATGGGCAACTATGGGCATGACATGAAGCCGCAAAAGCTGCGCTACATTTAGAATTGATTGTGATTTATTAAGGGAAAACTGCGTAGGATGTGCGTGCGCACGGTTTTATAAATCCGAATATTTCTGTGCGTACGTACGTCCTATGTTTCATCTGTAAGCCACTTCTGACGCAAATCCTACGCAAAGTTTTATAAATGAGGCCCCTGGACTTTACATTGTGTTTTGTTTACGTTTTGTTATGTGTGTGCACGGCAGTCGTCTGTGAGGGGCTGCTGCTTTTACTTTCAGTTTGTGTTTATTATTTGATTAAAAAGTTGTTGAACGTTCGCCGGTTCCCGCCTCCTTCTCCCCATACGAACAAACCCTGTAACAATCACTATTTTAGTACATTACGGCACTTTAAGGGTGGGTTGCACTAATGATTCTAATGAGTCGTCAGTTCACGTCCCGCTGTTTTTAGTGATTGAAACGCTGCAGCAGGTGCTGTTTATGGATCACAAGTGGCCAAAAGGTGCATCTTGTTCACATATTTTTGTTTTAAGATGGAAATTGGACATGTTTGTGGTGTAGTTCTGTGGAGTTATGGCAGTTTTGCCCTCCAAGGCTCCGTGACAGACACGTGACTGAAAACTATGAATACCTGCTTTAAACAAAACAAAAAATACACATTGATAATAGCATGTTTATGTAATATATGGGTGGGATTACAAGTTGTTCAGTTATTAATGCAGGAAGTCATTTAATGTACTGATGTGACTGAGATCTTTACTAAGATGGGGAGTGTCTACAGTATGTATCTGGATGTGGGTCATGTGTGCGTCATCAAACTCACTGAAATAAATTTAACACATACATATGAGATATAATTACAAAAACAGTGCTGAAACCATTTCTTTTATGTGGAAATTTGCTGAGTTCGATGAAAAACAGTAGGTATTTTGCTCCATATATTATACAAACAACTGAAAAAGTAGATTTCATTTCAGCTTTATAAGTAAGTGAACATAAAATGAAGTGTGCATTTCACTACAGTGATTTTCAGTTTGATAGTGCTCCTTATTGAGCAGATGTCAAAGCAGGGGTGTATGGAGTTTATTTCATATGACACAGATGTATTATGAATCAAGCAGGAACATGCAAATGGTCTTTATTAATATCAATAGTCTGCACTGCATGTATTTCTGTGATGTGTGAATATGAACTTGTCTCACCCCACAGGCTAGCGCAGAGGATCTCAGTGTTGAACTTCTTTTTATATTTGCGGATCTCTGGGGCGTCACTCTGAGGTCGAATGTTGGTCGGGTTGACGTTCACCACAGAGCCCTTCCTGTGGGGCTGTCTAACACACGGCTCACACCTGCCATTCACTGACAGACAGAGACAGAGATACATGTGTTTTATACACCGACATTTTATACAGGTCAGTGGGCAACAGATATGAGGACTCACGTTGGTCGTATCCCTGCGGACTCTGAGGTGGAGATATCTGCAGCAAACGGGGGTCAATAAAAGGTGAGAATGAGGACGAGGAAGAGGACGTACTTTTTCCTGGCTGGATATTGAATACTTTCTGTAAATACAGAATAACACAAGCGCAAAAATCGAGTGGAGAACTTAACATGATAGTGCAAGTATGATCAAGCAGACCACCAAATCAATGCTTTTGCCTGACCACATTAAAACATGATCCTATAATATTTTTACATCTATGTAAAAAGGGGGAAAAACTATTAGGCTAACTTAAGGCCCGGGTATAGTTCATGTTCTGCGTTCCGCTCCGTCTTGCGCACAGTTGAGCGCGCAAGCCTTTCAAAATATTTGGCCGTGAGCGCAGAAAGACGCGTTTTATTTTCAAGCACTCAAGTCACATGCACTGTTGTACGTGCACCGTCCATGTGGTCACAAAAATTGGGCTTTAGAGGTGGGCGATAGCCTGAATGCCAGCCGAACTTAGCCCCGCCCACAACATTTGAGGTCGGGAAGTTCGCTCTGTACTTGATCCGTTGTGGAGCAACTATGCTCGAACCAGAGCTGTTCGGACAAATTAAATTGTCAGGGCGGGCTTTATACGATGATGGACAGATGATCAACAGTAACGCCATCATCCACGTCACCAAAGAGCGCTTGGGTTGAATTTGTTTACTAAATGGAGAACGTGTTCGTATATGCGTTCACCTTTGCTATTTCTCTCAGAAATGATGATGGTGTTGGTAAATACTCCGTGCATCCTTACATTCTTTTTACAACGCCGGCAAAGATCATTTACACTCATCATCTTCTTCTACTTCTTCCAGCGTGTGTGCAGTTGAGTTCTGTTAACAACTATGCATTGCTCTGTTTGGTTGTAGGTCTATCCAATTGAGTGCAGAGGCATTTTCGCCCCAAAATCACAGCCCAATGGAGCAGTATCAGACTCATAATATTCTGACTAGAATCTGAGTATGACGACGTCAGGCTAGGTGGGCGATATACTGGCAGACACAATTAACTGGTAGAAATTTGTCAACCGGTATTGATTTTGGACTAGCATCTCTATCGTTTACATTTATGTATTTGTCAGACGCTAGACTATAATTTGCTAGTCTATAAAAAGAACCCCCCTGGAGCAACAAGGAGTAAAGTGCCTTGCTCAAGGACACACACACTGGTGGCGACTGCTGGGATCAAACCAGCAACCTTCTGCATATCAATTCAGTGGTTTACCCCACTAGACTAGTCCACCATCTCCACGAAAGCCATTGCGGTTCCCATTTTAAATCGTTGAAATGCAATGAGCAGCGAAAAATAACTCATTTTGGTATACAGGTGCTGGTCATATAATTAGAAAATCATCAAAAAGTTTATTTATTTCTCTAATTCCATTCAATAAGTGAAACTTGTATATTATATTCATTCATTACACACAAGCTGATATATTTCAAATGTTTATTTCTTTTTTTTGATGATTATAACTGACAACTAAGGAAAATCCCAAATTCAGTATCTCAGAAAATTAGAATATTACTTAAGACCAATACAAAGAAAGGATTTTTAGAAATCTTGGCCAACTGAATTAGTGAAATAAATCAACTTTTCGATGATATGTGCGGTGCGCGCTGTCTGAAACACACACACACACATGAAGAGAGCGCATGAGTACTGAACTGGGTTCTTTTTGCAGCCTAATTGGGCTTCAACAGTTAAATACACACACTCATGTGTCAAAATGCCCAGTGTTTTTTGTACATTTAATTTGTTTATACAATTTATGTAGGCTAGTATTTCTTATTTAGTTCTTAGTATTTAGTACTATTTCTTTAGTGTCTTTGTTCTATTGCTTGTAATTAGTTTCTTTTTCTTATTTTATAACTGAATGTTTACTTGTCTTCAATGAGCTTGAGAGATATTTTACTTAGGCTAGTTAATTTTGTGATATTGAAAAGATTTTGGTCATATCACCCACCCCTAGGCTAACTCTAAAACATTTCTGTTAGTGTGTGAAAGGTTTTAAATTAGAGCTTCTTTATTAGCTTATTTCGAAATAATGAATGGCTTAAAACAGTGTCACATCTGTGTAAAATGTACAAGTGACAAAGTGTCAAACTCTTAGGGTGCTTTCACACTGGCACTTGTGGTGCACACCAGCGCTCGATTGACGTCAGAGATCTGTTCGTCTGTATGCTGTGAACGCTGTTTGCTGATGTGAACACAATTTTACTAATTTGCTGAAGTGAACCGCTATTGATGACATATGAATCGATAAAACTGTGCTTGTGTGTGTTCTTACTTTTCTGACAAGCATGACTGATGCACTGCAAGCAGAAAGAATGTGCATCTCATTTCTGCTCGGCTTCAGCAGAAACGGACTCCCACGTTCTTTAGATTACATTTTGCAGCACATTTGTGGCCGATAGACACAAATGCCATTATGTGCTGACGCTTTGACAAAAAAAACAAAATATCAAAGTATTATATAAAAGCAATGCTATGCATTTTGCCGCCTTCTCCTGTGTCGTTGTTACCAGCAACCGGGGTAAACAGCTGCTGCTTTGATGACGCATCAAATAACACAATCCAGCAGGACGGGGACGCAATTAGGGCTGCTCCGAATATAATTTTTTGAGCTTCGAAGCTTCGGTAGTAATCAACATAAAATATTCGGAGGGAGGGGGCTGAACATATTTTCACACTTCTCTCTAATAAAAGGCAGGAATCTGGAAAAGCGGCGCGCCTCACGCGGGCAGGGCTTATATGCTCCGAGAACGGACACTGCACTAGTGATACAAAACACACAGGTCTTTTACGTCCCAGTACAAGCTCCTATATTTCGCAGTAGATTCATTTAGATTGATAATAACAGGAAATATTAGGATTGCTGCGATATTCTGTGTTACCGGTTCAGGCATAACACCGGTTACATCACTTATATATATTATAGTAGTAAAAATTATTTCAAAAACAAAAAACTAAAAAATATTAAAGTGAAGTGAGCAACACTATGCATTTTGCCGCCTTCACGCTCGCTGTCGTTACTAAGCAACGGGGTAAACAGCTGCTGCTTTGATGACGCAAACGCACCGCGGTTTAGACCCAAATAATATAATATAAACACAGTCCAGCGCGGGCAGGGGGAAACAATCGAACTCGGGTTCAGTCCAGGCAATCGAACAAGAGTGAAAGCACCCTAAACAGCTCTAACTGCTTACCTCTGAAACATGAGTATTGTGTGTTTCCACGATCACAGTATTAGGCACACATTAAGAACCAATCTATCAAAACCAAAACTCTGAAATGATGTTGAACTGCTGCTATCATGGGGTCTGAACAAAGCCAGAAGACATCTGGATGAAGACCTACATCAAAGCTCTGTGTGGTGTCTTGGTGGCAGGTGCGCTCATGTGTGGGGCTCTTGTGCAGGAGGTCCGGCAGATGGTAGCTGTCGTTGGACTGGGACCCAGAAGGCCTCTGGTAGACGTTATGTGTTGGCTTTGCTGCACTCTGCTGGAGAAACATGAACATCTGTTTTTTTATGGGGAATCACGCTTTGAAAAAGCTGACAGTATCTCCGAAAAACTGCTGGATTGAATAATCACTATAAATACAGTCAATCTCCACTGGTGAAAGATGAGCTGCAGCATCACAAAGGCAAAGAGTCAATTAAGACTAAACTATTGAGTTAAGTTTTTTCAATATATACTCATATGTCAGCCTGTTCCCTAAAACAACAGCCTGAAGGTGACTTTACCTGTTGTGGTTTCACATTGAGATGAGGCTGAAGAATGATTTCATTAAACTGTCCTCTGGATAACAAGGGCCTTCCATTGCTCAACGGAGACCTGGACAAACGACAGATCAATTTGAATGACGCCAAAGAAAACATCTGGGTTACTCTTTATTTTAAGGTGACGTAGTTGCATTGTACTAAGTAATATTAATTAACTACATCTACTTACTATAGAGTTACGCTCTGGTTTAGGGTTAGTTACTTGTAATTATGCATAATTTACTGTTAATACTATAGTAAGTACATGTAGTAACTTGTAACTATGTCACCTTAAAATAAAGCATTACCAACATTGGTTCCTTTGACCATGTACAACACAAGAACAACCAGAATAAGTCAACATTAGGACCACACATTTAATTGTGTAATTCCAACCAGTTTTTAATTTATTTTACAGTTGCATGTACTTTAAGTGTACTGGGTAATATAAGGTAAGGGCTTCAGGGCTAGTACCTAGTTATTACCCAGTTATTGCAATTACTATAATAAGTACCATAGTATGTACATGCATGACTAAGATAAAGTGCTACCTACAAATCTAATAATATGAGGAGGTGATGGCATGAGGTTTGGATTTGGAATGAGGGGCATGGTACAAATTCTCCTTAAGGCTTCCTTCAGTTTATCATCAAAATAAAGGCTTTACCCTTACAAAAAAAGAAGTTACCTTATAAGTAAAGTTTATTTAGTATGTATACTAATGTCAGTGTACTAGTAGTATACTTCTGAGTGTACTATTTCAAAACATCTTAAGACTAGATTGGCCCTCGTTTTAGATTATAAAAGCATAACTTTAGGGGACACTTAATATTCAACAATATTATTGATCTGCCTGCATTGACACCATTGTATGAGAACTGAGCTGGACGATGACATCACGGTTTTCTCTAGAGCGGCTGTATAGATACATTAACTAAATTAATAACTAATATTTTTTACAATGGAAATGAATCAACACTGAACTTACTTAAGCTGGGCAATGACACTATTTTCTTATAGAGCTGCTGTACAGCCAAACCAAACTAGTTTTTCAATTTGTATTGCAACTATACTGCAAATTAACTTAATTATACTTTTGAGTTTACTAGTAATAAAAGTTTTACAATATGAACATACACTTTGTATCCAAAGTATACGCTCAGTAAACTACTAGTTTAATAGCTTTTATGCTGCAAGTGCAATTGTAAGCTTTCATTAAGTGAACTCATCTTTCTTATAGTTTACTACTCATATATTAAAATATATTAAAAGCTGCAGTACGTAAGTTTTGCATCTTTTTCGCCATCTCTGTTTGAAACCTGCAATTGCAGTTATTCATGGAATTATCATCTTCACGTTTTTACAAAGTGTTTTAAAATAGTATGTAAAATGCTGGTGTACTATTTCAAAGAAGCCAATATGTTTGAAGAAGTTTTTAATTAGCCACTCTATTAACTCTTTCCCCGCCAAACAGAACTTTCCATAATTTGAAAGAAAACGCTTCCCCGCCAAACACAGAATTTTCAGTGTTTCCGTATTTTCACTGTTATACGCTAGGGGGCGCTATTATGCATCTTCTGAATGAGTACATCATCTCCTGATCAAAACACAGGCGAAGAAGACGCAAGCAAAAACAAGCGATCGTATGCAAGCAAATGCGTATGTAAAATAATGTGATCATCAACATTAAACATCATATAAATCAAAACGGCCTAATGTTACTGAATGAAATGTTGATGAGATATAGGACTGTGAAGCTTTAGGGGCTCGATCTACTCCATCTGTGTTTGATCATTGATCTGAATCTGATCTGGATGTAGTATTGGACAAAAACGTGATTTTCTCAGCTTTTTGCTCCAAATGTTGCTTTTTTTTCCTGAAACTTACCCATATTCAAGTGTTGATAAAAAAAAGGAATGCATGAATCTAGAATAAAACAGTTTTTGTTTAAAAGCAGAGGGTCTGCTCTTTCTTTTGATATATTGCATGCTCAGATATTCATGTTACAAAATATTCTATGGGCCATTACATTTTTGTGAAAATGATCAAAAACGCTGGTGCTGGCTGGCAACCTTTTCTTAAAAACGCTGGTGGTGAAAGAGTTAAAAGAGTAAACTACAAGACAAATATACATAGAATAATTAAATATACTTAGTCAAATATACTTAGACTTCTCATACCTGCCAGTGTAAGTCAAATATACTTGAGTATAATTTAAGTATAACTGGTAAGTACATAAAAAGTAGACTGAAAGTATACTCTCTCATATACAAATAGCACACTTGAATAAACATCAGTGCTGTTTCAATGTGATATGTTTTGTTCTTTTTTTAGACTCCATGTTTATCATATCTTTCAGAATAAGCACAATGTGATTGTTTGGAGAAATCATGCAGCCCTACTCTGGAGCAAAGCTGCAATGTCTTTGCCAGGCTGCTCAAGAACTAGATGTTTTTCATCCAGAAAACGATCAGCACAAGCTAATGTGGTTTGACGTTGGTAGGACATCGGCAGAATAGCAGAAATGTGACTGCCACAGGCACTTCAACTCTTCATTGCGATGTATTCACTGTCTTAATTCAGTGACATGCAGAGCCCAGCGTGTTCACAACCTCTGACACAGGGACCTATCCATCCGGCACCAACCATATGTCTCCTTTCACATTCATTTAAATCATATCAGGATTCTTTTGGTATGGAGTTTAAATTGGTTGCAATCACTGTTGAAAGGGACAGTACACCCAAAAGCAATTATGTCATGATTTACTCTTGTTGTTCCAAAACTATATGAGTTTATTTCTTCTGCTGAACACAAAAGAAAATATTTTGAAGAAGGTTGGTAACCCAG
This sequence comes from Gobio gobio, assembly GCF_949357685.1. NCBI lineage: Eukaryota > Metazoa > Chordata > Actinopteri > Cypriniformes > Gobionidae > Gobio > Gobio gobio. The sequence continues at coordinate 9,265,985 of NC_137109.1, read as the reverse complement.
CAACATTGAAGCTCATTGACTTTGTATGGACAAAAACAAATGTTCTTGCATGTTCCACAGAAGTAAGAAGTCATACATGATTGGAACAACAACATTTTAATTTTTGGGGAACTGTCTCTTTAAAGGGATAGTTACATCAAAACTGAAAATTGAGTGTCTTGGTAACCAGACAGTTGACGGTTGCCATTGACTAGCATAGTAGGAAAAAAAATACTATGCAAGTCAATGGGTTCCGTAAACTGTGAACACCATCATTTTCAAAATATCTTCTTTTGTGTTCAGCAGAAGAAAGAAACTCATACAGGTTTTGAACAACTTGAGGGTGTAAAGGGAACTATCCCTTTAAGGCATTGCCATGGCTGATACACTTAGCACTTAGGAGGTATATTATATAAAGTATAACTACAAAATCACATCATCTTTGACCAGTTTTTGTTTTTAAATCGGTCAACTTTCAGAGGAGAGCAAACCGTCAAGGTGAGATTACCTAGTCTTCTCATCATCTTCATCACTGGAGGAAGAATATTCCGCAAGCTTCAATAATGGGCTGAAGGGCGACTTCATTCCCAAACCCTTAAAGACGAAAACAGTTTGATATTAAAAAAACACAAATCTTAAGGCCTGTTCACATCAAGGACTATAGCTATTATGATATAGTTCTATAAATGATTCTAAATTTAAAAGACCAGCAGAGTCCACACTAGAGGATGTATACCCGACCCGAGCCCGATCAAATAAATTAAAAATATTACCCTAACATCCGTCTTCCTGTGTGCGGAAATTTGTTTATGTAGCTGTGACAACGCGCAACATGTGCGTGCATATTGCATATTAGGCTACATGTGACTGGCAGCGCAACTTCAGCGCTGCTGGCAGGACCATCGAGCAGAGGAGGACAGCCTTGAAGCCATCCACAGTTGATGCAATAATTTTTCTGCATAAAAACCTGGATTATCCTAAACTTTGATGGATGGATTAAGTAAAAAGATCCCATGTTGCAGTTTAGTAGCCATATAGTTTTCGAGAAAAATGGTAAGAGGGATTTTCATTTCAATAAGCTGCATTTGTGTTTTGTTCTGTTAGCTTGGGCCATTTTTGGTAGACCTTTGTTCATTTCATTTCAATTGGTTATTTGATTGGGCCCTGTGTTAACATGTGTATTTGTTTCCCCGTGTGCGCGCTGATGCGCTTATCTGTAATCATTTCAGAATGCCTTCCTACAGTTGCTTAATAAAAGCGGGCTTTCCACACAAACAAACGTACACGTGTCATTAGTATGAGAAAATAGATTCGGGTTCGGGTCGGGCTCGGACATAAATATCGTATAGCCTGTCGGGCTCGGGTTGGGTTCGGTTACTACTCTGTCGGACGCGGGCCGGGCTCGGACAGAAAAATGCGGCCCGATCCGCACTAGTCCACACCACAAACATAACTATAATAGCACAGAGAAACAATATAGCTGGAATCACTATCAGAACAATTTTTATACAGCAGAAGAATGATAAAAAACATTTACAGCCGATCATTTACATTTACATGAATGCATTTGGCAGACGCTTTTATCCAAAGTGACTGACATTGCATTCAAGGTACACATTTTACATTTTGTCAGTTTTTGCTTTCCCAGGGAATCGAAGCCATGACCTTGGCGTTGCTAGCGCCACGCTCTACTGTTTGAGCTACAGGAAAGCGATCAGAATCCATCCTGCTTTAAAGGTGCAGTATGTAATATTGATAGCTAGTGGTTGAAATGGGTACTGCAGTTCAAATTCAAAATATTGGAGAGCGTTGTTCCCCCGCCCCCTCTTCCTCAGACTCAATGCTCACGCGGGTTGCCAGATTGAGGACACGCTACAGGAGCGGGCATAATTGAAAATGGAAGGCGAGGAGATTTACAAACTGTAGATTGAGGAGTTGATATTTTTAATATGCTCCCGTTCATAGTGATTTTTAGAGGCTTTTTAAGTCGGGTAGAATCTGCGATCTCTGAACTAGTTTGCTTGCTGGCTTACATTGCTGTGTTTTCCACCAAATGGAAACCTGGGGTGTCGAAATACTATTTGCTAAATTGGTAGTGGGTGGGATCTCACATACCAAAACAAAAACAGATATTCTGACACGGAATGCAGATTTCAAAGTAGAATAACTGTCTGTATCATTGTTTTTCAGAGAAACAAGTATGTAAACTGTGGGTCATGACCGAAAGGACAAGATCCCGGATACAGGCGGCCGAAATGAGCTTTCTCCGCAGGGTGGCTGGGCACTCCCTTAAGAGATAGGGTGAGAAGCTCGGTCACTCGGGAGGAGCTCAGAGTAGAGTCGTTGCTCCTCCACATCGAGAGGAGCCAGCTGAGGTGGCTCGGGCATCTTTTTCGGATGCCTCCTGGACGCCTTCCCAGGGAGGTGTTCCAGGCACGTCCCACCGGGAGGAGGCCCCGGGGAAGACCTAGGACACGCTGGAGGGACTATGTCTCCCGGCTGGCCTGGGAACTTCTCGGGGTCCCCCCGGGAAGAGCTGGAGGAAGTGACTAGGGAGAGGGAAGTCTGGGCGTCTCTGCCTAGACTGTTGCCCCCGCGACCCGGCCCCGGATAAGCAGAAGATGATGGATGGATGGATGGAAGTATGTGAACTTAGCCTGGCTCCGCCCTCCTACGTACTTCCGCTCAATTTTCATTTTCCTTCAGTACTCAGTCTGGGATTGCGGTATATTCTCTGGTTTTCTCCGGTCAAATTTTAACCGGTCCAATCAGCGAACAGAGGGAGTGGCTGAGAACGATGACGTTGATGTCGTGCGCTAGTTTGAGATGACATACATCACGACCAAACGTTAGCGATTGGTTATGCCAGGAGCAGACTGGCTCTGGGCAGATCCAATAGTTTTAAACTTCAACAGAGTTCCCGCCTTCAAGGAAGTAAACTCTTGTCAATGGAGAGTGGCCAGACTCTCTGTACAAATGAAATGTACGAGAGTCTGGTAGGACCCGGCTAATGTGAACTTAGCATGTTTCCTAAATATCTGCAAACATGGTATTTTTAGGCTTTAGTACAGTCAAAAAATTGCATACAGCACCTTTAAAGAGCTTGAGCATGTAAAGCGGCAGACGACAAAACTAAGAGTAGTTATAGTTATAGATCTTGGTGTGAACGAGCCTTATAATATTCTATATTTGGTTGGAGAACTAAAGAATCTCTGTGTAAAAAGCAGAAGTACAATTAGTTGCGTGTAAGCTCTGCAACATTATCAAATATGAAATACAGATCCACACCTGGTTTGGTAGCGATGTTCCTGGACTTTGAGAGTTTCTGTTTTGATGAACTGGACTGTCCAGCATACAGTAACCTGCAAGCATAAGAATGTCTACATGACAGCAAAGACATACGCTTGAATATCTGACCTCATCCTTATTCTGATACCGGTTTCAATAAGTTACAGAGAGAAAAACACACCTGACTGTGAACTGCTCGTTGAGCTGTTAGAGAAGGACATTTTAACACTGTTGTCCAGAGAAGACTGACGATCTCCACTGAGGGAAAGTCAAGAAACAAAAACAGCCTCAGTTTCTCGTCTGAGGATGATGAGGGGCTTCAGAGGACTACATTTGAGCCTAATCAATGTGGGTTTGAAAATGTTTAATGTTTCAAACAACACGTGCATAGAAACAACTTACCTGGATCCATATCTGTGGTGGCCCGTGACATCTTTGAATTTTGACGTTGTTCGTTCTGGAATCTTGAGACAAAATGTGCAAAAATAAACAGATTGCTTCCTTCTTGTGCCAGTTTTTTTTGTTGTGGTTTTATTTTACATTTTAGGCATTTGAATGACTAAAGCTAATTATGTTTTATCCTCCCCCATTGACCTACATTTTGGTCCTTTTCTGTGGTATTTTAACTTTTTTTGTGCCAACCCTATTTCTGCTTTGAATCTATGTCACATTAAAGGAAGGAAGGCACCTCCCTTTGAAAGAGGAAGCCGATTTGACCACAATTTTAGCAGCTGCCACCTATGCAAAGGTTCCTGACACAGCAAAACTTTTACTGGAATACATTTGAATGAATACAAGAATGAAAAGTAAACTATGATATAGGGTTAGGTTCAAATTTTAGCTGTGGAGATGTATCTGAGACAACCCATGCTGGCAAACGAAATGCCGTCTGGAGACAAACCTTTGGGGGCTGATCATCAGGGTTGAAGAAGACTTCATCTTGTGTTGGCGAGAGAGGAGCGTTGACATCAGACATAGAGCTGCTGTGATGAATCTCTCGACTGGAGCACACGTTCATGTTCTGAAATCAACACAAAATTCAGAGTCTTTTACTCCTTTCACTGACCATGTGTTTTTCAGTATGCACTGCTGGATTCTACATCCCTGTCATTACACTGCACAATTATTTATTTATATTTTTGTTGCGTCATAAAGCTTTGTAAATTATGTTCATACATGTTTTGTATGTATGCATGTACAAATCATGTTCCATGCTACAACTTGAAAACAAATAAAGAAAAAAAATTATATTGTATATTTTTATCATTATATTTTCTCCCTGATGTCCACCTATAGTGTTAGTCAAGGTTTTTTCACTAAAAGCAGAACAACTATAACAGTTATTCCTGATCCATTTTCGCCCTCTCTCAGACGTTGCCAGTTCTTCTGTCATGTTTTGCTGCTGTGACTGTGAACACTGTGTCCTAACTAGACACAATGCAATAAAGCGACAAGTGATGAAAGGCATCTTTTCTATATAAAGCATGCCATCTGCAGAAACATTATGAATTCAAGAGAAAACTGCCTTTGCCATGGATAGTTAACTTGTTTCTGGAATCTTGACTTGACATGGACTCCCATATAAACTCTCCAATAGGGGTTGAACGACTTCAACTGCGCTCTCTCTCTCTCTCTCTCATCTCTCCGACAGCGAATTACACACAAACCCGCCTCCCCTCACTCACTCGTTTCATTTGCTCCGGATGAAGATTGTTGATGTTACAGGGCTTGAATTTCGGTGCGGGATTGTGTATAATTTGACTAATTCCCTCAGATTTTTAGCCTGACGTCGACATACTTCGATTCTAGTCAGAATATGAGTCTAATACTACTTCATTGGGCTGTGATTATGGGGCGTGTTTCAGCCGAACCAGGAAAGAAAATGCCTCTGCACTCAATTGGATAGACCTACAACCAATCAGAGCAATGGAGTAAGTGACGCATGTTGAGCGATGCATAGTTGTCAACAGAACTCAACTGCACGCACGCTGGAAGAAGTAGAAGAAGAAGATGAGTGTAAACTATCTTTTCCGGTTTTGTAAAAATAGTTTAAGGACACACGGAGTACTTACCAACGCCATCATTTCTGAGAGAAATAGTAAAGGTGAACGCATATACGAACAACTTTACCGTTTAGTAAACAAATTCAACCCAAGCGCTCTTTGGTGACGTGGATGTGTCACATGTACATGTCTTGTCTTGTTTAGCACATGTGGTGTTTTGGTTAATTTCTGGGCCATGTGCTCTTGTCTTCTGTCTGGACCCCACCCCTCGTGATTATTGTTTGATTGGACCCACCTGTTCCTCTCTTGATTTGTTACCCTTTTTAGTCTTCTTGTTTGCAGTCTTGTGTCGGATCGTTGTCGTGTATCGCCTGTTTCCCCGTTGTGCTTTATGTTCTGTTCCAGTCGGTATGTTATTTCAAGTTTGATTTTCCCCCATCGTGGGTTTTGTTTTGTGGTTATGTTTATTTATTATTTACAATAAATAACTTCCTCCTGCATTTGAGTCCTCGCTCTCTCTTCTGCATACCATCTCATGACAGGAAGCTTACGTTACTGTTGATCATCTATCCATCATTGTATAAAGCCCGCCCTGACAATTTGATTGGTCTGAACAGCTCTGGTTCGAGCATAGTTGCCTCACAACGGATCAAGTCCAGACCGAACTTCCCGACCTCAAATGTTGTGGGCGGGGCTAAATTCGGCTGGCATCCAGGCTAGCAGATTTTGTGCTCACACCCAAAAATGTGTGCGCATAAGCTACCTTTTGGCTAATGCGCACCTTTTTTTTCGCAGCTTCTTAAACAGTCAAATACACACATAATAATAACAACAAAATGCTGGTATTCACGTCAGTGAACATAAACATGCATGTGTAACAGTATAATGGATCCGTGCATCAGGTCTTAAAGTGACAGCAGACTAATATACCTGCTGTATTATGAGATCTATACGGCAGTTTTTGTGGCCAGTGAAAGTGAAACTTTGGAAAACCACTAGCCACAGTGGTGAGCAAAAAAGCCCTGTCAAGCCCTGGCTATGGCATATGACACAGCGCTGCCCACAAGGCGCCTACATAACAGCTTCTTTTTATTAGTCATTATATTTTGGGTCATTATATTTCTCTCAGATTTCTGCTGGTTCTAAATCAGATACAGATAAAGTAGCACAGTAAAGATTACATGTATATGAATGCATCTGTTAGAGAGTGATTTTGTGTGAATTAATGGCAGCGTTTCTCTACTAATAGTGAAGCTGTAGGTTTTAGTTACTAAGAAACATATGCAAGAACTTTCCTTTTTTATTGATAAATCACAGTACAGTGTTGACAATACATATGTGTTCCTGAATGTTTCTAGCATGACGTGCGAGTAACTGTCTGTATTTGTGTGCGTTACAATGCAGCAGCGCTTTAGTTTAGAGCAACGACTAACTTAAAAGCTGGTTAAAACGTGTATTCTCACGATCAATTTTGAGCATCCAGATGGTATAATCAAACATATACTGTGGAGCGCTCTCGGAGTATGCATTTATTTGTCATTTTAACTGTTGGAAACTGAGCATAAAAGTGGACTTCAAAGATTTATCATAATGTTGCATCCTCTATAGGCCATGATCACTGACTAGTCGATGTCAAGCTTAAAGCGTCATGGCAGAACATTAAAGTCGAGTCGGTGCAACCCCTAGTCTCGATCATCTAACTTGCAAAATGAGTAACTTTGCTGTGATCACAAATTAGCTAGTTTTTTACAGACCTATCCTTCATGTCTGCATTACACTGGTATCAGATTCATAAAACAAACTGTGATAAAATGTGCCACTCAAACTCAAATTGCTAAAATGGATCAGGAATACACTTTAGCAGCCTCTCATTTGTAATGAGCTTTGACAGACTTCACCACATTTTACTGTTGAGGATTCATTATATTCTGCATCCTGTTGTCGTAGAACATTAAGGTCTTTTATTGCAAAAGATAACGGACAATATGATTCTTTAAGAGCAGAATCAAGGACAGTTGTCATGTTTGTGATGACGTACCGGCTGTTTGGCGGCTCTCTGGAGCGCTGGAGTACAAGGACTGGAGTTGCTTCCTGATCCCAGACGTGACTGAACGTGAGGAATCCTGACAGCTATATTATTCAGATTGACAAGATGGGCGTCCAGGGATTCCAGTTTACCTGCCAGCTGAATGCCAGAGTTTCACAATATCAAGAAGCCATCCAAACAGGACAATCATGCATTGTTATATAAACCAATGTAGACATGAACAGATGATACACCATAAAAGTGGACAGTGTGTTTTTACCCCATCGTGTGGAGAGGTGGCTCTGGTGCTCTTCTGCTGGAGTCCGAGGTCGTGCTGCAGCAACAGCAGCTGTGACTGATCCCGGGGAAGCGTGCGGTGGGGTTTTCTGCCCTGAGCCTGACAAACAGACACATATTAACACACATCACTAAGACAGGGATAATGCACAGCTGGTCAGCATGTCATTTTCACAAAACAAACCCTGACGGGGGGATCAGCACCACAAAAAGAAGTGCAGCTGCTCATTGACAAGAAATATCACGCATACTAAATGGACCATTGGTAGATTTGAATTTGGATTGTATCAGGTCTAATGTGTTTACATTTTGTATCTGCCTTGTTTCTTTTTATGCTTTCTTTTTATATGCACATTGTCTTACTGTACAGCACTTTTAAATGTGCTATAGAAATACAATTTGACTTGACTTCGACTTGGACATGAAACAAGATTTCAGTTGAAATGTATTATGTGAGTAAAATTTCTTGCCTGGAACAACAGTCAAACTTACAGCTTAGTGCTCACTATACAAATATATTTGCTGCCATTAACCAGTGCTGAAAAATTTCAAATCTGGCTAAATTTATCGTAGAGACAATTGTATGTAGATCGTAGAAACATTGACACCAATGCTTTTTGGGAAACGCAGCCCACCTGGTGAGTTACGACATTTAACTCAAGACTATCTGATTTGCAAAAAAAATAGCGTTTTGGCAGAAAGTCTATATCGGAGTACAATTTCAAGCATACATAATCAGTCAATTCAATAAGCATTTAACGTCTTCAGTGACACTGAACAGTTTAACTGCTGTCTGATAATGCTTGTTATCCAGTGTTAAAGAAGGCATTACCTGCTCAGCAAAAACACTTAGAGATGCTGATTCAACATCAGTCCTGTGATGTTCACTGTCTTTGGGCTGAAATCCAATCAGAATAAAAGACAAAAAGCAGCACATTACACCAGCGATGAAGTTGTGAGGTTAACATTCACAACATTGGCACATTTTATTATTACATTCAGAAATAAATGTAAAATGCAGGTAAAAAAAACATTTACAAATATTCTAAACACTATAATCATGTATTTTAGTTCCCCTCATTCCACAAGAATCCCTTAAATTGAATGGTATTCAGAACAAATGTACGCATAAAATAAACAAATTATAGTGCCATTCGTTATAAACAACATTTATTATAAACAGGAAGTGAAACTGACTGACTGGCGTGTGGGAAATGAGCTATAGCCTTTAAATAAACTTCACATACCTTACCTTGAAGTTGAATGTGAGAAGAGATAAAATCCAAAACCCACAAGATAAAACATTTCTGTATGAACTCACAGACCAATAATGTCTAATCCGCGATTTAAAAAACAAAACACTACCTATATTACAAAAAAATAAGGTATTTATTAGGGCCCTGTGAATTTTTTTCTAGATTCATTTTTTTTTTTCAATTTAATTTTTTTTTACAGTTTTACAATTACATTTTAGTAATCAAAAAGCATGTCTAGTTAATTGAAATCATGAAACTTACAATTTAACATCAATTTATTAAAAGTTTTATTAAAAGTTTAATTTATTTATTAAAACAAAAATTACATGTTTAGGGCCCTATGAAATTTTATTGGTTTATTTATTTATTTTCTTCTGCGTTTTCTGCTTTAAATTTTCTGGATTACATTTGAATGGTTTAATTAAATCAAAATATTTAATCAAACTAAAATAATCCAAAAGTGTGTCTAATTAATTTAATTCATAAAAACAACAATTTACAACATACATACATATATACATACATACATACATACATATATATATATATATATATATATATATATATATATATTATTATTATTATTATATATATTTTTTTTTTCAGAAATGTTATGTTGTGTATTTACATTTTCTGGCAATTCAATGAAGGCATACGCAGTGATGAATAGATACATAAACATGTATTAAAAAACTACAGTCCATTAGAATCTATTCATTGAAGTGACTGTTTGACAAAACATTGGAATGAAAAGGAAAATGAAATGTATAAACTCTAACCTGTTTCTTGTGATTTCTTTTGCTTTTCTCGGTTACGTCAGTGTCTTCTTGCCATAGCATCTCCTGAAGCTCTGGCCACTGGAGTCCGGTCTCGTGTAACAGCCTTTCCTGCTGCTTTACAAACACAAACACATCGGCTATGAACTGACTTGTTCTTCATTTTTACAATTTTTTTTACCAATTTCAGCTTCTTCTTTTGTCTAGATTCCAGCTTTCAAATGTAATGAGGTGCATCCTGGGATGCTGTTTAAATGGCATTTAAGGAGTTTCTATGTCTGCTGGACACTTGGAGAACCCTGAATCCAGCTTTTCCTTCACTTCCGTTTCAACTCATCTGATTTTTTAAATGAAAACTATTTCACAATTTTGATTTGTCTAGAAAATAAATTTCATGCACAAACTTTCAGGCTTTCAGTTTTTAACATTCACTCAAACGTGTCCAAACGTTAAAAGACAGGGAACTTCTAGTAAACTGACTGGACATAAACAGCACTTACAAACGTTTGAAAGGACACTGAAAATCCAAAGCAAACAAACACTAAACTTGTAACAAAGGCAGATGTTGTAGAGTCAAACAAAGTGCGTCACTCTCCACCTGCATCGTGAAACATCAAACATTTTCTCTGAAATGCACTCATTACACAATAAAAAAACAAACAGATGAATTCTTACATCTTCGAGGCGTCGTCTTTCCTCCTGCTGTTGTTGGATTCTCTTCTGTCGGTCCGCGAGCAGTTGTCTCTTGTAGTTGTCTTGATTATGTGCTTGTTGGAGTAGTTGTGTTTGTGAGTTTGTCTCCTGCTGCAGACGCAGGAACTCTCGTCTTAACATGGACTCTCCAGGAAGATTCACTATAGAGCTATAGGAGCACAAAGCAAACGACATGAGAAACGACCCAACCTAAGACAAGGGCGATGCTGAAAACAAACATTTGTACAAAGCGGCATGCAGGGCTGTCAGGTTTTCATGCCATCTGTCATGTGGAGACTACTGACAGAGCACATTAACCCGACGGGTGACCCTCGCTGACCGGAGTCATTTTATGGGTCACAAGGCAAAGTATAGTCATGTAACGATTTCATTGATTTATTTGGATCTACTTTTTGGTCACTGTGGTGCAAACATCATTTGAGCTGCCTGTTAATGATGCCATTTCACAGTGATCTACTAGAGTTCATTAATGCAAATCTCACCTCTCAAGTCAACAGAAAATCCAAACGTTTACTTCCCTAATGCACTTTTCTGGTCTTATTGTCAACGCTTCATCAGTGCATGTTATTCCAAAGAAAAAAATCTAGTGTAGTTTTCCGCCATCAGGCCGAATAGTTCCTGTTGCATTTCCACTTGAATGCAGTTCGGCACTGCTCGATACAAACTGCTCCCGGTTAGCAATAGGAATGGGTATCGAGAACCGGTTCCATTTTAGAACCGGCTCCAAATTTCCCAGAACCGGTGATTCGATTAGTAACGCGCAATTTTGATTTCGCTTATCGGTTACTGTGTGTGCATTTTATTGTGATTTTCAACCATTTGAGCACAAAAAACATGCGCACACAGTTTTCTGTGCTGCAGACACACACACACACACTGCACACACACACACACACACACATAGTGAATGAATAGTGCGCGATAATGAACCTCTTCCTTTTTTTTTTTTCACAGCACGCGAATGGATAAATACACAAAAAAAATTCAAAATAGTCTTGTAAACACAGTCGGTTATGTCATTGACGGCATATTTTCTTGATGCCGTCTCTATGATAATGTTAATCAAACAACAAAAGAGGAGAAAATTCACTTGCTGTTCTAGACAGAATAACTTAACTATATTTGTAATGTATAGCCAATATTTTATCAAGAAAGTGCAGTGATATTTTACATTTGATTACAGTTTCTGTACCTACTACCTACGTGAAAATGTTTATTTCAATCCTATCTTTGTTCAGTTGTGACAGCAGCCTAACAAACCTGCTGCTGGGTTTATTATATATAGGTTTATTATATTTTTTCTCACACAAACGCATCGCTTGGATGCGCTTTTTGGGCTTCAAAATCTAATCCTCTATTCACTGCCATTATAAAGCTTGGAAGAGACAGGACATTATTAAATATAACTGATTGTATTCGTCTGAAAGGAGAAAGTCATTTACACCTACGATGGCTTGAGGGTTAGTATATTTTTGGGTGAACAAACCCTTTAAAAACCTTAATATTAGGTGCGATTAATCATGATTAATTATTAAAGGGGTCATAGAATGGTACATGCACTTTTACAAGTTGATTATACGGAAATGTGTGTTGGCAGTGCCTGTACACAACCATCCTATAATGATAAAAATACATCCAGTGTTTTTTTTTAATCTCCTTATATATTTTCCCCTGTCTCAAATCGAGCCGTCTGACCGTGTGACGTTACACGGTGTAAGCCCCTCCTAAGATTGTTGATTGACAGCAGCGTTTCAACACAGACCCGCCCTGAGCGAGCTGTCATCCGTCCGCCATTGTTGATACGCTGCAGCAGAATGGCGTCTAAGCGGTTGTGGTGTTGTGTTGTTGGGTGTAATAACGAACACAGCAGTCATTTTGATGTTCCTAAATCCGAACTGCTGAAGACCCAGTGGCTGCTGAGTTTTGTTTTAGAAGGGAATATTCCCCCCGATCAACGTCAATGTTTGCGCGAATCATTTCTCAGCAGACTGCTTTATAAATGAGCGTCAGTATAAAGCAGGTTTTGCTAATAAGCTGCTCTTGAAAAAAGGATCGTGTTCCTGCTGCACCTCAGGGAGATGTGAGTGTAACGTTTTATTAACCTTTATATTAATCTTTGCAAATCGCTTGCACGCTTCACGATGAATGAGGCTAAAGTTTACAGGGTAAGTTACATTACGGCATGCTTTCTGTGTATGATGTTCTCAATATAATTCATAATCCCACGTTTATAATGAACAACGCGTTATGTTTGTTATTACAAACTGTGTACTCGGGTGATAAAGTTAACGTGGTAACACTACACTAAGCTTACTTTTGTACATGGTTTATAACGGTGTCTGTTACTGATTAAGAAGTAATGTTAAAAAAAAAATCTTATAACATAACATCAATCTGTCAATGAACTAACACATCAGGAAACACATAGCAACTACGCTACTCTGCCAGTACAAAGATAGATCAAAGTGACATGACGTTAACCAACCATTCAGAAACGTTCGTCATCTGTTCCTGGTCCGACTCCGGTTCAAAATGATAAGGTTGCTCAGATGTGTCCTCAGAGACTCCCGTTGCCATTATTTCTCGAAAATATACCCTCAAATGTTGTCAAGGCAACACTCCACGTGTGTTGTGGTGTTGTGTCGGGTCGAACCGAACGCCCCACAGAGCAGAGGGGGCGGGGTCAGCAAAGCTCATTATCATTTAAAGTCACATACACTGAAATGAGTTGCTGAAAACTGAGCTGGTTTTGACCAGGTAAAATGAGTGTTTTCTTACAATACTAATGAGAATTTTTAATTAAAGTATATTACAAACTTTTCATTTAGACACTAAAGAATCATATTAACTTGTACAAAAATGTCATTCTATGACCCCTTTAAAAAATTATTAAAAACGATTAATTAGATATTTTTTCAATTGATTGACAGCACTAATATCAATGCTATTTTATTTTGTGCAGGCAATTATCTTATTTTCTTAAAATAAGCCTGACAATGTTCCTTCTAAATACTTCATTTATTGTATTGTGGTATTCTGCCATGTTTGCCACTGACATGCCCCAAAATTGTAACCTCTGGGCGCTTCCCACTCATATTTATGACATTCATGCATGTTCAACTCATAAATACGATCTTTCCGACATGATTTGAACGCACCAATATTAAATCACAATAAGTCATGGAAAAAGAACTCGAGCTGACTGACACAGCTGAAGCATGCACACAGAAAGCCGCATTTCTCAGCATAAGATCGCAAATTCAGTCCTCTTTCACATCTTATTGCACGTCAAAATGCCCCTTGTGATGAGTATTCATGTAAACACAGTCAGTTATGTCTCAATTGAAAGTGTAAACCGGATGTGTATCAGTATATTGGATCCGTGCATTCTGTCTTAAAGTGACAGCAGCCTAAAATACTGTCATTAAAGGGGTCATGACAAGAGAAATCAAATTTGCCTTGATCTTTTGACATATAAAAGAACTTTGTACTATTAAAACATCCTGCAAATTCCATGGCTTAAAATCTCCTCCTCATTATAAACAAAGAATGCATTTAATCAAGCTAAAAAAATAGCTTGTTTAGATATTGGGGGATATTTACGTCACACAGGCAAATATGACTTAAGACATACCTGGGTTCACCTTCATCTTCATTCATGGCATCTTCTTCATCTTCACTTCCACTATATTCATATTCCGTTCCCTCTGTTAAGATTGGTCACAAACAGAACTTGAAACAAATTTGGCCAACAGTGGTTCCCAAACCAAAAGAAAATTACACTACCATATGAATAGGGGATTTTTTAATGCTGTTCATCTAATCATAGCTCAACTACATAAGCAAGGGCGCTAGTCATAATCTAACTTGATGTCTGTTGTCGGCGCAATTATGGTCAACATTAACATTCATCCAGTATATGAGGACATTTTTCTCATCCTCGCACAGATAGCAGCAGAAGAGGTGCTGCGGCACTAGGACACAATTGGTTTTCAATGAGTATTAAAACTGCTTTTAACAACACTGTCATTTCAGGCATCTGTAAAAATCCCAAAAGTTGGAAAGTGAAAGAACATGCAGCCTGAAATGACCAGAATGCGTATTCATTCAAGCACATCTAAACATTCAGACTGTGTCTCGCACCTTTCTCTCGCCTCCTCTTCCTGGTTCTGTCCAGATGATCTTTGAGCGTGATGCGTACTTGTCGTTCGTTGGGAAGGTCTTTAATGAAGGAATGGCGTAAGAGTGTCTCTGTGGACGGCCTGTGGAGGTAGTTCTTCACCAGACAACTGTCCACGAATGTCAGAAACTTTTTAGACCTTGAGGAGCAAAAAAAAAAAAAAAACAGATTTATTGCATACATGTCTTCAGTGTGAAAGTAAATTTGCAAAATGCTACTGAATACTCTTCAAATACCAGTGGTGGACGAAGTACATATATCAAGTACCCTTATTATCCCGAATATAGGATGGTGTTTTATTTTTTTAGAAATGCCTCAGAAAAAACGGGTTTGTCTTATATTCAGGGTCTAGACTTTTACATGTCAATAATACACCAGCAATAATAGGTGGCGCCAAATATACGTAAAACAAGTGCCAAGAACTACGGTATCAGAGTGTAATGTTAGAAGATCACAAACGCAAAAAGACAGTCTTAAAAAGGGAAACAGTCAAAGAAAAGCTCACCGTCTAAGAGCCGCGTGATTGACATGTTTGCATGCCTCGCTGACGGGACCAAACATCCCCTGTACGTGATTTTAACATGTACAGTACCCAGATTTCAAAATACAATAAGATTTCACTTCTACTGTTAAGGACATGTTGGTAGGCTACATGGTTTTCAATATAAGCTGGATAGGCTAATTGTTATATAATTCAGATGAGCTACAGGATATTTTTATGGTAAGCCAAAAAGTGTTTATTTTTAAATGTGATCATTGGTACATTTTACCAGTATATACTATATTTTCAATACAAATATTTAAATATGAAAAATATGCAATATGAAAATAATTTTTAAATGAAGGCATTTTATTTATAAAATACAAGATTTAGTCTTCAAAAATACTTTTCCCAAAAGGTACATCTTATAATCAGGGTCATCTTATACAGGGTTTTTCCTACATTGAAATATTTTTGGCGGCCACCAAAACAACTCTTTTTGACTCCTCTCTGACCAGCTGACATAAACCATACTTTCAATAAACGGGAAACAAATCCTATCCAGTTTTGAAGTGTTTTCTGTGTGTTGACAAATCTTTTGCGATGTTGTAACAGACGGGATTCGCACACAACGCGTCTGCTAATGTCCGATTCGCGACCTAATGACTCCTTTGAACCGAATCATTTTAACGACTGGTTAGAACAACTGATCTATCCAACACTGAACTCACGAATCAGTTTAATCATTTAGTCAGAACAATCTGAAATGAGAACAAAAGTGTGCTTACCCAATTTAGCAAGAGTGGGTGTAAGAGTTAGTTTGAATTATCCACAGTCTTTCAGCTTATTTATGTTGACAATGTGTAGTAAAATAAATAGCCTATAAATCATTTAGTTTAGACTGGAGTGAGGTGAACCCAGAACAAAGTTGTTATTATTATGCTAGCTGATCATTTTATGAAATTGTATACGGCAGAAAATTTGGCCAACTTGTTCATTTTTTTAATAACTACTTTTTAATATTGATATGATTATATACCAAAACTATTATCTGTAAATAGTGTAAAAATGAGGAACAAAAACAAACATCAAGGTATCAAAATAAGATAAGCAAAAATTACAAACTGTTTCTTTGAATTTATTTTTAATGTATTGTCAGTGTTGTGCTTGCAGATCACATGGGTAGGGTACTTTTTACTGTGCGTGCGTGTGTGTGTGTGTGTGTGTGTGTGGGTGGATGACCATGTCTGTCAGCCTCCCCTGAAGACCATTTTTGACACAGGAAAAACCCTGTTATATTCGGTACATGAATAAAACTACAGATAACCAACTGATAATTCAAGTGTGCAAACAAGTAAAAATAACAAATTCTACCATATAGTACAAAGAAATGAGAAAAAACTAAATGCATGTTGACAAATATAAGCATACAATATAATACATAGGGCAAAATGTGTATCATTTTTTAAGAAGAACTCTATGCAAACACGCTAGTTTTCCATCATTTGAAACTGCTACAGGGACTGAAGCAGGGACGATGCATGGGCATTAAGTTGCGTTATTTTAATGTTATGTTTAGTTTTACCTAAAACCTGCCCCATTCAGACAGTAATACACAAATGTGGGCATGTCCAAGCATTTCATACAATGGGCTTAAACACCTGGAGCTCTTTCATAGCAGATTTAGTTCACAAACAACTGACGTAATGACGTAAATATGACATTCATTATTATAAATCCTAAAATTCGGCATTAGTAATTTACTTTTTACGGCATCAGTCGTGCGTACACTTAAGCACCATAGATCTCCCATTCTTGGTTCATTTTGAGTGAATTCAGTGAATAATTTGATTCAGTGAGCTGTTGACTCGAGAGCAGACGCAATCGGATCGATCCAATTCACAAATGATTCGTTCAGTGCGATTTGAGAACCGACCTAAAAGGTCAGTTGAAAAGAATTAGCTTGTTCACGAATTGGACGGCGCTATCGCATCTCTAAGTGGGTGACGATTTCCTCAGATTAAAATAACGAGGACCGACATGTTTTTATGAAACATAGTGGAGTGAAAAGCATGATATTATGCTTTGGAATATAGTGAAGTAAAAGTATCACAAAATATAAATACTTTGATAAAATACAGATACTGAAAAATGTATTCGAGTACAGTTACAAAGTAAAAATTCTTCTGTCCACCACTCAAATATGCAAAATAATCCTT
Organism: Gobio gobio; assembly: GCF_949357685.1. NCBI lineage: Eukaryota > Metazoa > Chordata > Actinopteri > Cypriniformes > Gobionidae > Gobio > Gobio gobio. Next base: position 9,248,766 of record NC_137109.1, on the reverse strand, counting down.
TACTGGAACTATCAATGCCAGTGTAAACCAAAAATTGTTCTGAAGACAGTCTATCTGGCACATGTCACAATGCTCTCTATAATAAAGAGAAGTAACCGTACCATTTCTTAGACTTCAGTTTGGGAGGAGGGTTTCGTGGAATGAGAAACAGTGCTCTCATTGGATGCATATCACACAAGGCTGTGGAGAAATGTGGAAAACATTAAGAACCATTAAATCATACGCAACATGCATTTATAATTATATGAAAGTGTTTTTTTCTTCTGGAATATGCCTAGGAATCGTGTAAACTCACGTGGCGCTCCCTCTGCCATCTCCAACGCTGTGATACCCAGAGACCACACATCACTCTAAAAACAGAGTGAAATGATGATTTCATGAACATATTCACATATAATCTATCACTGATTCTTCAGATAAGGGACAAAACATGTTTGAATATGTTAAAACATAAAAACTAACACTAAATTATTAAAAATTGGTATTTTTGTAGACAAAGGTCTCAGATAATGAACCATGGGAACAGGTTTTTTTCTAAATATTTTTTCTAAAAAATTATATTTATTCAGTCCATAACTTGTGTCAACTCCGTCAGACACACTAAAAAGCATGCTAATTTAATTTAATCCATCCAAAAAACAATATAAAATCTTCAGTTATGTAATACTGGTGTTCAGTAAAGGAGCTAAATCATAAAATATATTCTCTGTTTATTTTTTGTTTGCTTTCACACTATTATGAACAACCCAGTTTCTAAAGTCCTTAATTCTCCTCCCTCCTTTTAATATTAAACATATATCACCAATGTTTTTAGATAATTAACACATACCACCATGTAGTTCCATTGATGTTTTAACATTTTTACGCAATACATTTTCAAAATTAACAAAAACCTTCACCTGGCGGTGTAAAATACTGATGGAGTTGACAAATCCTGACGGAGTTGACGCAAAGTGAGGACACAACTTTTATAGCCATTTTTTTACAGTTAGGTCCGGTCGAACGATTTATTAATTAGATGAATTAAATTCTGAATGGTAAGCAGAAAACACTTGAGGTTTCGCAACTGAATACTTTTTCAATCGCCTCCATATATGAAAAAAAGCAGAAATCTACTCTAGAAACAATCTAGTAATGATGGAATATTTACGTACATATTTACAGCGGGTCTATTCCCACGTGATTAGTATTACTAACTAGTATAGGTAATTTTTCCAGACCTTTTCCCAGAAGGTAAAAGTCAACGTAATCTTTACTGACATTGTCCGTAATGATTACTGAGATGGCACATTCGGACAGCACTAAAATCACTGAGAAGCTCTGGCAATAATTACTTTACCCCACTTCTCCATGTTAAACTAATCATATCCGAATAGTGCTTAATACTACTAGTAGCTTAAACGGATCTCAGTCGATGGACAGCCTGCCTACTTACCCTATAGTCATATGTAGAGTCAGGATTCTCATCACACGCGATCACCTCTGGCGCCATCCAATATGGCGTCCCGATGAACGTGTTTCTTCTGCCAATCGTCCTATCCAACTGAGCACTGACACCAAAATCCACTGACGACACAGGAAATCATTTAAACAGAGTTCAACAGAGTCATTTGGCCGTGCATTGTTTCTCATATAAAGCATTTCTCATATTATGTTTAATGCTGGTAATGGTTAGTCTCTGGTCTTACCGAGTTTAATTTCAGCGTTCTCCGTGAGCAGCACGTTTTGTCCTTTAATGTCTCGATGAATCACATGATGCGAGTGCAAGTGTAGCAGACCCTGAGAACACAAACAGCAGCAAATCAGTGTTTACACACGGAAAAATACTTCTTCACTTTCTTATGGTTGACTGTGAATAGAGCATGTATACAAGTAATGTAATTTATTAAGATTATGTAAAAAAAAAAGAACAAGCCTTATATTTTCTCAGATGAAATTTCACAATTTTCAATGTGGACAGAATGCATTTCATAATCCAAGCAAGCCCTTTCGGCAACAAAATGCATGTTTGATTCAAAGATTTTTGTGGATGAACTGCAATTGGCGGTTTTTTTTATTGATGTTTGCTGTTTTATGTTCTCCACAAACTTTTGTGCACTAACTGAAGTGCAGACTTCATCCCATGATGAAATGCAACTGGTTTTTATCTTTCTGGGTAAAATATGCATTCGAGGATAATTGCGTTTTGTCATAAAATACTGAATTTGTGTTACGTAATTCAGTCTTTCCATGAAAATAATCAGTTTACACTTAACACTGTCATTTAGGAAAGACTATAAATAAATAAAAAACATATATCAGCCAGATGGACTGATCTCTCAATTTACAAAGTACAAACAAATTATTATCTTTACAGTTTAAAATATGCCTTGCAAACATACTGAAAGATGTAATCATTTCATTTATTTCATTTACACTTTTGACTGCCACTGCAGACCAGGAACACCCCACAAGAGCTGCAGTTTTGGAGATGCTCTGACCCAGTCGTCTAGCCATCACAATTTGGCTCTTGTCAAACTCGCTCCTTACGCTTGCCCATTTTTCCTGCTTCTAACACATCAACTTTGGGACAAAATGTTCACTTGCTGTCCAATATATCCCACCCACTAACAGTGATTGCGATGAAGAGATAATCAGTGTCATTCACTTCACTCTGTAACCGTCATAATGTTATGCCTGATTAGTGTATTTTGCACTCTCTGTAATGGCAGAGGAGAGGCTCTCCAGACCGAGACAAGTTATTCCCCTCCACCTAAGCGCCTTAACATTGTTTGTTTTGTGCACCTTTCAATAGCCTTTAGATGTGATTACTCACTCTCAGAACCTCTCTACAGATGTAAGCGATCCAGTCCTCTTTAAGGCAGTTCCCTTTGGTCTTCTTCAGCAGGTCTGTGACCGACCCTGCGCCGCAGTACTCCATCACCAGCTGAAGGCCAAGACACACAAAGAAAGCACATTTAACATCTCACTTCTAACAAAAGCGTGACAGCATAGACGTCTAGACTGGTTATCGACGTTGTTATTCATCTCAGTAGCTTAATCAGGATGGTAAAGTCCTTCAGTTAAACGTCAACACACACCCTCAGACAGTGGCCTTTAAGGCCCAGGAGATATGAACTGCTGAGAGAAAGAATGTACTAGGCCCGTTCCCAATGCAGACACTAATGCCCCTTTTAATCGTCCAAACTTTTTGAGGGACCTTTTTAGCAGTTTCGAAACGGCAGAGGAACTGTGGGAGGTTTAACAGCCACACATGTATACAGACTTCTCGTAGATGACACTGCTAAGTACTGAGCATTTACTTTGAGGAAATGTTAAGTTTGTCAAGTCAAATATATTTGTATAGATTTATATAAAATTGTGATATCAGTTTGAATGAATGATCCATCGACTACTTCACTTGTTTCATTACTGGATGAATCAGCGTTTTTGAACGAATCTCGTGAATGAATGATCCATCGACTACTTCACTTGTTTCATTACTGGATGAATCAGCGTTTTTGAACGAATCTCGTGAATGAATGATTCAATAACAAAAACATTTGTTTAAAAATCTTGTCGCCACCTACTGGTGTAACGCTGTAATCGATATAATCGTTATTTGAAGCGCCATGTTACTTTCAAAAGGTGTTTTACTCTATTTTGATCGCTACCATAAACATCAGTTTTATAACCACAACTGCTCTCCTTGTCAAAGGTTTAATAGACACAGGCGAATTGTTATTTAGGAATGAGATTGCGAGGGTGTTTGATCTTAACGATTAGTCGTGCAGCTCTACTGTGTGGTAATGCACTTTACATTTTTGCAACCATATAAACAAATCAAAGCCTACAGCAATGTCCATGAAAAGATCTCAAAACAGCTGTTGCAGGTTGGGATCCACCACAGATAAGCACTGCACAAAAGTATCTATCAGTGTAAAACGTGTCCAGACAGCAAGAAAAGCGCAGCTCCCACCCATTGTTGCCGTTTCCATTCTGGCGTGTGAGGAAACAACAGCAGAAGAAAACATACAAAGCTATATTCCTCCACCACTGGGTGCGAATACTAAAGACAGATCTCTTCAGGTGTGAGGTCTGTTTTAGACAAGATGGTTGACCCAAATATGCAAATTCTGTTTCAGTGAACTGACAAAAATAATAATTCAAAATATCATCTTTTTTGTTCCAAAGAAAAAAGTCCTACATGCGAACTGTCCCTGACTTGAAACCTTATAATAGCCCATAAATGAACACAGCAGAAGTTAAAGCCTGATTTTGTTTGGGACTGTGGCAAGCAGGGCGGGTCCGAGAGCCGCGGGAACGGAGCGAGGCGCGAGTGATAGTGAGCATCACCTGGGAATCTAGTGCAGCCGCCAGGCCCCACATATTGCATACTGTAGTGCATATTGGGAACGGGACCCACATTTTTTTTTCTCTCTCTCCAATCTCTCGCCTCTGTCTCTCCTCATGCTCTCCTTTTCTCTCGTCTCGTCTGTTCTTACTCTTGGCACGAGTGTTAGTGAGCCTGTGTGTCACACCGGTCTCTAGTCCCACAGAGGAGCTCCGGAAGGATAAAAGGAGGAGTGACTACAGTGAAGGAGGAGAGAGGACCAGGCCTGGGACATTTATGTTGGTGTTTTGTTTCAATCTATGCAGCAGTCGTCCGTGAGGGGCTGTGAATAAAGATATGTTGAACATTCGCCGGTTCCCATCTCCATCTTCCTCCTGGGTTTTGGCACCAATGTAGCAATATTAAAAGCTCAGGGAAGGAGGTATGTGCGGTCACATAGCCCTTGCCGCTGTGGGGAATTCTCAGTGCCATCATGTTGGATGGAGCAGAATCTGCAGGCAAGGACACTCGAGCCGGTGGTGCTGGAGGGCCCGGCGAGGGGACGGTTATACTCGTCTCCGTCCACCGAAGCATGGAGGGGCGGCTGCCGTCGAGTCGGAGGAGGTGACGTTGTTTGCCGACATCAGTGCCTGCATCCAGCCGCCAGCCTGGGGAGGAGTAGGTGCCGCGGGAACGGGGACTCGTTGCCAGACAGCGACGTGGAGGAGCCGTCGCCGGCCATCAGGGGACGGGGGAAGTACAAGGCTGTTTACCTGGAACCTCATGCAGCCGCAAGGCACTTCAAAGGATTCACCCAACTGGTGTTTTTTTCTCTCTCGCCTCTGTCTCTCCTCATGCTTATCTCATCTTTTCTCTCATCTCTCCTTACCCCTCGGTGCTCTTGTGGAAGTAAATCGCAGTCTTGTGGGTACCCCGGCCTGTAAAGGGGGTATGTGGTTGGTCCGAGAGCTGTGGGAACGGAGCGAGGCCGGTGGCGCGAGTACTTAAGAGCCCCATGGAGGAGTGATGACAGGGAAGGAGGAGAGAGGACTAGGCCTGGGACATGTTGGTATTTTGCTTTAATTTACGCGGCAGTTGTCGGTGAGGGGCTGCCGTTTTACTTTCGTTTTGTTATTCATGTTTATATTGTGAATAAATTAATGTTGAACGTTCGCTGGTCCCCGCCCTGAGCCTATAATATTGCTACAGCGACCCTTTTTGGAAGGTGTCTCTGTTACCTCAGAAGCACAAACTATGGCTCGTCTAGTAATGTGAGACACTATACACATGCCGTTAAGAACCTCTAGAGGAAATCAGGTTGATTGTTTATTTGGGTTCAATACTCACCCAAAGCTGGTCATCCTGACCTGCAGGACTTTTCTTAACAAAAGCACCATAATACGTGGCTATGTTCCTGTGATGGGAATGAGTTTTCAGCATGTTAATCTCCAGTTTGATTTCATCTTCCTCATCCTGCAGAAGATAAAATACATTTGTAAATGTTCATTTTATCCATTTCACCATGAAACAACATATAATAACAGTAAGAAAATCAATGCATGTTAAAACAAGAGAATATAGAAAATGTCATTACTGAGTAAGGGAGAACAATACATGTATATTGAGACTCCCTTTATAAAACAGCACTCCAAACATAAGCATTCATATGTAAAGGCTGCTTTCACAGTCCAAAGAGGAAAGACAGGAGAGGTGTGTATGGAAGTGATGGCCAGGGGAAAGGAAATCTGGAGCCTGGGGTTCAAATGACCACTACTTTGCTCTGTTATCTCCCATGGCAGATAATGCAAGACGGAAAGGGAACCAGGAAACAGCATTTCAGTGATGGGGAAAGCAGTCTTTTTTTAAAAAGCTTATTAACTGACTCATATTGAAAAAAAAAAAAAACTTTTTTGATTAAAGTCTGTATATCCATGCACTGAATCCACGCTCAAATTACAGGAATTAAATTCTGCACAAACAATCAAACAGGCTTGTTGCTTTGTGTAATGAGTTTGGCTGTCACTTGGGTAGTGGCCAGACAGACTGTCTGGATGTGATATCATATGCATATTAATTGGTTACATACCCTGTATCAGACAGATCATTTAACATCATCAGTTTAACCATGATCTTTTATCATTTTTTAACCAATGTTATTCTCCACAGATCTTTCTCTTGGCCAAAAAAACATGTTTTACTGTATGTTATTTCACAAAACGCCATTGGTTCTTGCTGGAGTCAAATTTCGCGGACATCAAATCGGACACAATGCATCTATAAATGCTGAATATTCAAATTATGGTGGAGGATTATCAGGGAATAATTTGTTACATTTCATTCTGTTCCTCACACAGATATATCGAATGAACCACTTTGATAGTTGTGTTTGTTCAATGGAAACATTATAAACTGGTACATTTGTCTTTATGTTTGTCTTTATTATTAACGAGTGCATGATGATGCTGTATGGTCGCAATGCCCCATTTGCTTCGACAAGTTCTTGACTGGTTTCATTTTTAAAGATCTAAATGCTGTGAAATTTGGCTCACACTGTAACCAAAGCTGAATGTATTTTCCCATGTAAACGCATCAGTCATGTTCCTAAATTTACAATTTGGGGGAGATTAACCCATTAATGGTATATTATAGTAATGCATTTTAACATACATGTTTTTTACATACATTCTTCACCTTCTCCAACAATTCAAAATTGTTATTTTCTTAAAACAATTGTTGCATGATTACATTTATTCAAACACAAATAATATGCCAAATAATATAATATGCCCATATTTAGTTACAGAAAACAGCACAAACACCCTCTTTAAAGAACACATGCTGGCATGACACTTTCATTTGACCAGAATATCGCAAGTGTGACAAATGCTAAACTCCAGCATTCATATTTTCAGATCATAAGAGAAGTGAGATAAGTAAAACACTGGTGAGAAAAAAATATCCATTTAAGAGCATAGCTCTATTTGAGGGGTTTGAACTCTTAACATCTGGCAACCCCAAGCGTAAAAGCTTGTGGAGGCTTGTGCTACAATGCAAGATAACTTGTCAAAGATAAGAAATGTCAAATATAAAATGTGTAAGTAAGCCTTGTTATGTGCTTGTCCTTCAGTCAAGTAAATTGGTTATTTAAAAATATTCTGAATCAATATTCTCATCAGTGTTCAATTAGCTCTTACTTAAATCAGCATATTTGTGATTTGTAAATTGATTTCCAGGGCCTTATTCAATCTTTAATGACATTCTTATATTTTATCATCAATAAATGAATGTACAAACTGAATGTCAAAAAAAAAATCAGTCATTCTTCAGCTGAAGACACAAACTTGTGTTTCTCTCACTCTTCTAGAGGTGAAGACGCTCATACCTCTGTCACGTCCATGACCTTGATTGCTGCCAGCTGTCCTGTTTTCACATGTCGACCCTGTCAAACACAAGGACAACAATGAGAAATAACACACATGACCATGTGGGCCAGCTGAAGGACGGGAACATGTCAATGTTAATGATGTCTGCACTTGTGTGCTTCATCTTTAAAGTGTCTCAAAATGAATGAGTAGCTCCACAGTCTATACAGTGACAAATCAGGGCAGTCGATTCTTTTATTGCTATTTACAGATGAATCACATAAACTTGTAGCAGCTGAATATTCTGATTATTCTGTTATTGATAATATTGGTTAAGTATTTGAGTTGCTCAACGATACTCTGTCTGATCCTGGAATCCATGGAAATTACTGTATAATGCAAAATGTCATGGTATTTGGTAAAATTGAGATGAATAGAGCAAAAGTACGCATAATCAAATGGCGATATGGACATGGTGTGTGTGATGTTGAAGTCTGCATCTTGTGCATGTCTCAGTTTGTGATGCTTGTCTGTGTTTCACCATATGCGGAGAACATGAACACATTTGGTAGTTAGGTTAAACTTGATTTGAAAGAAATATATTGCACACTGCAAAGTAGGATGTACGTCTCAAAGTAATAACAATAATAATACAGTTTATAAAAAAAAAAATTCCATCCATGTTTTATTTAAACAGTGTTGTGAAGCACTTTGTTTGCCAAAAAATTAAAATATTTTTATAAGATTGTTTAAACTGTTTCGAATGCTTCTTTCACTTTCGATAATAACATTTTATTAAATCATAAAACAGCGAATCCAGAAAAAAAATTCAAAAACAGGCAACACAGACATATTTGCATAGAGGAACATCTAATATCTGTGCATTTACTGTGGGCAAAACAAACATTCTTCAGGCAATTATAGAAGAAATGACACATGAACCCAGAGAGGTCCAGGATGCCTCAGTGAGCTGAAATATAGCATCTAATTATGGCTAATGTTACATATGTCATGCTCAAACACACAGACCTTAAAAATGGCTCAGTTCCTTTTCTGTTTTCAAGTTCCACATTCACATGCAGTCAAGCATTACATTAGTATGATATCAAGACTAGCATGTGTTTTTACAATATATTATAATAATAAGAGCAATAATAAATCAAGCTGTGACAATCACAGATCACATAAATAGCTGCAGACCTACAGTGTTGTCCAGTTGTTTCCTGCCACCAGTGGATTAAAAGGGTCATGAACTCACAAACTTCATCACTGCAACTTTGGCCCCGCCCACTGGTGTGTTAGTGAGATGACGAGGAGAGAAGAGCGATACAGGATGGACTACAAATAACATTTCCTTCCAAAGGATCCTAATGCTAGGAATGTGCTTATATATTATCAACAATGTGAAGGTCTCAGTTGAGCATTATTTATTTGTATTCAGTGTTTCACTGTGGATTCTTTGGTAAATCAGTCGCAATTTCGGCGCAGGCTTTGCAAACAGGCTTTTATGATACGGACGCGACAGTAATGCCACAAATGGCTGATCTGAGACCAGTGATTTCTGATATGTAATGATTCATGTACAGTCAGATGTTCTTTGTCTATGTGTCAGTAAATCAAACCAGTGGCAGTGACTAAACGCTCAACTTCACATGGTTTCTCTTAGTAGGATGAAAATAAGCTGCTATTTAAACTGTGATTAAATTATATATAGAAAGCGATCAAAGATCACTTTACAATCGCTAGAGCTGTCAATCAAACAGCACGAGTTTATCAGTGATTGAGTTCATCAGTTCTGGACTCAAGCCAAAACTCCCGTAATAATCAACAAATCTCTTATTCACATTGTGTTTGCACTGTTAGTTGTGATGAAAGCATTTGTTAGTGTGCAGAAATCGAGTCGCAATGACGAGATCACTGCATTCATGAGCTCAACATGTCTGTGATTGGCTAATGCTCATCACTGCAACCTTTCATGCCACGATCTTAATGTAATGCCATAGATCTAAATATAATGCTATAATCAACACTTTTCATGATTAGTTAACCTTCAGAGCTGTAATAGTAAAAACTTGCGAAAAGTTTTCGAGAGAGTTCCACATATAATACTATGAATGCTATTTCATATGCAAAGATGTCAGCCAATCACAGCAGTGGGCGTTTACACTGAAGTCTCACAGCAGCCAATGACAGCAGTGGGTGTTTACACTGAAGTCTCACAGTAGCCAATCACAGCAGTGGTGTTTACACTGAAGTCTCACAGCAGCCAATCACAGCAGTGGGCGTTTACACTGAAGTCTCACAGCAGCCAATCACAGCAGTGGGCGTTTACACTGAAGTCTCACAGCAGCCAATCACAGCAGTGGGCGTTTACACTGAAGTCTCACAGCAGCCAATCACAGCAGTGGTGTTTACACTGAAGTCTCACAGTAGCCAATCACAGCAGTGGTGTTTACACTGAAGTCTCACAGCAGCCAATCACAGCAGTGGGCGTTTACACTGAAGTCTCACAGCAGCCAATCACAGCAGTGGGCGTTTACACTGAAGTCTCACAGCAGCCAATCACAGCAGTGGTGTTTACACTGAAGTCTCACAGCAGCCAATCACAGCAGTGGGCGTTTACACTGAAGTCTCACAGCAGCCAATCACAGCAATGGGTGTTTACACTGAAGTCTCACAGACACGCCCTTTCAAACAGACCGTTCAAATCAGAAGCTAAAATCAGGGTAGAAAAATGCCTTTTATTTCTAAATTGTGACTATTTTTGATGTAAAAATCATACTAACATTATAAGTGCACAACAGGAAACCTTAAAAAATAAAAAAAACTATGTAGTTAATGTCCCCTAAATGGCTTATGTGATATAAAGAAATATAAAGTGTCTATTATTTTCTTCTGCTGAAGTTTCTTCTGCTGAAGTTAACAACCATATAGTACTGTATGTATGATGATGGTACCCCTGCACTTGTGCTCGTAGGAAGGAAAGAGACCTAACCCTAACCCCAACCATTTCCTGATGGAGGACAGATAGCTCAACGCTTCATGAAGGTGAGGAAAGAGCGAAAATAATAGTACAATTGAAAAAGAAAAAGTGTCTAATGATGTTGAAATCAGTACAAGAGAGAGGAAGTCAGTTCCCATGCGGTTTTCCAGAGGCACAGATACAGGTAATCATACAGTACGTTTTAGATACCAATTAACACCACCTTAACCAGACATGATGTGACAAGATTCAGCCACAAGCAATATACCTGTCCACACAAAATGCAAATGGGATGTGACGACAATTAAACCACACGCACAAAAACAACAACAACCAATTCAGACTACTCTCTCACACATGATGCAACTCAAAGACTTCTGTGACGCTTTACCAGATCGTAATGCTAATTCTAAATACCCTACTTGATGTTTAATATACATGAGCGATACTTCTGTCCAATGAGATGTAACGCCTCTAACCATAATATAGGTGGCCAGTTGATAGCCTGAAATATAAGCTGAAGTAGAAGTTTCATCATAACGTTGTTAAAATGTTTTGTCATTTGGTGTAATTTCTGTTATCACTGTATGGATAATTCTATCACCTATGTTTTCATCAGTTTGTGTTACGGATCTATTTTAAATGCCCACAAACAAAGAGAGAGTTGCTAGGCACTGCCAAAAAGTAAACGCAGAACCAGTAGCTTGAGCGGCACTCTTAGCAAGAAGAGAAAGGTATTGAGGATTGCAATTGACAGAAAAATGGCTTGTTTTTGGTCAGAGAGTCCCCCCTCACTATGTCACAAATTTAAGACAGGCAATTAAGGGGATTCTCTAGCCAAAGTACCCGTCTGGCAGAATATATAAATTCATAAATATAGCTTTTAAGCAGTAATTATTTCATCCAAGCACGTCAAAGTGACCAGCTAAGCAAGGATGGCAGAGAGCATCAGAACATGGTCATGATTTTATGGGGGTTTCACCCAAGGGTCCTCCAGAAGATTCTAAGGGGTCCCCAGAAGATTTCAGAGAATAAAAAGACAAAGCAAAAATGGATAAAGTCTACCGAACATTCTAAGCGTTTCATTTCTAAATGTTTCTCTCCTTTCTTGCCATATACATACTAATCGTATATGTTTGTTTTATATCTTTCAAGTGAGTTTTTCTCACTATAGTCCCCTTTATCTTGCTCACCCCTTTAAGTTTAGAAACGATATGTTGTATTTATAATGTCACACTTACTAACAGTTTATCTAACAGTTTAAATGTTTTTTCATACAATAAAATATATAGATGGGTTTTAGGAAGGGGGTCCCTCATAAAAGGTTCATCATATTTGGGGGTTCTTGGCATCAGAAAGTTAGAAAGTTTTTACATAAATCAAAATGCCGGACAGACAAAATAGCTGAAAAACATATAGAACAAGATGAGAATCATGGCCGTTGGACAAGATTCAAGAAAGTTGTATTTTTAAGCATACATTTGTTAAATGACATCATAGGGGACATCAAAATGACATCATAGGATGTCGGAGGTCTTTATTATTGTGTATCATAGTACTGACTGAGACTGCTTACAAATAGGGGTGTAACGTTACACGTACAGGGCTTTCTGTTCGGTGCACGTATGTAGTACCGAACGGTTTCCAAATGCAACCTTTAACAGTTAACAGTAGGCTTGTTTTAAGTGCGGAACATACGCAATCTTAGTTCCCACATGAACATATTAAGTATTCAGTCCATTTTATCACGAAATTCAAACGATAAATGCCGTTTTGACGCTCTTTAATGTGGCCTGACTGATAGGGGCCATGCGCACAAATGCAATCATCTGTGAATGCGATCGATCATCTCTTCCTAAAGAAGAAACATGTATCCTCAACATACCTTCAGATGTTCATTCATTACAACTTACTGTCACGTATCATATGTGGTGTAATCGCTCAATCAGTGTTTCAATGGCGGAAAGACCTCAATATAACTGCGTGTAAACTAAACAATGTCATGGGGCATCACATTTACCTCAGGCAGTCATTCAGTCTCCACACTAGAGAGATGAACTCATTCACTAAATATGTGCACTATATTAGCCTAAATTTTCTATATTAGCCTATATTAACCTGTTAATGATGTACGTCTTGATTATTTCATGTAGCCTATGTTTAAATAAACCTGTCATGAAAATGACAGCCACTGTATAAATAATATTTCAACAACGAATTGGAGAAGAACTATTTTATAACTAGATTTAGAAGTTATTGCAAAAACTGCCTTATGTAAAGTTTACATGTTTGCGTACTGTTATTTGAGTGTTGATTATTATACCTAAAAATAAATAGCAACTGAATTTAGGCTAATAGTTTGGGCTCTGTTGTTAACCTTTAATAGTAATGTAAGGGCTCCCTATATAGTTTCCAGCAATATCTTCAATAAACTTTTAGTTATAATTTAATTCATTTAAGGCCAGACACATTTATTTTTTCAGTAAACCACTGTTTAATAAAATAAATAAAAAGCAATTTGGTAGAACTGCTGTACCGAACCCGTACCGATCCGTGACTTCAAAACCAAGGTACGTATCGAACCGTCAGTTTTGTGTACCGTTACACCCCTACTTACAAATATAAAAAATATCCTTAAATTATGATGAGAACGGAAGTGAGCTGGATGATGATGGTTTTCTCCAGAGTTGCTTTATAGAGGAATTAACTCATTGAATAACTGATGAACTTTACAGTTATTAAACCAAACTGAATCAACACTGAACTGATTTCTGAGAATGACTGAATTATGATTCACATCACTGAATCATAAGTTCCCTGTTTATCACTGCCTTTAAAAAAAATCTGAATAAATATAAAGCACTATATAAAACGGTGACTTGACTTCCTGCATGCTGTAGAAAGGGTGCAAATTATTGCACTTCCAATGTCACAATTTCAAGAAATGTCTAAAAAAAATAATGTCACACCATTTAACCACACATAGCCTAATGTGGGGCACTATTAAATAGTATGTATTATTAGATTATTATTATTGCCACAATGAATTCAGTTTATTTTAATAGAATATAAACAAATATGAGATTTTTTTATGTTTTATTCAGCGACAAAAAGTAGTTGGGACAGGTCAAAATCACTTTGCTTAGTAAAATGTACTGCGAAGTGCCTAGTAACTGGAAATGATGAGCAGTTTCTCCATCATTCTTACAAAATATGGTTTCAGCAACAGCTGATACCCTCCCATTTTACTAATAAACACTAGCACAGTTGTGACTCAATTATCCAGCTCAGATATTTATAGAAGTGAATGTCAGTTATGTCTTGAATATGGCATCTGTGCATTAGGTTTAGCATTAGGTCTAGACTGACATGCTCCTGTCTATTATGTCAATAACAGAATAATCAAACAGCAATACTGACAAGAAAAAGTTAAGCTTATTTCTGCATTGGTCGGATAGTAATGCCTAAAAGTCAGGGGCGGTGGGACATTAAATATCTAGCTATTTGGCTGCTGTACTTACACATGCAAAATGAATCAGATGTACATGTTTAAATGTATCTGATTAAAAAACACATTTGGAAATAAGGCTGGATTGAAAATATCGATCAATTCTCATTTCGATGAATCAACATTGATTCTTAAAGGGTTAGTTCACCCAAAAATGACAACTCTGTCATTAATGACTTACCCTCATGTTGTTCGACACGTAAGACCTTTGTTCGTCTTCAAATGAAGACATTTTTGTTGAAATCTGATGGTTTTAGAAAGGCCTCCATTGGCAGCAATATAATTTGCACTCACAAGACCCATAAAAGCTACTAAAGACGTCGTTAAACATTCAATCTCTCTACAGTGGTTCTGCAATAAATTTATGAAGCGAAAATAATCTAAATAGTTCTTGTCTTCCGCCTGGGCCTTTGACGTGTACTCACGAAGCACCACAACGCATGCGCGAGAATAGAGCCGCCGTTCTGACACATGACCCGGAAGCGAGGAGCTTTGTTTACAAGCAGAGGAAGACGCGCCGTATCTAAGCTGTTGAATTCTACATTGATCGTGCTTTAGGTCTTGGCGTAGTGCTCAAAATGGGGCTAAAGTGTGCATTTCCTGGATGCCCGAACTGTGCTCTACGTCATATTCTCGCGCATGCGTCGTGGTGCTTCGTGAGTTCACGTCAAAGGCCCAGACGGAAGACAAGAACTTGTTGAATAAAGGCGTTATTTTTATTTATTTTTTGCGCACAAAAACTTCTCGTCGCTTCATAAAATGATTGTAGAACCACTGTAGAGAGATGGACTGTTTAATGACGTCTTTAGTAGCTTTTAAGGGTCTTGAGAGTGTAAATTGCATTGTGCCAATGGAGGCCTTTCAGAGCCATCTGATTTCAACTAAAATATCTTCATTTGTGTTCCGAAGATGAACGGAGGTCTGACGGGTGTCGAACGACATGAGGGTAATTAATTAATGACAGAATTTTAAAGGGTGAACTAACCCTTTAAATCCCAAGAATCAATCTTTTAGTCTATGCTGCTTTCATATGATAAATGAGCTAAACTTTGCATCTGGTCTCTCATCCAATAAATAAGAATAAGCTTTGCGCTGTTACTTTTGATATGAAAAAAGTGCAAAAATTGTCCAGTATAAGTGATCTTGTCACAAGCATGCAGGTATTAAGATGTATGACGCAGAGTAAATCCCAGGCAATACTTTTAATAAAGAAGATGTAGATACGCAAAGAAATCAATAGACTAACGCCACTTAGCACAACAAAAACTGACAAAGGACAGAACAGAACAGAGAGTATAGCTAAACACAGCATTAACAAGGGAACTTAATAATAAACAGGTGAATGTAATGAGTAACCAAAGACACTAACTAGGACATGCTGAAGACTAAACCCTAAAGACTGTAAGGGTAAAACACGAAACCAAGACATTTGAACAAAAACACAACTTAACACAACAAATCCCTGACAGATCTGAATAAGTTCCCCTCAATTTCTCTCAGTTCATCATTGATATTTAACTCTATGGGGTCTGAGGTGTTTTTTGGGCCCTGGGAATGTTTTGACATGCCCTGACATTTGCTTATTCCTCACAGCTTCCTCCAAAAACGATGAACCCGATGAATAAAAAAAAAAAAAATCAAGGTGATGGGGGGCATTTGCATGTTCGCATGGCTCATATGGATGATTAGCATATGAATTGCCTGCGCTGCATATGGGTGTGGTCACATTACAGATAATTAATCATGAATGACTTCATTAAAAAAAAAATAATAATAATAATAATAATAATAATAAATATATATATATATATATATATATATATATATATATATATATATATATATATTAAGCTTTTTATAGAAATGTTTCTCATGTCTGTGTGGCAAACATACACTGAGTTTCGGTTCATTTTTGTGACACACTTTAGAAAGAAGTACACGGAGACAGAGACAGCAGAAAGCGCACCCTGTTTGTTTTCTTTATTTTACAAAAGCACAAAGTTTTGTTGTTATTGTGAGAGTTTGTAGATTGTGAAAAGTTTCGAATGATGTATTACTTTTATCTATATGTCCAAAAATGAGTTTTTCAGGCACCCAAAAATAGCGTTTTGGGTGCCTGAAAACAAACTTTTGAAAACGGTTTTAAAGTGCAAGTTTTTGAAAAAGAAACTGGTATCATCTCTGTGCAAACTACAAAAACAGGAATCTGTGAAAATGGTGACGTCATGCACATGCATATTACGTGTTTAGTTTATACTACAGACGTGTGCGTTTGCCGCGAGTCGGCTCTGTAAAAGAATGTGTATGAGCGCATTCTTGCTCCAGTTTGAGCAGTGTCCAGAGAGCAGTGTTGCCAAGTCTGCGGTTCTCCAGCGGAATTGGCCTACTTTTAAGTTGTTGCCACGGGTAAAATTTGTTTCAGCGGGTTAATTTCCACCCACACAATGGGCTACTTTTGACTGGCCATTGGGCTACTTTGGCCATTGGGCTACTTTTGACTGGCCATTGGGCTACTTTGGCCATTGGGCTACTTTTGACTGGCCATTGGGCTACTTTTGACTGGCCATTAGGCTACTTTTGACTGGCCATTGGGCTACTTTTGACTGGCCATTAGGCTACTTTTGACTGGCCATTAGGCTACTTTTGACTGGCCATTAGGCTACTTTTGACTGGCCATTGGGCTACTTTTGACTGGCCAATGGGCTACTTTTGACTGGCCAATGGGCTACTTTTGACTGGCCATTGGGCTACTTTTGACTGGCCATTGGGCTACTTTTGACTGGCCATTAGGCTACTTTTGACTGGCCATTAGGCTACTTTTGACTGGCCATTAGGCTACTTTTGACTGGCCATTGGGCTACTTTTGACTGGCCATTGGGCTACTTTTGACTGGCCATTGGGCTACTTTTGACTGGCCATTAGGCTACTTTTGACTGGCCATTGGGCTACTTTTGACTGGCCATTAGGCTACTTTTGACTGGCCATTAGGCTACTTTTGACTGGCCATTGGGCTACTTTTGACTGGCCATTGGGCTACTTTGGCTATTGGGCTACTTTTGACTGGCCATTGGGCTACTTTTGACTGGCCATTGGGCTACTTTTGACTGGCCATTGGGTTACTTTGGCCATTGGGCTACTTTTGACTGGCCATTGGGTTACTTTGGCCATTGGGCTACTTTTGACTGGCCATTGGGCTACTTTGGCCATTGGGCTACTTTTGACTGGCCATTGGGCTACTTTTGACTGGCCATTGGGATACTTTGGCCAATGGGCTACTTTTGACTGTCCATTGGGTTACTTTGGACATTGGGCTACTTTTGACTGGCCCATTGGGCTACTTTTGACTGGCCATGGGGTAACTTTGGCCATTGGGCTACTTTGGACTGACAATTGGGTTACTTTGGCCATTGGGCTACTTTTGACTGGCCATTGGGCTACTTTTGACTGGCCATTGGGCTACTTTTGACTGGCCATTGGGCTACTTTTGACTGGCCATTGGGCTACTTTGGCAATTGGGCTACTTTTGACTGGCCATTGGGCTACTTTGGACTGGCCATTGGGCTACTTTTGACTGGCCATTGGGTTACTTTGGCCATTGGGCTACTTTTTGGGTTACTTTGGCCATTGGGCTACTTTTGACTGGCCATTGGGTTACTTTGGCCATTGGGCTACTTTTGACTGGCCATTGGGTTACTTTGGCCATTGGGCTACTTTTGACTGGCCATTGTGCTACTTTGGCCATTGGGCTACTTTTGACTGGCCATTGGGTTACTTTGGCCATTGGGCTACTTTTGACTGGCCATTGGGCTACTTGGCCATTGGGCTACTTTTGACTGGCCATTGGGCTACTTTGGCCATTGGGCTACTTTTGACTGGCCATTGGGTTACTTTGGCCATTGGGCTACTTTTGACTGGCCATTGGGCTACTTTGGACTGGCCATTGGGCTACTTTTGACTGGCCATTGGGCTACTTTGGACTGGCCATTGGGCTACTTTGGCAATTGGGATACTTTTGACTGGCCATTGGGCTACTTTTGACTGGCCATTGGGCTACTTTGGACTGGCCATTGGGCTACTTTGGACTGGCCATTGGGCTACTTTGGACTGGCCATTGGGCTACTTTTGACTGGCCATTGGGCTACTTTTGACTGGCCATTGGGCTACTTTGGACTGGCCATTGGGCTACTTTTGACTGGCCATTGGGCTACTTTGTACTGGCCATTGGGCTACTTTGGACTGGCCATTGGGCTACTTTTGACTGGCTCTGGTTCTCAGGAGTCCTTTCTGTGTGGAGTTTGCATGTTCGCCCCGTGTCAGCGTGGGTTTCCACCGGGTGCTCCGGTTTCCCCCACAGTCCAAAGACATGCAGGTTAGGTGGATGTGTCCCAGCACTCTCAGTGCTGGATTGTGTCAGGAAGGGCATCCGACGTAAAACCTGTGCCAAATCAGGTGTGTGCGAAGCAGACCCTGCAAATAAGCGGGAAAAATGCTAGGAAGATGATGATCAACATTAAATGACATTGCCAACTGCTGGCAATAAAGTTTTCATAACGTTGTCATCTGTACAAAGAAAAAAACTTCTGTTTTTAGTACATTGTTGTTGTGAAGACTCAAAATATCTTCTTTTATGTTTCGCGGAAGAAATAAGTCATACAGGGTTGGAACGACATGATGTTGATGAGTAGGCCTAAATAATGAAAGAATTTACTATTTTGGTTGAACTATACCTTTAAGAGTGTAGCTCCAACCCCAATTAAACACGCCTAAACCAGCTAATCAAAGTCTGTGTCTGAAATCGCCCGCTATACCCTCAAATAGGGCACTATTTGAAGGGAACAGTCATTTGTAGTGGTGTCCGAAACCATAATGGACTTTATTGAGTGCACTCATTCAATCCCACATTACAGCACAATAATGAGTGTACAGCTTATACACTCAACGACTGTCCGAATTCACTCACTCATTGTCATTCACTCCTTCAAGTGGACTGTATTATTGGACTAACGTAGGGTTTAGTGATTGAGGGTTTAGGGGGCGATTTCAGATTCAAGGTCTTACTAGGCCAGGGTTCCTCAAATCCGGTCCTGGAGGGCCACTGTCCTGCAGAGTTTAGCTTTGATTTGGATTTGAGGAACCTTGTACTAGGCATACTAGAAACTTCAAGGCAGGTGTGTTGAGGCAAGTTGGAGCTAAGCTCTGAAGGACAGTGGCCCTTCAGGACAGAGTTTGGACACCCCTGCTTTAAGACACTGCTGATCAGACTAGTCTGAGCTCCTGCACTGGGCTGTTCCCTGTTCGTCATGCTGTAATGTGGTTTGGTCAGCACAGGCACAACTGAACACCAAACATGACTGTTCCTGTTAATGATGTAACTCACAGGAACAGTCACTGTTTGGAAATCAGCATTCGAGCACTTCGAGAGCCGCTGTGTCATGGCTCAGACACACATACTTCAGCATAAAACAGGGACAGGAAACTGCCTCAATGACATCATCCTGCCGAACGCCATGTTTAAAAGGGGAACTAAAAGAAACCATCCTGGAAACAAGACAGCGACGTCTCCTTATTGGTAGTAGTGTTTCCATTAATGATCAGACTGTTGGAACCAACCAAACCAAACATCAAGTATTCAACTTTGGTGCATGTTTTGCACATTAAGAGTGTGAAACAAACTGAATTATAGGTTTAACTGAGATTTGAGCCAAACATGTTAGCAGGTTTCAGATGATATTCCTGTCTGAGGGGATTTCCTCGTGTTCTCCAGGATGCCTGTGAAATGGGACATAAACAGGAAGTGCTGTCTAAAAAGGGTGACAACTGGATTATACTTGAGAAAAGCAGTTCTCCAGTTATTCCTTTAAACCAGGGTTGAAACACTGTGAAAACTGATCCACATTAGAGCTCATGAGGAACTGTGGAGAAAAGGATCTTAAAGTCTTTCTTAAAAACAATATATTGTTTCTGACTGCGTTTTACCAGTGTCTAAAACTGTGATAAGAATGGGAGATAAAAATACTGTGATGTCATCATGGTTAATGGATATGGCAGACTTAGATCTTCTTTTCTTTTCTTTTCTTTTTAAATGCTGCCTGGAGTGGTTATATACTGTATATATTTTGAGGTGAATTTCTAAAAAAGGAATGGATGGATATAAATTGATAAACTTCACATTTCACACATATATATTTCTTTCAAAAACATTAAAAATAGTAATGTTTCCAAACGTTTGAGTGGTACTGTATATAAGTTTGGAACTTATGCTCATCAAGACTGCATTTATTTGATAAAACATACAGAAAAAAAGTTAATAATATTTAAAATAATGGTTTTCTATTTTAATACACTTTAAAATATAATTTATTTCTGTGATGTAAAGCTTTTACAATGATGAGTAAAAAGTAAAAAAGAACAGCATTTATTTAAAATAATATATTAAAATAATTATATTAAAACAATATAAATCTACACGATCCTTTTTATAAATTTAACACATAATTGCTGAATAAAAGTATTAATTTCTTTCCAAAAAAAAAGAAAGGAAAAACTTTTGAACGGTAGTGTATTGTTACAAAATATTTCTATTTTGAATAAATGCTGTTCTTTTTTAACTTTTTATTCATCAAAGAATCCTGAAAAAGTATCACAGGTTATAAAATCTATTAAGCAGCACAACTGTTTCCATCATTGATAATAAATCATCATATTAGAATGATTTCTGAAGGATCATGTGACACTCAAGACTGGAGTTATGATGCTGAAAATTCAGCTTTGCATCACAGAAATACATTATGTTTTAAAGTATATTAAAATAGAAAAACATTATTTTAAATTGTAACAATATTTCACAATATTACAGTTTTTTCTGTATTTTTGATCAAATAAATGCATTATAAAAGACTTCTTTCAAAAACATAAAAAATAGTAATGTTTCCAAACTTTATCTTTATACTTTTACTGTATCACGTGAATGGTCTATTTCAATGTCAGAACAAATTTTCGCCATACGAGTGTTCATGTATTCATGTATGCAATTTCCGTGTCATGTTGACTTTAAAGATGTAGTAACAGTGAAAGTAACA
Source organism: Gobio gobio (assembly GCF_949357685.1). Lineage (NCBI taxonomy): Eukaryota > Metazoa > Chordata > Actinopteri > Cypriniformes > Gobionidae > Gobio > Gobio gobio. Next base: position 9,227,522 of record NC_137109.1, on the reverse strand, counting down.
GCATTCTCTACACAGGAAGTAAAGAAGTGATTGGATTTGGGTTCCTCATAAGTGAAATACATGATGAAACAAGTATGTGTGTGTAAGATAGGGCTGCACAATATATCGAAATTATTGAAATATCGCAAATGTACATATCGCAATATGCATATCGCAAGGGCACGCAATATCTGAATGATTTTAATAGGCTGCTTCACCATTGTGAAAATTGTAAGTTTTAGGTTGATGCATAAAGCAGAGAATAGACTGGGAACACGACTGTTACTTATGTGACTAGCTTGACGTTAAAAAAAAGAGCTATTAAACGCATGCAATAACTTGCGGAAAAACAACTCTTTGCAGTCTCGCACTGTCTGACACACACACACACACCGAAACGTGCACGCACACAAGCCGCCTTTCTGAACAGCGTGTGATCCCTTCAGTTTCCTTTTGTGTCTTTTTACATACTCGCACAGTCAAGGTATTTAAATATTGGCATTACATTTTTTGTTTGTTTACATTGATGTTAAAATTATATTCTCAGATTTGTGAAATTAATTTGAGCTAAAACACTGCTGGTCACAGAAGTTGTAGCGATGCTTTCTTTTCCCAGAAAGAATTTGAAACACATAAATGGTATCATTCTCAGTTTTTAAATAATTGTTTTAATATAATTTAAATATATTTTACACACTTAAAGCAATATCGTATCGCATCTCGAATATCGAATTATTTAACAAGGATATCGCATATCGTATTTTTCTTCAAAATCGCACAGCCCTAGTGTAAGAAATCTCTAAACACAGAACTAGCTGTGGAATTTTGTATTTGGTAGGGATGCTAAAGATTAATTTACGATAATTTAATTGATAAAACGTATGGATCGCCGATTAAGCAGAGCCATGCGCACGCGTGCTACTCAACCACAAAACACATAAAGCAGATACGAGGAAAAATGAAGCGAGCGTGTCGGAGTTTGTGCCTGTTTTAAAAGGCTAGAGTTACACCTTCATCATGACTGTTTGCGTGCATTCACAGCCTTTTGTTTTGTGCAAATGTAAGTTTTAATATTGTGGTTAAGAATTAAAGGGCATATTGCAGGTTAGAGACTCCAGTGAGTCAATGTATAGAAAAATAATGTAGGAACTAGATTTTCTTTAAAATATACTTTAAAATACACTATTAAGGCTTTTGGAGTCGTTTTTGTGAGAAAATGTTACTTTTGTGCAAAGACACAGAAAACGCCACGCAGCTGAAACGCAACAGAAACGCCACGCTTGCAGTGTGTAGCCGGTCTACAGATAGAAAACGCCACGCTTGCAGTGTGTAGCCGGTCTACAGATAGAAAACGCCACGCTCACGTCACGCAGCCAGTGTGTAGCCGGCCTTACATGAGTATAACAATGTTTGACTCCATCATATCGCCGGGATGATAATCCTCCGGTCTAAAGCACTATACACACCACCGTGTGTTTTGAAGCAGATGCGCGAAGGGAAATCCCGTTTCTTCACCTGCACAAAACGCCACCATGCTGAATTCCTAACTTTATTTTTTTTAGGAAACCTGTGGACTCGATGCCCTGACAGGCTGGATAATAATTTACCATGACAATGATAAATTGGAATAGAAAAACTACCGAAAATACACAGACTCTACTGAATACCAACCTATTCTGCACTGAGCCAACGCAGAGCTCGGCGAACCACTCCCTCTCGTGACGTAATATGACGCGATGTTGAAAAAAAAGCGCTTTTTCCAAGCGGCCAACGAAATGGCCACTTTATCTACTAAATTTGTGCTCTTATGTCTTTTTAAAACATTTTAAATCCTGCACTACCTTTTCATATGGTATTTTCATACAAGGTTATATATTAATCTCGAAAAAAATTTAACCTGCAATATGCCCTTTAACGTGGTATAAAGCGTGCCGGTGATCATCTTCAGTGCATGCAGCTCAAACAGCAATGCACGACTAATTATGACTGTCATAATCAGTGATGCCAGTAACGCGTTACTTAGTAACGCGTTACTCTAATTTGACCACTTTTTCCAGTAACGAGTAATCTAACGCGTTACTATTTCCAAACCAGTAATCAGATTAAAGTAACTTATCCAAGTCACTGTGAGTTACTTTTTTTTGTCATTTTCCTTAGTAAAAATATATATTTTTGCTTTCTTGTTTAGTCTCAGCAGGGTTTTTCCTGCATAGAGAATTACGAGGCGGCCGCCTCCGTCTGTCGACAAAACTCAAGACAGGCAGTCACTTGTTCAGATTAGGCATGTCGTGATAATTAAATAATCATCAGAAATATATATTGTCACATTATCCTTCAGCAATCATTATTAGTATATTATTATTTGCTAGTAGCCTACAAAGTCATCTAAAGCCATAGCTGAATGTCTTTCCTCCGCTGCTCTGTCATTCTCCGTTCAGCATTCAAACTGCGCGTCGTTCGGTTCCAGTCAGCAGCAGCACGGTAAAGCTCACTCCAATATGATATATTCCCGTTATAATACTTGATATGTTGATAAAATAATTTATCTTCCTGGAGTTTATCTTGCGGTTTCTGAAAGATGTTGTGCTCGCTACTCAGGTGACAACACAAGGACTATTAATTAGCATCACACGCACAATAACCAGAATTAAAAACTGTGAAGAAACAAATAATCAGTGAATGTTTGGACCGATATAGGCTACATAGTAGACTAGGATTTGTGGGCTCGACGCTCATCTTCTCTTTATGCCGTGGACTTTTCAATGTGCACTCGCGCTGCACTGCACACTCTGATTCCATGTTGCTTTAAGCGCATCATTCTGCACCCGGGATGCGCATAAGCGCTTTGTTGCCGCTCTGTTTTGAAGCGTTTCATATATTTTCATAGTTTTGTGCACTTAAAGATTATTAAAAAATATATTGTTCTCACGGATCTATCATATATTTGTTGTCCCTTTACAGAGCTGCACATTACGTTTACAATAAAATATAAATCTTGTAATTTTATATTATTTGTGTAGGCCCATATAATTATTTACATTCATATATAAATATAAATTAAAAATTAAATATAAATTGTTTTTCATAAATGTATTTAATAAAAACAAAGTAATTTGTACCTTTTCATTAACATGTTTAGGGTTTTATGTTTAGTGTTTTATGTTTAGTATAGTGTAACATGTTTTATGTTTAGTGTTGGCAAAAACGGTTGTCATTTTTATGTTGAGGCTGCAGAGGTGTTGTCGGCAACTGATGAATGTAACTAATAAAGTAACTTGTAATCTAACTTAGTTACTTTTAAAATCAAGTAATCTGTAAAGTAACTAAGTTACTTTTTCAAAGTAACTGTGGCAACACTGGTCATAATACATAACATTATAAAGAGAAAAATATTGTAATAAAACACTGTGAATTATTTGGGTTTAGTGGCTGTGTTTCAGCGGGATGGTACAGAAAGACGCATCCACAGCAGGAATTACACATTCTGAATAGCACGTAACTTAGTTACATTTGCGTAATTTTGTGCAGATATAATTTGTAATAGGTTTATTTTGTATATCTGATTAATCTCATATAGGATGCGTTTTGTTGAGTTTAATAACCCGCTAGCAAAGCTCTCCAGTTTACCGGTGTTCATTCAGTGCACACAGCAATTCACTACTAATAAAAAATATGATTGGGACGGTCATATTACATAACATTAATGAGAACACTAGTGTAATAAATCGTTGTGAATTCATTGGGTTTAGTTGCAGTGTTTCAGGAGTTACACATTCTGACTAGCTTGAATCTTCTGAGACGCTGTTTTGTAACACATTGTATTAGTCGTTATATTTGATTAAAGGAACACTCCAACTTTTTGGGACTTTAGCTTATTCACCGTATCCCCCAGAGTTAGATAAGTCCATACATACCATTCTCATCTCCGTGTGTGCCATAACTCTGTCTGACACACCCACCGCTAGCCTAGCTTAGCACAAAGACTGGAGGTAAACGGCTCCAGCTAGCCTACTGCTCAATTACGCAGCACCTGAAAATAGTCCCCAGCACGCTCTCTGTGCAAGCAGGTTGCCACGTTGGTTATGTTGACGGAAGTTAGCCTATTTTCAGGCGCTGTGTAATATCATTGCTCCACTGCACTCATGGTACGGTAGCAAAGTTCCTTGATTATTACGCAGGAATGAGAGTATAGTTCCTAGCCAAATCGCAACTTTTCATTTTCCGTCTGTCTTAGTACACGATGTAACTATACACATCACAACATGTAAATAGGAAAATGTTGGCGTTATTTAGTCACTTATTGAGCAGTAGGCTAGCTGGAGCCATTTACCTCCAGTCTTTGTGCTAAGCTAGGCTAGCGGTGTGTGCGTCTGACAGAGTTATGGCACGCACGGAGATGAGAATGGTATGTACGGACTTATTTAACTACGGATACGGCGAATAAGCTAAAGTCCCAAAAAGTTGGAGTGTTCCTTTAAGTAAGTAATTGAATCAATGATCAATCAGATCGACTCGTTTTATAATCCTATTAGCCCTTCATTTAGATTAAAACCCTTCTCATTGATTTGGTGAGGGACATGGTGTTTTGAGCAGCATTTGCACATCTTGTCATGTGGTTGACTATAAGCCACTGTAGTCAACCCATGTTGCAGTATTAAGGCTAACGATTAATTGATCATGGGAATTTGTGTAAATTGACATCCCTAGTATTTAGACAAATTTTGAATAGCCTACTGGATGGGCATGAGAGCTGTGCAATAAATCATGATATATTATAGCCTAGAAATCTAGACGCACCCTAGCGGCAGCAAATAATAATTTGTAGCCAGGATCGTCTAGCAACTCTCCGTTGGCTTGCGAGCTGGAAAAACCAAACTCTGGTCAGGCCAATCACATCGTGTATAGAGTCGGTGGGCGGGCTTAACATAATGACGGTTCCGTGTGCTACTGGTAAACAAAGAAGCTGGCGAACAGCGGTCTTTCGAATCGGCTTTGGCCGCGACTCTGGAAGACTTGGAGTTAAGCTTTTCTTTGAGAAAAGAACAAAGAACGGCACTGAAGTCATTCTTAAGAAAGGAAGATGTGTTCGGAGTTTTGCCGACCGGATACGGTGAAAAATTAATCTATCAACTAGCTCCGCTTCACCTTCTTCGTTGCTCTGGTTGGTTGTAGCGCTATCCTATTGCGTGCAGAGAGAATTTGAAAGACAAGCGTTTATCCCGCCCCTCGGATTGAGCCCTGCAAATGGTGAGTTCCCAGACCCAACATCTTGATGTGGGTCTGGCTTGTCAGGCTAGATATATTATGCTGCAAAAAGCAAGTTCCTTGGGATGCAATTTTCCTCTAGTATGAAAATTATTTAACAATGGAGCAGCTAGTCTAAATCTCCAACCTCCGGATAATCACACGTTTTTAAAAAACAAACGCTGAACAGAGGAGTCTCTGCCGGCAAAAAGAGAATGTGACTGAGCTCGTAATAAAACAAGAATCAACATAGGCTTGGCATTTCAGAGATGTTGAAGGATTTGAAATGTTGTAAAAGCGACGTGCAGATGGCGTTTTTATTACTCAACAGGTGAGTATTAATGCAAATTATTGATCAAATAAATTGTCATATGTAGCTCTCTAACAGAGTTCACTGTAAAGCATTATCTATTGTGCCGAAGCACAACCAAAACAATGTTCTGGGGGGGTTTTTTAACCGCCAGAGGGCCAAAACTTGTGTCAATATTAATAGCCTAAATAACTTTTTTGCTGGGTTTAATCTATGTATCAGAAACCGTCATCATAGTATTTATAACAACATGGAAAGTGATGTGTGGTATATGGTACTAAGAATATGATGCAGTATCACACAATTGCAATATCGATCCCTGGAATAGAAATACTAAGGCTGTATTAATCTGTGCACTTCCCATCTAAAGGAAACACTCTACAAGTTGTGCTGCTCTCATTGCAGTCTTTTTGAAGAAATCCAGAAAGAAGAGAAGAAATCGTCCTTTTGGTTTCTATTGCACAAGATGATCCACAGAGGGACTATTGCTGTCAAGTGACTTGTGCAACTGTAACAGATCCACCCAGAGCTGAATCAAACACATATGTCCCACGGCACAGGATGTTTGGGCTTGAAACACACTTCTTTAAAGATGTGATATTTATCTGAAGCATGTTGTGACCTTCGTGAGGAAGTGAGCTCCACCCAGAGAGTGTGTCAAAGACCAAAACCACACTTGCAGGTTTCATTAGCAAAAACTTCCCACATACTATTTTTGATACTGGCGCTGCTCGTGGTCAGGGAGCTTTAAGAACAAAAGGCTGATCCACAACAACTGCAATGTTGCTCTCTCTTACACATCACTATCATATTTCACTAACAAAATATGTGAACTTCCAAAAATAAAGCACAAACCTTGTAGACCTGTCCATACGTCCCATTGCCGACCACCTCGATGAGCTCAAATATCCCTGCAGGATCCTGAAATGAAAAATGACATGGATTGACTGATCAGAATCACTAGGTTTGAGACAGTGGTGTAGTTTACTCGATTTGAATAAAGCCATGATGTCCGCACTGTTATCTTGGTTGGCAGTTCGCCGTGATTTAAGGCAGTCCATGTTTGCACTCTATGACAATTACATTCCTATATCATACTCGATTGACAATGACAAGTGAAGAAAAGTACACGAATGTTTCCTCAAGATGTAAGCGACACACGACAGTTGAGTTTAACGGAGCTTGACAAGGTATTAACAGTACATTTAACACAACTTATCGCTACTAAAACACTGTAAGCGCCGAGAGAAACTTTGTGCCTAGCCTCGACCAATCGTTGCTGTTGAAAATATGCAAAATAAGTAAATAAACACAGTATTGCTGCACTTACCCGTAAGGAGGCGAGGTCAATGTTGCTCAGACTTGTTGTAGTGAAGTCTCTCGCCATTTTTATGAGCTCGTCTATCAATATCAGTTTCTTAACTGATCATGGTTTGAGGAACAGTATGTCTGCCCATCTTCAGCGTGTTTAATCCTACTAAAGCGAAGGCTAGGCTCATGAATATTAATAAGATAACGGAACTCTCGCCCAGCATTTGGAACTGATTCGCTAATGTTGGTAAGTGGGCGTTCCCAACAGGCGCATTAACCAATAAATTCACATTCCAACTTAGCTGCTAAATATTAATTAGCTCATGTTCCTAGATACTCCCGGAAAGTTACAAAGAAACGTCAATATGATCAAATTAATATTCATACGCTAGTCCTTTACTTTAGTAGGATTTGTCGTTTCTCTGGACAAACACAGGAAACACGGAACAGGAGTAAAAAGTGAAAAGCTGCCCCTTCCTCTGCTTAAAACAAAACAAAGCTTCCCATCTCTATTTCAGTGTGCTTTTGCTTTAAAACTGGCTAAACTATTAATACAAAATGCTCATGTGAAACATTCTGTCACATTTATCAGTTTTATATGGAATCTTGTGTCCACCACAGAATAATTTAAAAATATATATAATTGCATCTTTTTTTATCTCACAATTTTGATATTAAATAATATTAAGTCAGAATTGTGAGATATAAACTGAACAAGTCAGTCTTTTTTCCTCAGAATGGGACTTTATAGCTCACAATTGTGAGTTTATATCTTACAGTTCTGAGAAAAGAAGCCAGAATCGCGAGATATAAACTCGCAATTGCAAGAGAAAAGTCAGAATTGCAAGAGAAAAGTCAGAATTGCCAGATATAAACTCGCAATTTTGAGAAAAAAGTCAGAATTGTGAGAAAAAGTCAGAATGGCCAGATATAAACTCACAATTGCAAGAGAAAAAAGTCAGAATTATGAGAAAAGTCAGAATTGTGTGATATAAAGACTAAATTGCGAGTAAAGTCAGATTTGCGTGATATAAACGCACAATTACAGGAAAAAAAGTCAGAATTATGAGAAAAAAGTCAGAATCGTGAGAAAAGTCAGAATTTCATGATATAAAGTCGCAATTGCGAGAAAGTCAGAGTTGCAAGAAGTCAGAATTGCGTGATATAAACTCGCAATTGCAAAAAAAAGTCGCGAGAGATTGCGAGAGAAGTCAGATTTGTGATAAATTCACAATTGCGAGGAAAGTCAGAATTGCGAGAAAAGTCAGAATTCTGTGATATTAAGGCGCAATTGCGAGAAAAGTCAGAATTGCGTGATATAAACTCGCAATTGCAAGACAAAAGTCAGTATTGTGAAAAAAAGTCAGAATTGCAAGAAAAGCCAGAATTGCGAGATATAAACTCGCAATTGCAAGAAAAAAGTCAGAATAGTGGAAAAAGTCACAATTGTGTGATATAAATTCACAATTGCGAGAAAAAGTCAGAATTGCAAGTGAAGTCGAAATCGCGAGATATAAACTCACAATTGCAAGAAAAGTCAGAATTGCAAGAAAAGTCGGAATTATGTGATAAACTCGCAATTGCGAAAAAAGTCAGAATTCCGTGATATAAACTCACAATTGCAAGAAAAAATTCTGAATTGTGAGAAAAAAAGTCAAAATCACAAGAAAAGTCAGAATCGAGAGATATAAACTCACAATTGCGAGAAAAAGTCAGAATTGCGTGATATAAACTCGCAATTGCAAGAAAAAAGTCAGAATTGTGAGAAAAAAATCAGAATTGCGCGATACAAATTGGCAATTGTGAGAAAAAGTCAGAATTGCCAGAAAAAAGTCAGAATCGTGAGATATAAACTCACAACTACGAGGAAAAAAGACAGATTTGCAAGATATTGTGACATCTGTGAGCTGTGGTACCCTTGAGTACCAGCAGATGGCAGCCTCATTCCTCAATGTTTCCTTTGACTGTGTTACTCCCGGACTCCACTTCCCAGAATCCCCTGCTCATTATTGGTTTACTGGTTTCAGCTGTGTCTTGTTAATCATATCATTTACCCTTTCTATTTAAATGTTGTTTGTCCTACATTCTTTATGAAGTCTTGTTTGTTTGTATGTATTGGTTTGCATATGACGTTCAGCATTCCTGAGCAGTCTCTTTGTCTGGTAATTATTTTTCCCTGAGTCTTGTTGTTCCTGTCTGCCCTTTGTGGAGCACATGTGTATTTGGACTGATTACATGTGCTTGACCCTCTGCCTGGCTTGGACTATGACTTTTGGATCATACTTGTAAATAAACTGCATTTGGATCCTAACTCCTTCTGCTGAATGCTGTTGAAACCACCAAATCATTACAGATATAAACAATTGCAAGAAAAAGTCAGAATTGCCAGATATAAACTCACAATTGCAAGAAAAAGTCAGAATTGCAAGAGAAGAGTCAGAATTGCGAGATATAAATTGCAATTGCAAGAAAAAAATTCAGAATTGTGAGAAAGTCGGAATTGCGAGATATAAACTCAAAATTGTGAGAAAAGTCAGAATTGCGAGATATAAATTGCAATTGCAAGAAAAAAATTCAGAATTGTGAGAAAGTCAGAATTGCGTGATATAAACTCGCAATTTCGAGAAAAAGTCAGAATTGCAAGATATAAATTGCAATTGCAAGAAAAAAAATCAGAATTGTGAGAAAGTCGGAATTGCGAGATATAAACTCACAATTGCGAGAAAAGTCAGAATTGCGAGATATCAATTGCAATTGCAAGAAAAAAAATCTGAATTGTGAGAAAGTCAGAATTGCGTGATATAAACTAACAATTGCGAGAAAAGTCAGAATTGCGAGATATAAATTGCAATTGAAAGAAAAAAATTCAGAACTGTGAGAAAGTCAGAATTGCGTGATATAAACTCACAATTGCGAGAAAAGTCAGAATTGCGAGATATAAATTGCAATTGCAAGGAAAAAATTCAGAATTGTGAGAAAGTCAGAATTGCAAGATATAAACTCACAATTGCGAGAAAAGCCAGAATTGCGTGATATAAACGCGCAATTTTGAGAAAAAGTTGCAATTGCGAGAAAAGTCGGAAATTGCAGGATATAAACTCACAATTGCGGAAAAAAAGTCGCAAATGCGAGAAAAGTCGGAATTGCGAGATGTAAACTCACAATTCCGAGAAAACGTCAGAATTGCAAGAGAAAAAAGTCGCAATTGCGAGAAAAGTCAGAATTGCGTGGTATAAATTCGCAATCGCTAGATATAAACTCACAATTGCAAGAAAAGTCAAAATTGCGTGATATAAATGGCAATTTGTCTGGTAATAATTTCTCCCTGAGTCTTGGATTTCTTGTTCCTGTTTGCCCTTTGTGGAGCATATGTGTATTTGGACTGATTACATGTGCTTGACCCTCTGCCTGGCATGGACTATGACTTTTGGATCATACTTGTAAATAAACTGCATTTGGATCCTCACTCCTGCTGAATGCTGTTGAAACCACCAAATCATTACAGATATAAACAATTGCAAGAAAAAGTCAGAATTGCGAGAAAGTCAGAATCGCCAGATATAAACTTGCAATTGCGAGAGAAAAAAGTCAGAATTATGAGAAGTCAGAATTGCAAGAGAAAAGTCAGAATTGAGAGATATAAATTGCAATTGCAAGAAAAAAATTCTGAATTGTGAGAAAGTCCGAATTGCGTGATAAACCCACAATTTCGAGAAAAGGTCGTAATTGTGAGAAAAGCCGGAATTGCGAGATACAAAATCACAATTGCGAGCAAAAGTCGGAATTGCAAGATATAAACTCACAATTGCGAGAAAAGTCAGAATTGCGTGATATTAACTCGCAATTTCGAGAAAAAGTCAGAATTGCAAGAGAAAAAAGTCGCAATTGCGAGAAAAGTCAGAATTGCGAGATATAAACTCACAATTGCGAAAAAAGTCAGAATTGCAAGAGAAAAAAGTTGCGTTTGCGAGAAAAGTCGGAATTGCGAGATATAAACTCACAATTGCGGGAAAAAAGTCGCAATTGCGAGAAAAGTCGGGATTGCGAGATATAAACTCACAATTGCGAGAAAAAGTCAGAATTGCACGAGAAAAAAATCGCAATTGCAAGAAAAGTCAGAATTGCGAGAAAACGTCAGAATTGCAAGAGAAAAAAGTTGCAATTGCGAGAAAAGTCAGAATTGTGTGGTATAAATTCGCAATCTTTTCGCAAAAACTTGCAATTGCGAGAGAACAAAGTCAGAATTATGAGAAGTCAGAATTGCAAGAGAAAAGTCAGAATTGTGTGATATAAATTGCAATTGCAAGAAAAAAATTCAGAATTGTGAGAAAGTCAGAATTGCGTGATATAAACTCGCAATTGTGAGAAAAAGTCAGAATTGCAAGAGAAAAAAGTCGCAATAGCGAGAAAAGTCAGAATTACGTGATATAAAGTCGCAATCACGAGATATAAACTCACAATTGCAAGAAAAATTCAGAATTGCGAGAAAAGTCAGAATTGCGTTATATAAAGTTGCAATCACGAGATATAAACTCACAATTGCAAGAAAAATTCAGAATTGCGAGAAAAGTCAGAATTGCGTTATATAAAGTCGCAATCGCGAGATATAAACTCACAATTGCGCTGAAAAGTCAGAATTGCAAGAAAAGTCGGAATTATGTGATAAACTTGCAAGAATTTTTTTTTTTTAATTGTGAGATAAAAAGTCATTTAAATTATTTTTATTCAGTGGCGAAAACAAGCTTCCATAGTTTCATCATATTATAACATTTAAAAATAAAATAAAACATATTTCTTCGCTTTGTCCTGAAATGAAAAAGGCATCTCTCAGATTGAATTCCTCATATATTTATTTATTTATTGTGTTGATCTGATAACAATTATTTTTTGCAAGGTATATTACAAATAATTTATATGCTAATTCAAAACCAAAAACCTGTGAATCAGACAAACTGCTGGGTTTGTGAATATGTGTAAAATAACAGCTCGAATATTTGTACTCTTCCACATATCACTGTATCTGAAGAGTAGAATGGCATACTAGTCGTGAGTATACAAAATCAAATCACTGATTATCTTCAATTTCTTTAAACTAGAGCAAGAGGGGAAAATTGCTTACAAATGAAATGATAATGAACAATCCATGTCAATGATAAAAACTGATCATTAACAGCACTGAAATGCTTCATTTATAGTACCAGATACACCATATAAACAAGATGTATCTATCAATAATGTATGGAAATCACAATTCTGATGAAGGAAAACCAAATGAGCAGGGGACACAAAAAGGTACAGTGGAGGTACAATTTTGTTCCTTGGGGAACAAAACGTATAACTGTACCTTTAAAGGTACACAATTGGTCCTTAGGGTACAATTATACCATTGTTTTCCTCTACTTAGAGCAAGGGTAGGCATTTTCGGTCCTAGAGAGTTGCTATCCTGCAGAGTTTGGCTCCAACCCTGAAAGACGTCTATAGAAGCTTTTATTTACCCCTTTTCCACCAAAGCAGAGTCAGAGCTAGATCGGAGCCAGAGCCTAGTTTCAAATCGGTTCTTTGTGTTTCCACACCCAAAGCCCCAGCTCCGAGCCAGGAAAAGTGGTTCTTAAGTAGCACCAAAACATTGCTGGGCTAGAACAGGGCTAGAAGTAAGAACCGATTACGTCAGGCACTGGGGGCGGGGTCAACAAGACGAACACAAACTTTAGATCCACCATTTTTTAAATAGCAGCTAATGGAGCTAACAGCTGCTGCTCGTTTGTAATCTCCGTCTATACAAATTACGGCGAACTACATGAATGCGTTGGATTCGCTGTGTTTGCGTTGTGTTTTGATGCCGATGTAGGATCGTAAAGCCATGTGAATGAATAGTAACGCAACGTTTGCATTGTTGATGGAAGGCTTGTTCGCAGCGGTGCTGTGCAGAGACCGATCGCCGTATGATAACGAGTCCAGCGAGAGCACACGACTCCTTATGCTTTTGATTCACTCATGCGGTTTTTTTATATCATACGTGGATCGGTCTGCGCAGTGACGATGCATCTCGAACAAGCCTGGTGTGTGTGTGTGTGTTTCCCGCTGCCCAGGGTGGCCAGGTTTTCACAACAAACCCGCCAAATTGCTACTCAAAACAAGCCCAATCGCGTTTCAGGGGGGCTTCCCCAGTAAAAATCACATTTGGGGGTAAAATATGTGTTTTTTGGCACTAAAATTCGCATTCCCGGGGCTAAATATCACATAATTGGGGTCGCTTCATCCCGCGGACATGAAAAAACAGCCCGCGGCAAAACCATATACTTGGCAACATTGCCGCTGCCTCGCTAGCGTTGCTGAGAGAGATGAGACGTATACAGTGACGTAAGACATGGCTCTGTTGTGGCTCTCAGCCCGTGGAAAAGCAAACCGGTTCTTAGAAGGCTCCTCAGTCGAACCAACTATGAACTGGGACTAGCTCTGGCTCTGAATTAGCTCTAGCACTGCCTTGGTGGAAAAGGGGTAATTGAGAACTAACAGAGGTTTAGGCCCCGTCCACATGGAGATGTGTTTAGCTGTATACGTAAAAAAAATTGTACCGCATCAGCGTTTCGTCCACACGGATACGGCGTTTTAGGAGCATGAAACCGATATTTTTTGAAACCGGGTCCCAGAGTGGAAAAATCTGAAAACTTGCGTTTTCGTGTGTACAGCCAACCCGTATATTATATACGTATATTATATACGTCCTGCACGGGAAAGACTAGAAAGGGATACAGCTACGGCCACTGGGCATGCGCACATCAATATTGCGTCAATTACTGTATTTGCATTATCGTATCGGTTTAGGGTGTAGGCGTTAATAAAACACATCTGGTAAATAGCAAATGTATTTATTGTTATTTTATTGTGAGATTTTGCCTCACTTTCTACCATTGCTGTACCCCTTCTAGCCACAACTCTTCTTCTCCGTTTTAGTGTATTTCTGTGGCAGAATTACAGCGCCACACACTGGTCTGGCATGTATACTACACCGTTTTGAGTCATTTTCATTGCTCTCGTGTGTACGCAGATATTTCTTGAAACAAGGGAAAAAAAAGATCGGATAGAGAAAGCTCTGGCTTCGTGTGGACGGGGCCTTAGATGTTGATGTTTTATTGAAAATGTTTGGTCACCGTTATGGTGATCAGTGTTTCATTTAGTTCGGCAGTTTGACTTGTCTTTTTTTGTGAGTTTATGAAAACACAATCTGTTCAAATCAAAAGAAGTCATAAACAAAAATTGTCATGAAGAAAAATGTTTGACTAAACTCATCACTGACTAAAAATGTTAATAAATAATATTCACCAGCAATACTTTCTTGCCACCGATCAGACATTCAGAATTTGGAATTTAAATACATTCTAGGGGGAGGTTTAGACGCACACAGATATCAAGAATCAGCAACAATGGTGACATACTTAATGCTGCAATGCATGCTGGGAGTCATGAGTTTAATACTGTGGTGGCTTAGTAGGGTTGGAGCTAAACTCTGCAGGACATCAGCTCTCTAGGACCGAACTTGCCTACCCCTGACTTAGAGGTACAAAAAAGAACCCTCAAGGGTCCCACCCCAGTGATGGCTACTCTTTTTTTTTGAGAGTGAATAAGGCAAATGATGAGCTGTATCAAATATGTAAATACCTCCTCCTTATACTAGCTACAAACAATATTAATGTGCTTATTAGATTTGAATAGTATTTATTTGCATAAATAGAATGTAATATTCTTTACAGCTCGGAGCCGATGTGTCTTTACATTATTGTGCTATAACAACCAAAGTCAAATAATAAAACCTTTCATTTTGGTTCACTTGAAGATGCAGATGCGGTGTTTCATGGAATAACTGTACATGGTATAATAACCTTTAAATTCAAGTAGGAAAACAATTTCAGTAGCTCTTCATCTGTCTGAAGAAAGTATGAAAACACTAAAGGTTGGAAGAAAGCCAGATATTTCTTTTTCTTTTTTTTTACTCTTTTTTCTTTAATCTTAACTAGATGAAATCATGCAGATAAAAAGGAAGAAAAGATGATATAGACAAAGCTATGTTTCGATTGCTGCGAGGTGCTCTACCAGATATCACTGGAAAGTTCTTGTCCAGACAGCTGTACGAATGGGCTGTTCAAGTGAATATCTTTCTTGGCTTTCTCAATGTTATTTTGCGTCAGACGTCCGTTCAGCAGCGTCATGGGCAAACTGCAGTACATGTGACGGCCGCTGAGCGTGGCTATAGCAGTGGTGGGCAGCTCGTATTCATAGTTGCGGCAGAAATGGCGCATTTGCAGGTGGCTGGGCTCGTTATAGTCTGGTATTTCAACATGAGCCGGCGCTAGTGACGCAGAGGTCGCAGTCATAGCAACCGTAGACACGGCCTGAAGGTCGCCAAAGAGCCCTTGCTCGCCCGAGTCCATGACTTGTCGGCGGGACATGGTCTCTTTTTTCTTAGCTGGCATCTCGTACCGGACCTGCTTCCAGAACTTGGATTTCAGCTGGTTGCTTTTGGGACCGTGCCACTTAATGAGCGACAGCACTCGGATGGTGTGCTTGAGGTCTTCGACTTCCTGGTAGTTGATGACGCTGCGGAGGTCCGAGCATTCGATCATGATCACCTTGATTTCGCCCGTCACCAGCATGCTGTGCAGCCGCGGCTCGAACTGGAAGATGCTCCAGCCACGACGGGCCACAAACTCGGGGGTCAAAATGATAATAAGACGCCTGCTCTGCTCCACACTCCGGGCCAGATCCTCGATGTACGCTGGAGACACAGAGAAAGACAAATGATTATGGATGTCAGGCACCGAGAAAAAAGATATTCAAATAAATTGGGTGATTCAGAAAAAGCAACAAGCATCATCTGCTTTTGGAGCTTGCAGTCCCTTGTCAAAAAATCCTAAAGGATTCAAAGAAACCTGTACAGGATTTTGGAACCATTCCTATAGGATTCCGTTAGGAATTGTCTTATAGGATATTTATGTCTTGTCCTATACGATTCATATCTGATTCCTATAGGATTCTGTGTGAATTGTCTTATAAGACAATACATAAATGTAGGATAATTTTTTTACAGGATTTTAATGGGATCCAATTGGGCCTCTCTCTCTCTCTCTCTCTCTCTCTCTCTCTCTCTCTCTCTCTCTCTCTCTCTCTCTCTCTCTCTCACACAAATGTAGGGGTTTGTCCTTTTACATTTGTGATATGATACCTCAGATACCTAGCCTGACAAGCAAGACCCACATCAAGATGTTGGGTCTGGGAACACACCATTGGCAGGGCTCAATCTGAGGGGCGGGATAAACGCTTGTCTTTCAAATTCTCTCTGCACGCAATAGGATAGCGCTACAACCAACCAGAGCAACGAAGAAGGTGAAGCGGAGCTAGTTGCTAGATTAAACTTTCGCAGTATCCGGTCGGCAAAACTCCGAACACATCTTCCTTTCTTAAGAATGACTTCAGTGCCGTTCTTTGTTCTTTTCTCAAAGAAAAGCTTAACTCCAAATCTTCCAGAGTCGCGGCCAAAGCCGATTCGAAAGACCGCTGTTCGCCAGCTTCTTTGTTTACAAGTAGCACACGGAACCGTCATTATGTTAAGCCCGCCCACCGACTCTATACACGATGTGATTGGCCTGACCAGAGTTCGGTTTTTCCAGCTCGCAAGTAAGGCTGCCACTAACGACTATTTTTATATTGATTAATCTATCGACTAATTTATCACAATCATTTTCAACAATTTAACTTAAAAACATTTAATGTAACTTGCAACGTTGGCCTTCAGTAGTGTACTATAAAAAAGTATAAATGTAAACAAGCCCTTGTCAAAATGTAAAACTAAAAGAGTAAAAATGTGAAAAGGTACACATTTGTAAACCAACATAACAAAAAAAGAGAATATCAGCAAATACTTTTTATATAGAATAGTGTTGTCACGATTCCAAAAGTATGACTTCGATACGATACCAGACTAAAATACTTCAATACCTATACTGAATCAATACCATGGCAAAAAACAGTAAAAGTAATTGAATAATATGAAAGAACTTAATATTCATTGTTTTATCATTGTTTTAGGGTTAACAAAAAACACTATAAACTTACTTGGCTGGAATGTTCCTGCCCTGCTTCACACAGAATATTAGGTCCGGCCCTTTAAGAGCTGCACGGACCAAATTCATTGTAACCGATTTCTCATTCAACTCTGTATGTGTTCACTAAAGACACATCCGACTGCGGTTACCCGTATACTCGCCAGGACGTGCATTTTTACATATTTTTTACCACATCAAACATCAATTATCCGCGAAACTGGCGCCGCAATCTGTCTGAGTTATAGGCATGTGTGCGCTTCAGGTCCCGGCCGCACACACTTTTTCTGCTTCCATTGTTTAGTGAACGGTGGAAGTAGAGTTCACACACACACACACGTCCTCACTCCTGCTGTCACACATCGACGCAAATTAAGAAATACTGCTCTTATTAGAGTGCTGTCATTTTTAAAGTACCGGTACAATACAATTTCATCTCTTATCCAACTTACCCAGTCGACTAAAAATATTGACATCGACTAATTAACAGCATCGACGCAGTCGATTGTATCGACCAATTGCGACAGGCCTACTCGCAAGCCAACGGAGAGTTGCTAGACTACCCTGGCTGCAAGATTAGATTTGCTGCCGCTAGGGTGCGTCTAGATTTCTAGGCTATCAGATACCTCCAATTACCAAAAATAAATCTAAAGTCAGATTTTGTAGAACATTTCTACAAGGTCTGACTGCCAATTTCTGTCTGGTGGACAAAGAAACAGGCAAAACAATATGGTATCGCTCTTTACAACGTCCGACATATAACAGTAATTCATATGATAAGTATTTGGCTTGACTACGTTATCAAACAGCTAATAATGTGTTGCCAATTTTACACAAACCATGTTTCCCGTTTACCATCTCAGTCTGCCTTCTAAAAATCAGTATTCTTAGAAACGCTTAGAACAACTGAACAAGTGGTTTCCCCAAATTCAACTGAAAATGCAACTTTTAGCTAATTATTCAAATGAATGAATCTCGTGTTTCTCGAGCACTCACGTCGCCTATGGTGGTTGCCCACACTCCATGCAACCACCTATAGTAGCAACCATCCAGAACATCTTAGCAGCTGGGGAGCAATGTGCTAAAACACCTCACAGCATAGAAATGCCCCAGCAATCACCCAGAACACTCTAGCAACTGCATAGCAGCACACCATCAATCATAACACCTTAGAAATCACATAGAAATGCCCTAGCAAACAATCAGAACACCTCAGCAACTGTCTCTCTCTCTCTCTCTCTCTCTCTCTCTCTCTCACACACACACACACACACACACACACACACTCACCAACAATCCCATTACAATGAGAATGAGCAGCTTAACAACCGTGCAACAATGTCAGGACAACCACACACAACACTCAAAAAACAAACATTTAATGGAGTATTCTTCCAGAAAATGGAAAATTATTTTATTGTCCTATCTATTCACTTATTAACCCCCTACCGCCAAACAACGACTTCAATTCACCTCTTCTGTGATAAATATGATTTGAACAATTGGAAATCCTGACTGGATTTCGAGCGGGACCTATTGGCGGGCGACGGTAAATGTGGACACACCTTAAGAACTTCGCTTATTTTAAACCAAATATGTTTTCTCTCTCACACAAAGGCTGTAGATGCTGAGAAGGGACACTGGAGTGGAGGCCGGGCGCTTCAGCAGTAGATGGCACATGAGCTCTGTGTGCTGTTTCTTTCCTCATCGTCCTGATTGTCCCAGTGGAGGGGAACATCTGTCACGCCTGCAGTGTCACAATCTGCTCTGGAGGGATGCGAGTGCCTGTTCTGCTCATGACGGCTCAGCCATGAATGCAGAGACATTCAGATATTTCAACTGGTTTTATCTGCTTGGGGTCACTGAGCAGTAAGTGCAGAAATACATATTTTACTGACACTATGTTCGTAGAGTTTCTGGTATATCAGTCAGTATTGTTGCATTCACATTTTTGCCTTTCATTTAAAGGCACAATATGTACGATTTTTAGATGAAAATATTCAAAAAACACTGGAACAATGTTATATATTTTGTAGTGCTGGGCAAATTAACGCGTTAACGCGGACGATAAATTTTTTCAGTTTCCGTTTTTTTATATCCATTTTTGCTCAGCGTTGCATTATATGATCACGCTCTTATTCATGTAAATGCTTTTAAACAATCTAAGCATGACAAGACACAAGAGAACACTCTATATGTCAATGTCCTGTCTGTGTGGCTGTGTCTCAATCTGCTCCCTAGTTCAGTAGTCAGGGCATTGATCAGGGATCAGCCACATTCATGTACACAATATACTGATTCACCAGCTAGGAAGCTACGGAGCTATCAAGGGACACCCTGACACACACACACACACACACACACACACACACACACACACACACACACACACACACACACACACACACACACACACACACACACACACACACACACCAGTCTTGTGCACACATCGAGTTCTCTTTCGCTCTTGAACAAACAATAACAACAACAACGTAGAGAATTTTGCCAAAATGCCAGTTGTGTCGATTATTCTTATAATAGGAGTCTTAAATGGGTTAAATAACATCTTAAACGAACTTGTGAGAAAATGAGATGCACGGGACAGCACTTCAGATCCACGTCATGTTCGTCAGCGGCCGTTCTTAAAGTGACAGGAGCACTGGTGATGTCTGTCATTAATGTTCATCAAAGAACAACGGGAACAGAGAAAAGTGTAGCTTTAATGATGACTAATCTATATTTCATTTATTATTTATGCAGTTAAGAAAGGTGTTGATAACTTTTATTCAATTCTGTGTAGACTATGTCTAACAGGGAAGGTCATGAGTAAATATAACACTTATTATAATGGGTTTATGTAAAGATTGTCTTAAGTTCAATTCGATTAAAAGTTATTTTTTAAAGCCTAATAAATGTTGAAATTGGTAGCTTTCATTTATAATGTAACGTCATTAATGTTTCATAGAGACATCATCGATACTGGCCTTCATTCATAAAAAGATGCCATTACAACAAATATTTAAAATATGGGACCCACTTTATATTAGGTGGCCTTAACTACTATGTACTTACATTTTAATTAATCATTTGATACATTGCACTTAATGTGTACATACATGTTTTTACATTGTACTTACATTTTAAAAAATACAATTTCTGTAGTTACATTTGTAATTACACTGCTGTCCCTTCCCTTACACCTAACTCTACCCTTAAACTTACCCATACCACCACACCTGTCCATAACTTTACCCATATCCCACCTCAATATCAGCAAAAGTTTTTTGCAATACAATTTTAACACAGTAAGTACATTGTACTTATAAAGTGGGGCCAAAATATGCTTTCTTTAAATTGTTTCTTCATTAATTTGGAGAGTCACTGAAATTATTACAATATAAACATATTAAAAACTTAATTGCGATTAATCGTGATTAATTACAGAAAAATTTTGATTCATTAGTTTTTTAATCGATTCACAGCACTAATATTTTTTTGACCTGTGTACTTACATTATCCCAAACATTTTCAACATTGGATAAAATAGCTGATTTCTCTGTATTTAAACAGTGTCACAGACCATGTCCTTTCATCGCCTGTCAATGACGTCATATCCACGCTACCCTTGATTTCCGTTGAAACCATGGAAACTACCAAAGATGCTTTACTATAGTATGCGTTTTATGAGACAGGTGAGCTGTTTGGAGACACATTTATCAACAGAAAATGAATCATTGTTATACAACGCAACACGGTTAGTCTTATTGTTCGAATGGCTTGTTTTCTTGATTCACCGCGAGTAAGGTTTTTACCATGCCTCAGACACAACACTATTGATTTCTGTCAAGTGGATAACAGCATAATCAGTGAAAGCTTTCACCATCATACAATATATTTTAAAATGAATTGCATGTAATTTGGCAAAAGTCATTTAGTCATCCTGTTTTTATTAATATGATATTCTAATATCAATCTAGATCAGTGGTTTTCCAACCCTGGGTCGCAACCCGTGCGGCGCTCCTCAAACAAGTTCACGGAAAGGAAACCAGACGACAGAAAGCACATCTTTTTTTCTTTATTTTATAATAGCACAATGTAAACCCTTTGCAATTCTTAACAATGTCCTACTCTTATTATCTTTATGACTAAAATGACAAAAATTCGCTTTTTTGATCGCGCCGGCGCCTCACGCACAGTCACAACATATTCCAGCATTGCAAATTTATATCGCAGCCTGTTCATTATCAACATAAAATAGTCAAATGAACATATAAAAAGTTACACAGCTTCAGTGTGAGCACGCAAACTGTGGTGTTTCCAAGGACATTTTTGCGCATGTGAAGAGGATGGTTTTTTCCATCAATAATGGGATGCGAGTGAAGTATAAAGCCTACAATAAATAATGGTTTAGCATTCAAATACATCGCTATGTGAGCCCAACGCTGGTTACTTTCAGTTTATCATTAAAAGTCCCATGGCATGGCATTTTTCTATTACTTTATAATGTTTCCTGAGGTGTACTTGTATTGTTAGTATGATTTTTACATAATAAAATGTCATAATTTAGAAATAAAAGGCATTTTTTCAATACTGCTGTTTGCCCTGTGGCTGAATGCCCTGTTTAAAGAGGCGTGTCTGCTGTGAGACTTCAGTAAAAACGGCCACTGTTGTGATTGGCTGACATCTTTGCATTTGAAATGAGCAGAGGGGGCGTGGTTTAACGAGGTCTACCAGGCACGAGCTGCTGCCAGAGAGACAGAGTTCACTTCACATCAGTGCTCAGCACGTCTCAGTTCAGTGAACTGTTGTAGTTACTAGAATATACTTCAGGTTATTAGTTTATTTCTAGTCGGAGGGACTGTCACTCATGTCAGAAAGTTAGTAACTTTAGTAAATTATGGATCAGCGCTGACTGGAGACGCGAACAGTTTAGAACGATTCAGTCCGATTTGGTGAACTGATTCGGTTCACTTAAAAAACCGGTTCAAAAGAATGATTAGTTTGCGAACCGGACATCACGGAGACGGAGCGATTACTAACAAAGTTATTTATAGTAACTACTGAGTTGTGAGAGCGCTGTCTGTCAGCGCAAGTTTATTGTGTTTGTATCTGAGAGTTCTGAATAAACACGAGTCCCAGTCACGCCAAGCCCGTCTTCATCATTATTCTACCAACTTTGTAACACATGCAACGCCCCTTCTGCTTAATCTCGCGCCGCGTAAGGCGCCTCCGCTGTGGGCCAGATGCAGTACTGGGGGTCGGGGATGTTGAAGGCCGACTGGTCAGTGCAGCCCGAGCTTCGGCATGCGTGAGGTTTATCTCTAAAGATGTTACTCTGCTGATGTTGAGCAGAAACGACTGTATGCACATTTTAGAACAGATAGACGCGACGAGGACGTACAAAAACACTGACTCACAAGATAGAAAACACCGTTCCGTCGGGAGAGAGAGAAGCCACAGTGTGTGCACGAATAATAAATAATTAGCTACACATCAGAAATCACTGATCACAGATCAGAAGGAACTGAAAAGAGACTTCTGTTTTCATTTGTACATCCAAACACTGAGAAACTGCCAGCAATCACTCGTTCACAATCCATGATCTCTGGAGCGTTTGCATGGGCGTGCCAGATTCTCTCGGCGGAGGAAAGGGAGGTAACCGTTCCTGTGTGGACGTCAAAACAGGAGACTTCAGGATTGGCTCGTCTGGCCTGTCATTTTCTCAAAGGCAGAGAGACAGCCAGAACTCGGTTTTACACCGATCAACATTTCTATCCACTTGGGGACAATATTCAGGCAAGGGGAACTCATATTAATGTTGAAATACCTCATAAAATGAAAATTTCATGCCATGGGACATTTAAATGATTTTGTTTTGGCTTTATAGTTATAGCGTACTTATATTTTTTCATTCTTGATCTGTTCTGAATACCGTTAAATTTAAAGGATTTGTTGTGGAGTGAGGGGAACTAAAATAGCCTATAGCTGTGTTTGTAGTGTTTGTAATGTTTGTATACATTATAACATTTCGTTTTATTTACCAGTATTATTTCTGAATGCAATCAAATGCGACTTATATGTGACTTACCTGTTTTTTGTCTCTCTCTCAAAATCATAAAATATATATATAAATATGTGTAGTGTATTTTTAAGCATGCAGCAAATGATTAATTGGTTAAAATTCTTGTTGCTTAACGGTTAAACAGTAAATTAGCATCCCTTATTTAGCTAGAACAAATTAGTGCAGAATCAACTTTGCATTGCGAACATGTCAAGGATTAAAAGCGGTTGTGTGGAAAAGTGCTGAGCTGAATTTTTGTTGGTTTATTGGTATAATGGAGAATACAGTCAAATGGCCCATTGTATATAAGTATTCTTATGCTTGGCTTGACTTGTTTGAATGTAAATGGTTGTAGGCCTATATATGGGTCACGACAATTAAAAAAAAATTTGAAAAAAAGAGGGTCAAGTGCAACAAGTCTCTCATAGCAGCCACCGAGTGAATGCACAGAGTAACGTTATAACATAACTTTCCAATGTATTTAGTGTGAATGTTTTAACCATGTAAAACAGCGCTGCGTTACCCCACACACGCAGCGAAAAGAGCGGAAGTGACCGTCTGCCGCATAAGCAGAATAAATGCTTAGAGGCGGTGTTTTGCGCAGCTCTCTCTCATTAGCATTAGCTCCCGCAGCTCTCGGTGCGTCCTGCTTCACACCACCGTAACGTTAATAAAACTTTAATATATTCACTCATCCATGAACATGATTTCTGCCCGAGTCCGTCGGACTCCTTTCCATCAGCTGTGGAGGTAACTTTGCATTGCATTTGCAAAGAGACAAGACTACAACTCTCATGATTCCACGCTCATTCACAGCAGTGTTGCCAAATTGGAAATGTCCAAGTATCGCACCAGAAGCTCAAAATTATCGTATTTGGAGGAAAATTATTGTACACGAGTCAAATGTACAGAATACAGCTATTAATCTAGACCAACAACTTTCTCACTCTGCCTTCCTCTTCGCCTCTCCTGTCTTCACCTTCCTTTTCAGCACTCATTTTCTATACTTTATTGCTTTGGCCTCAGCTTGGAAACAACTGACCTAATCGCAGGAACGTTAACTTGCGCTCGTGAGAGACAGTCATTCTCCACGATGATTGGCCGAGAAGACAAACGTGAGATGAGATGGAAATGGAATGGAAGACATGTGCAATACTCCTCACAATCATGACGGGACTGGTAGAAGTAGGATCCACAGCTAGATCAACGAGTATAGAAGCCCTACGATTACAGCGGCCATCATTTGAAGTGTCGCAAATTTCTGAAATTATCATACATTATGGGATTATTGATCGAACATCGTACAGCGGTCAAAATGATCGTACAAATACGATAATTATCATCCATCTGGCAACACTGATTCACAGCGTCATCAAGCTATGTCTTGAATAAGCGACCTCTAGTGGCGAAACTTACATACTGTGCCTTTAATAGTTTGAGGCCATTGACTTGGTAACAGAGGTTGAAATGACTCACAGACTATAAACTGCTGCATGTGTAAAATATGATATTGAAGCTTTAAAAGTGTTTCAAGGCACTAAATATCTGTGTCCCTGCCTGGTTTGATTCCTTTCTATGTTCTCTTGGTGTCTGCGTGGGTTTCCTCCTGGTCAACAAAATTTTGCCTTTATCAGACTGTGCTGTGATGTTCATTTATTGCAAAGCTCTCTGGAAAATTTAATTATCTCACTTTACCCTGTGGTCAAATATTTCTGAACAAGTGTCGTCCAGGTCAACAGTGTATAACCAGGTTTCCTGTAGCTGTGCTCTGTGTCTCTTCAAGTGAGCTAATCAAATAATTTCCTTATCACAAAGTAAACCACGTTAGGGTGATGCAACACTCCTCCACTTTGCATTTATTTCGAGATAATGACTGCACATTATTCTGCTTAGTAGTAATGAACTGCAGTGTGCATTAAACCTTGGCTCCGTGTGGGAGTCCTGAGGCCTGTATGAAGCAGGATTTAGTGGCTATAGCCAGGCTATGACCGTGAAGGTGGATAGGTGCATTTGCTTTAGAATGAAGGTGAAAACCTAAAAATAAAATTTTCCATGCCGGTTTTTAAGATGTGTACACTTTTGTCGGTTTAACATCATCATGAAAGCAAAATTGACATTTTTATGGAATATTATTATTGTTTTATTTATTATAAATGATTTATTTGCGCAGCTAATATATAATATATATATATATATATATATATATACATTTTTTATTTTATTTTATTTTTTATTATATATTATATTTTGTATAAAATATATTTTTTATATATATACATTTATTTTTTTTTATTTTATTTTTTATTCATGCCTCATAATCTTCTTTAATCAAAATAGTCTCCCCTCCCTCTTACAATGACTCTTCTCTTCTCTAATGACCTGGGCTGCATTTCCCGACAACGTTGTCTCTTATCGCGCTACGAAGACTCTAAAGGTATAACTTAACTAAAGGTATACCATTTTTAGGCGTGTTCCCCAAACTATATCTTAGGAGGTTACTTAAGGTATACCTTCTTAAAGGAACACTTCACTTTTTTTGAAAATAGGCTCATTTTACAAGTCCCCTAGAGTTAAATAGTAGAGTTTTACCGTTTTTTAATCCATTCAGCCGATCTTTGTATCTGGCGGTAGCACTTTTAGCATAGCTTAGCATAGATCATTGAATCTAATCAGTCCATTAGCATCTCATTCAAAAAATTACCAAAGACACTTTCAATATTTTTCGTATTTAAAACTTGACTCTTCTACAGTTACATCGTGTGCTAAGACCAACTGAACATTAAAAGTTGCTATTTTCTACACCTATATGGGTAGGAACTACTTTCTCATTCCTGCGTAATAGTCGCGGATCTTCGCGGCCGTACCATGGCTGCAGCGGCGCAATGATATTACAGCGCCTGAAAGTAGCCCAGCTAGGTAACTTTCAATGTGACCGGCACTAAGTTCGTGTAGTTGCAGAGAAAGTTTCAGGCTTGCAGTCGACAAATTGTGTTGTGGATTTACCTGTGTGATTAGCCATGATTCTGTGTGTTGTAAAGGGCTGTGATAGTAAGTCAAAGGTGTAACTACCACCATGTTTCACAGAATACCAACAAATCATTGCGCCGCTGCAGCCATGGTACGGCGTCGAAGATCCACGACTATTACGCAGGAATGAGAACGTAGTTCCTAGCCATATAGGTGTAGAAAATCGCAACTTTTCATTTTCAGTTTGTCTTAGCACACGATGTAACTGTAGAAGAGTCAAGTTTTAAATACGAAAAATATTGAAAGTGTCTTTGGTCATTTTTTTAATGAGATGCTAATGGAGGATCAGAATCAATGATGTATGCTAAGCTATGCTAAAAGTGCTACCGCCAGATACAAAGATCGGCTGAATGGATTCAAAAACGGTAAAACTCAACTATTTAACTCAAGGGGACTTGTAAAATGAGCCTATTTTCAAAAAAAGTGGAGTGTTCCTTTAAAGGGGTACTTCACAGCTGGAAAGATGAATGTGATGAAAGATGAACAACTCCCAGAATGCACTTGCCTCGCTGCCCTACAGGGCCACTCCCAAGCCACGCCTACCGGTTACATCTCTTGCCCACCGCGGCACCGCCCCACCGTCGTTTTGATTTTTATATTAATAAAATCATTACAATTAGAAAACAGTTACAAAAAATTACAAAACAGACACTACAATTAAAAACTGAACGTGTCTTCTCAATAAAGCACGAGCCGAACGAGTCGCAGCACAAACGCAGCAGGAGTCAGATTTCATTCATCAGAGAGTGAGGAGCTGACAGACCAGATGATCGCCGAAGATTTGGTTCCAAAGCGAAATGCGCCCATTTAAGTGAGTTTGTCATTGTACCTTTTGTTGTTGTGCTTTCATGAACCCACAATTCAAGCAACCTGCCCCCAAATTGGCGCTAATTCAAAACCAAAACTAAAATGAGCACGGCCGACCGGAAGTAAATCACTCACATGAAGTGAATCTTTCTTCTTGTTTCACACGACTCTCTGTTTTCTGCAAATGTCATACTTCTCTGAGCATGTGGACTAATCACAAACTCAGGATCCGGTTTATAATGAGGTCTCGGACTTGATCAAAACCAATCCTGAAATCCTAAGTTTGTTCAACTCACTTTGTGGTACAGGACACCTATTAGTGTTCATTTCGTGACATTATCACATTATACACATCTTTCCTTTAGATGACGAATGTAGAGCTGCAGTTACAAGGCAGAAATTTTTCCATAATACGGCGTGTACGTTTCCAGCAGGCTTGTGCGCAAAGCTGTGTCTGTCATGTGTCCAATTAAATCCTAATTTGCACTCATGAGTTGAAAGGGAAAGGATGAAAGGATGTGAAATGGCAGGGTGTTGTTCTTACTGCTGCTGGGTATGAGGTCCCGGTGTGGAATGAAGAGTTTATATCCGTAGTGTTTCTCCAGAACGTCGGGTAAGATCTCCAAAGCAAACAGCTCCTCCTCACTCATCTCTGGCTCCACTGACTCCAAGTCCACTTTGGTGTAAGAGAGGTAGGCGTCATATTCTTTGTTGTCTGAAAAGAACAGATACGTTATACACTGAAAAAAAAATGTATTTAAAAATGTATTTAATACTTTAATTTGCTACAGCCAAATTAATGTTTTTATCAAATTATATTTAATTAATTATTATATTAAACCTTAAGTTTTGATTTAATATAAATCTAAAATATAGGACAACATTGATTTAAAGTTAAAAAAAAAATACTACTTCAATTTTACTTAACAATTTTTTCTAGGGGAGTGTTATTTGCTTTTAGACAAACTGAACTAAACCATTTAAATACACTTTCCCTCGGTTTCACAGACAAGGCTTAAGCTTAGACTAAAATGCATGTTTGAGCTGTTTTAACTGAACGCCACCTGCGCTGACATCTCTTAAAATATGACATTGCCATTGTTTTGTCTCAAGATGCACACCAGTAATGCTTTTTTTTTCTTTCTCTAGAACACAAAAGCTACTTAAATGCCCTACTGTAATTAAACTAAGGCCTAATCCTGGCTTGTTCTAAGACCTGTCTTTGAAACCATACCTTTATGTATTTAATCTCACTTTATTAACCAATGTCTTTGCTGCTGACCTTCAATGATCCAATTCAACCACACCAATAAGCAAAAATGACTAGATGAACATCACATCCTTTTTTTATTGATGAAGTAAGTGTGTATTTTTTTTTCCTGGTTCCTAAACTTTTGCAATCCAGAATGGCAGCACAGCTGAAAGGTTTGAGCTGCGCCCTCTACTGTACAGACAGAAATTTACATGATGAGATGAGGCTTATTCATTTCACTTTTGGAGCCATATTTTAACGATCTGAGCACATGGTCTGAAGCGCATGGTGCAGGTGCACTAAGGGCGTGTCTGAATCCACTTTTGCTAGTTTAATGACTGAAAAAACGGTCGGCGCGCCAGGCGCATGGTCCAAAAGGTTTGAGTCATGGGTGTGTTTTGGGCCTAATGTGCAATAAACCAATCAGAGTGTCATCTCCCATTCCCTTTAAAAACCAGTTGTGTTCGCACCATGGCGGATTCGCTATTTACATGGCGAAATTGTGAGCAGAAAGACTGAACGCTTCTCCAGAGAGGAATCCTTTTATTTTTAATATTTGGCATGTGTGTGTGTGTGTGCTGTGCGTCCCTGTGTGTGTAATAAGCAGAGTGTACGCGCGTTGTGCACCCACCTATTGGCACGTGTTACTGACGCGCCCTTTAAATAACACACAAAAATACTGACTTTAGACCAGGTTTTTGTTGGTCAATGGCGCAGTCGTTTTCAGTTCCTCAAAATAGCAACACGCCAACAATGCGCCTGAACACACCTGGTTTTCAGACCAGCACACCCATGGGAGAACAGATGGGCGCAAGTGCATTCGCTTTTTAAACAACGTGGCGCTGGACGTGAAAATGATAACTGCGTCAGGCTGAAACTAGCAAAAAACACTTGCATCACGCCTGGCATCGCATTGCGCTGGGTGTATAATAGGGCACTCATGTGTGAAAGAATTGGCAAAAATAGATGCAAGCAAGCAAGCCCAGCCCAGGTGAGAAAAAGTAATGCAAAAGTAGTGTTATTAGAGACTTTTTAGGGAGTAACACAATATTGCAACACATTACTTTTAAAACGTACTTTTCGCAAAACACTGGCACAGCGAACAGAAAATTTGAGAGCATTATTTGATTCCTAGAAAACGGTTTGTTACATGTATTTTAGACATGTTTGTAGGGAAAAAGAGACATTATTTACAGCCATCTCAGCTGAGTGTTCAGGACAAAAAGTCAATGCAGAAGAAAAAACGTATTATCATTAGGCTGGTAGTAGTTATTATTACTATAATTACGTACCATCATCTGCCTCGTCGCTGCCGAAGTGTCGCCGGTAGCACAGCATGATCTCCACATTATAGCACTTATAGATGGCTGTGAAGATCCCCAATAACAGCATGATGGCTCCCAGACCACCGACCAACTCCAACCTGTACATGTCTACATGAGAACAGAAACACACATTCAACACGTCTTCACTGTCCAAAGTAATGTACAGTAAGAGGATGGGCAATTAAAAATCCTCTCAACAAATATTTCACTACTGATCATTGATCATTATATGCAAACAAAATGTAATTTCCACCACATTTCACCACCAAATCACCAGTCATTTTTAGCCACGGTCATATCAGCTGCTCTTAGGGGGGAAACGTTATTCTCCACCTCCACATTTCAATCAAAATCCATAGATTCCTAAAGGATGGATTTGATATATGTATCTGGGATTTATTACTTTAAGCGGACTGAGTGACCTTAATTCACAGGTGAGTTTCATAAGCCTAAACCAGCAGCAATATGTGAAAAGCACTGCAGGAGTATAGTAATAATAATAATAAAAAAGGATGAGAAGAACTTTCCTTCAAGCCCACAGAACAAGTGTGAGTTTATGTCAGCGACCAAAACTGAACTTATTAATGTACGCGTATTAGTAAGTTATGTTTGTGGGACAGCATGGTTCTATTCGGCCATTTAAGTAGGGTTCTTGATATGTTCAATGTGTAAAGCTGTTTTTAAAGGGATAATTCACCCAAAAAATTAAAATTAGCCCATGATTTACTCGCCCATGAAGTGTATATGACTTTCTGCTTTCAGACAAACACAATCGGAGTTATATTAAAAACCTCTTCCAAGCTTTATAATCGTAGTGAATGGGGGGCGAGATTCATTCCATCCATCATGCGTTTGTGTAAGAAAAATATCCATATTCAAAACTTTATAAACTAAAATAACTAGCTTCCGACAGATGGCCGTACGCATTGATTTACAGCAAAAGAGTAACCCTTGACCCAATAACATATTGACGAACGTGGAAGTGCAGATGATTGAGCAAAACAAAACACCGGTCATGAATTAGAATTAGTCTAAAACAAGAATTTTTAAAGAGAAATGCTGAAGGATTTCGATATAAGAGAAGAGGGGCTTGAGTTTGTTGCCCAGCCCTACTTGTTTGACGAGAGGCGTCAAAGCTTATGCTACTCTTACATCTGAAGTCATACATCGCATACTCTTTTGGCGTAAGTCGACATGCGTAGGCGGTCTGCCGGAAGCTAGTTATTTTAGTTTATGAAGTTATAAATATGGATATTTTTCTTACAAAAACCCATAACTTTGCTTCAGAAGGCCTTTATTAACCCCCTGGAGTCGTATGGATTACTTTTATGATGGATGGATTCATTTTTTTGGATTTCAAAAACAGAACCGCCATTGACTGCCATTATAAAGCTTGGAAGAGCAATGATATTTTTTAATATAACTCTGATTGTATTCGTCTGAAAGAAGGATGTCAAATACACCTAGGATGGCTTGAGGGTGAGTAAATCATGTGTGAACTATCCCTTTAATATCAGCTCCTGTTCCTGCTATTGGTGTGGAAAAGCCAAGCAGTCACATCTTCATCAGTGAGAGTCAAACAGCCATATATATGTCTATTCTCATAAACAAATAACGCATCCAATTAATGGTACAGTTGATATTTCTACAGCTGAGCTGAAAATAGGCAAAACATCTATGGGCCGTTCTCAGTTCTCAGTGATTTACCTTTCTTCTGCAGGATAGCACTTCCACTGCCACGGCCAATGTGGTTCTCCACATTACAGGTGTAGTTGCCCATGTCCATCTCATCCACAGCATCAAAGATCAGAGACAGCTCCACCTCCTTCTCCCCCAGAAACTCTCGCACCACCCTGCACAAACACACATGGCGCCCTTATGTTCACATTAGCATACCTTCATGCTATTTATACCATTTCTACATAAATGTAACCTTTACCCTCAATCAACCAATCCTTTAAATTACTAGATTTTATCAATAAATAATAAATAAGTAGTTATTTAATCACATTCCTTCAATTTTTATAACTCAAACTTTCATGCATTACATAGTATTTCATGACTCTTGCCACTAGATGGCATTATAGCTCAATATGGACTGGGTCCTAAAGTCAGTTTCTCTTCAGTATGCATTCAGATACACACAAAAACATTATAAAAGCATTTTTTGGTAGTTTTAGCATTTTTAGTTTGAAATTTTGAGCATTTTTCTATGTGTACTGAAGCATTCCTCGCTTTTCCATTCATTCCTAAAGGGGGTCAAACTGACCCCTGAGGGAAGGATTCCTCGAATCCAGTCATTTTTTTAAATTTTTTTTGTGCATTCGTGGTTCAAGTGTGACAAAAGTCCTAGAGTTTTGGACCACTCCTATGAACTGTTAATTTTTAAAGGGGTGGTAAAACACGATTTCACTTTTCTAACTTTAGCTAGCGTGTAATGTTGCTGTTTGAGCATAAACAACATCTGCAAAGTTACAACGTTCAAAGTTTAAAGCAAAGGGAGATATTTGCATTTAAAGAATTCAATTTCTAAGGACTACAGCAAACGGCCGGTAGGGACTACAGACATTCCTCCAGGGCTGTTGACATTACCAGCCCCAATATTTACATAAACCCCTCCTCCGAGAATATTAAATACGGGGGGGCGAGGCCAATTTGTATTGCTGTGGGAAAGAGTTGTTGTGGTATAGTTAGTAGGCTGGAGTGTTGTTGCCGCAATGTCGACGAAACGCTGTTATTTTCATCCGGACAGACAGGGGTCGGAGGAGAAGACCGGAAAATGTGACATAATGGACAATATTCATCTGTATTTGCAATACACGAGCCGCGGTTCAGCTGCACGAGACAAATGCTGCCAGTGTGAATCATGCACGACGGGCACGCGGCTCCCGCTGAACATTTCATGGAGGAAAGCTTCCACAATCTTCGCGAGTTCAAAGCAGGATTCGCACAACGGCTTGTCCTGAAAGATGGATTTAAAAACAGAAGCTGTTCACGGGCCACAACCTGTAAGTATGATTTATTTTTCGTCAATGTGTTTTCCTGTAATAGTTTGTATTGTACGTTGTAGCAAGGAAGTAAACAAATGACAACGCTGTTTGGCTCTGCAAACCAGTCTGTTAAATGCTCATTCGTACTTAACGTTATCCGACAAACACCTAACGTTACAAACTTTTTTAAAATCTCAACAGCGAACTTGGCAATAGTGTAAATTATTCTTTGATTAGAGCTTTTATGTATTGTTTATCTACAGCCATGCTAAACATGGTTCTGTGTGTGATTTGGCTTCTGTAGTAAAGCCAATGTTTAGTGTTCGTTTTGGGTTAAAAGTTTTTGCGACAGATATTTGGCTATAATCGTTCTAAAGATACAAAAGTAACGGTGCCATTCAGTAGCGATCACTATAGATCCGCAGTCTTTACTCTTGAGGACTGAACAGGTTCTGCTCAATCATCTTCACTAAAATTGTCTGGGTCTGATTCGGGCTCACATTGGTATGGTTTTATAGACGCCATTGTTTCTAATACTACCCAAAGCACAATCTACCGGTAAAGGTAAGGGGCGTGACATTTCCGACAAACGTGCACTAGGCGGTTAGCGAATCACAGCACACTGGGCCAGCTAACCAATCTGAGCCCATCGCGTATTTTTGAGGGACCGGCTTCATAGAACCCAGAAACCATCAGACTGTTTTACAAGGAGGAACAGAGCAGTGTAGAATAAAGGTAAAATATATGAAAAATAATGAATTTTTTTTTAAACGAAGCATGAACACATGTTACAGTGCACCCCACAAACACAGCCTTCGAAAGAATGTGTTTTTCCACCCCTTTAACAAAAAAAAAAAAAAAAAAGAGTTTCAGGTCAAAATGACCCGAGGGAAGGACAAGGGTTAAATGTAAATTAATGTTCATTGAATATGTGTAAACAATGTGTAAACACGATCTGAATTAATATAATGGCTTTAAAGGAACACACCGACTTTTTGGGACTTTAGCTTATTCACCGTATCCCCCAGAGTTAGATAAGTCCATACATCCCATTCTCATCTCTATGAGTGCCATAACTCTGTCTGACGCACCCACCGCTAGCCTAGCTTAGCACAAAGACTGGAGGTAAACGGCTCCAGCAAGCCTACTGCTCAATAAGTGACTAAATAACGCCAACACTTTCCTATTTACATGTTGTGATGTGTATAGTTTACATCGTGTACTAAGACCGACGGAAAATGAAAAGTTGCGATTTGCTAGACCGATATGGCTAGGAACTATTCTCTCATTCCTGCATAATAATCAAGGAACTTTACTGCCGTACCAGTGCAGCGGAGCAATGATATTACACAGCACCTGAAAATAGTCCCCAGCACACTCTCTGTGTAAGCAGGTTGTCACGTTGGTTATGTTGATGGAAGTTAGCCTATTTTCAGGCATTGTGTAATATAATTGCTCAGCTGCACTCATGGTACGGCTCAAAGTTCCTTGATTATTACGCAGGAATGAGAGAATAGTTCCTAGCCATATCGGTCTAGCAAATGGCAACATTTCATTAATAGTCGGTCTTAGTACACGATGTAACTATACACATCACAACATGTAAATAGGAAAATGTTGGCGTTATTTAGTCACTTATTGAGCAGTAGGCTAGCTGGAACCATTTACCTCCAGTCTTTGTGCTAAGCTAGGCTAGCGGTGGGTGCGTCAGACAGAGTTATGGCACGCACAGAGATGAGAATAGTATGGACTTATCTAACTCTGGGGGATACAGTGAATAAGCTAAAGTCCCAAAAAGTCGGCGTGTTTCTTTAATGAATATACAGTACTGAGCAAATATGACCCAAAACTTCATACTTGTTGAGCAGTTTCACATTTCACTCTGAATATGTTCAGACTTTCATTTCTTCAGACACACTGCCTCAATATTTTAAGGTTCTCTTGGATGAATTGCTTTCTTTAGATCTTGCTCTCACATTTGGATTCTCTCTTATCTGAACATGCATGGAAGTCAAACTTCGACAAAACAATATTGGCGCCCCAGTGACTTTCATTTTTCAAAATAGATTCTTTTCTGTTCCAGGAAAGAAAGAAATGCAGATTTTGAAAGAGATTTGCACTGAACTATTGCTTCCAAATGAATAGAATTAAATACAAATGAAAAGCATTCATATCACATAAAGCATGGTGGAAAAGGAGTAATGTTGCTACAAATGGGAGATGTCAAGCAAACCAAAAAACGTATAGTATAATATATACTGACATTTTATAATCATTTATATATTGATATTGTATACTCAAAGTATTGATAATTTTATATAAGGAAAGGTATATCAATTCCATTCTTTAAAATGCATTTATTTCAAAACGTAGGCCTACTAAAGATAAAATAAATTCAAGGAACTAATAAACTATTCTTCAAAGTTCCTTGTCAGTTGTGACATTATGCAGCCTCAGGACCAGGTTGTTTTCCTGATGAGAATTCGTTATTCTTCACATATGAAACATGACGAAAGCTTCACTATAAATAAGGATCAAGCATCTCTGTCTGTAATGACAAGCATTAGTCACCTGAAATGAGAGAGTACTTCATAAAGATCGAACAGACATCAAAGGAAGATCAACGTACAGTAGATAACAGCTGATAATGGCTCAAACAGATGAAAGGCATTTGATGAAGGAATTATGCAGATCACTGAAACAAGGCTGCATATTATATCAGATGCTCTTCCATGTTTCCTGGTTTTGAATGATCATTTTGTAATGGACACATTGTGATTGCTTGAACTGTCTCTTTTAATCTGTGTCACCTATAGCAAACATTTTACACTATGGATATACTATCCTTTTGCAGACATCTAGTCCCCTTAATGTGGGTGACACACAATTACTGAATGGGGGCATGATTGTTTCATATAATTGTAAACACAGCCTAAACCTAACAGAAAATCTGTTTTTTTAAATGTTTTTGAAAGAAGTCTCTTCTGCTCACCAAGGCTGCATTTACTTGATTAAAATACTGTAAATGATATAATGTTGTGAAATATTGTAACAATTTAAAAAAACAATTTTTATGTAATTCATTCCTGTGATGGTAAAGCTGAATTTTCAGCAACCATTTACTGTAAAAAGAAAAATCCCCATAAAATGTACGGTAAAAAACGGCAGCCAAACCTTTACCGTAAAAAATACTGTAGCAGTTTTAAGTTACAGATTTAAGTAAAATTTACAGACAATACCCGTATTTCATTAACTGAAATAATAATACTAATATATAAAAAGTGCAGTGTCATTCACACAAATACTAAACACCATCATGGTAACATTTAAAAAATGCAACATTAAATGTAACATAAAACCCTAATGTACATAACTGATTAGAAAAAAACTAAGAAAAACTAAGAAGAAACAGTTATTTCAATGAAAATACATCAAATGTGAAATGTCACGCAGAGAATTTTGGGAATGTAAATTTACGTTTTTTCACTGTAAATTACACAATGACTTGTTCTTTTTCACTTCCAAAAAGTTTAACGAAAAAAGTTTAACGGTATTTTACTGTAAAATGTAAGGTTAGATCTATTACAGTTATTCACCGTATATAGTACGGAAATGTTCTGTTAACCAGTTAATTGTTTTTAACGGTAGCATTTTTACAGTCTTTTACCGTTAAAATCACGAAATTTTTCACTCGGGTGGTTTTCACACCTGTCCTGGAGGCAACCCAGCCCTGCACATTTTGTGTGTTTCCTTTATGATTCAACTCATTGGCTCGTTAGTAGAGACGTAAGAACTAAATTGGGTGTGTCTGATAAGGGAGACATATGCTGCGTCCCAATTCGCCAATTTATACTACGACCTAAAAGTATGTACTCTTTTTGTGAAGAAAAAGTTCATACTTTTGGGTGTGTAGCAGAAGAGTATGCAAGCTTTGGGACGTCCTACTTCATCATCTATTTTTGGGACATACTTCTTCGTCATCTTTAACGGTATTTAACTTCATCTTATTCATCGTCACAGTTCAAATCCTCCACATTCAATTTAATTTCCTACCGTATCGGAGATAAATGTAGTCGCACGTTGATCTGCCATTCGCAAGTCTTTAATGCAGAGACTTTCCTCGTGTGTTTGCAGTTTAAATATAATGATGCATTTAAAAGTTAATGGCCAAACGTATCATTACAAAAGTTCTCAATGCTGCTGCAGGCGAAATATAATGTGGATAACATTGAATAAATATCTTTTCGTCAGGTTAAATACTGATAATTGCTCACTCAAACCCCTTTATCTAACCCTCTCTACTTAACCGTCAGACTTGCATAACCGTCATGTTTGTAGTTTTTTAACATTTCACTTTTTATCCGTGTTTGTAGTTCTAATCGAATCCTCGTCCAATTCGCAATGGTCTGTGGGCAATATCAGCCGTTAGAGTGCGAGTCGATCGGCACTTCGAATTCTGACCGGAAATAGTAGACCATCCGGGAATCTTTGGAATACTCTTTTCAACATACTACGATTTGGGACATACTATTTCTATTTTAGAATACTATTTAGTACGGATAGTATGCGAATTGGGAAGCAGCGATCAATGTGCAGGGCTGGGTTGCCTCCAGGACAGGTTTGAAAACCACTGCTCTAGAGTCCAGTGGCGGCGTGCTTTACCCCACTGCATCCCACGCTTTGCATTGCACTTGGTGATGTAAGGCTTGGATGAACTGCTCGGCCATGGAAACCCATCCATGAAGCTCTCTATGCACTGTTCTTGAGCTAATCTGAAGGCCACACGAGGTTTGGAGGTCTGTAGCTATTGACTCTGACCCCGCTCTGTGATTTTACTTGGCCTTCCACTTCATGGCTGAGTTGCTGTTGTTCCCAATTGCTTCCACTTTGTTATAATACCACTAAGAGTTGAGCGTGGAATATTTAGTAGTGAGGAAATTTCGAATGGACTTATTGCACAGGTGGCAACCGATCACAGTCCCACACATGAGTTCTCTGAGCTCCTGAGAGCGACCCATTCTTTCACAGATGTTTGTAGAAGCGTCTGCATGTCTAGAGCTTGATTTTAAACACCTGTGGCCATGGAAGTGATTGGAACACCTGAATTCAATGATTTGAGGGGTGTCCCAATACTTTTGGCAATATAGTGTATCTATTGGTCCAATATGCATCATTTGACTAAACATGCATCATCGTTTTTCAAATACCTCCGTTTTACAATGAGAAAAAACTGACTCCGTGTGGATGGAATGGTAAAACGGAGAGCAATTTCAAAGTGGACAAGGCCGGAAATCAGTCAGAAACTTCTGGATGGTTATGAAGTGAACTTTATCCCTCATCGACAGCGCCGCCGCTTTATGTTAACATTACTGTTTTCCTGGGTGGAGTTTTTCTCCAACCAGTATATTTGCTTTGTTTAGTTTTTTTCTATTCTATTCTTTCCAGAGTACATCTTTTTGCACACTTGTCCACTAGAGGTCTCTGTGCCCTCAGCAATCATCATGGCCGCTGTCACACCTGTTTTCCTGGAGGTTGTTAGTGTGCTGTTATATAATCTGCTCTTCAGTTTCAGCTCCTCGAAATCATGCATGCTCCATGTATTTATAGTATATTGTTCCTAATTCAAGTAGTAACGGGTAATAAGCCCAAAAAACAGTACCTGACTTCACTCTCTCTTATGTGTCCTTCCAACTCC
This sequence comes from Gobio gobio, assembly GCF_949357685.1. Lineage (NCBI taxonomy): Eukaryota > Metazoa > Chordata > Actinopteri > Cypriniformes > Gobionidae > Gobio > Gobio gobio. The sequence goes on along the minus strand of NC_137109.1, from coordinate 9,189,421 downwards.
TCTACAAACTTATCCCCTTTCATCCAGTAGATGATGGGCCTGGAATCACCGCTGTAACCGAAAAAAGCCCTGCAGTCCAAGATGAGACGCATGCCTGGCAAAAAGAAAAACAAAAGGACAAGATATTAATCAGCATTAAATAGATCAAATCTGTTCCCCCAGCAAGCACTTTTGCATTTAAAAGACGTCTGATAGCCGTCCACAGCCTTGATGTCTAGGCTAAAATTTGGGCTGTCAGTGAAAATGTAATAGACGTCTAACCATAGCCCAAGAATAGACTAGTCATCTAGAACATGAACATGTCAAAGAAATGAAACACCTTGTAATCACTGTTGACTTACATGATGGAATATCATACATCTCGCAAGTTATTTTGGCAAAAACGACATGTAACCAAATTCAAGGTTATTAGAAGTGGGTTACTCATATCCGGACTATATCGAGTCTATAGTTAACCGAAATGACGGCTTGGGCCTGCGTACTGCATACAAAAATAATATTTAGTTTCTTCACTAATGCTAGGAGATTTAGTAGCAGACCAAAAGTCATGTATATCAGAAAAATCAACGCTTTAAACTGGTGTTTCAAGGGAAGGATATGAAAAAAAACGTCCATTTGAAAGAACTAATGCATTTCTGCAGTCAAATCAGACCAAGACCCGTTAAAAGCAATCAAAGGTCAAAGTAAGAAACTCTCACAGATTCATATTCTCACCCACATAGAAAAGGAACTTTTACTGGGTGAAAGTAAACATGCCCACACCATCCTGCGCATCTGTCTGTGAGACGCCTGCCATTATCGTCTTCGGACAAACACTGTACCTCACCTTCAATTGGAGTTTGGTACATGTAAAAAATGATACATAGCATTCATTTGAATGTAAATGTGGTGCAACCTGCTGAGTAAAAAAATCCCCTCGCCTTAAACTTTACACATCCTAATCATGTTCCCAGACACCTAAAGAGCAATGACCTATTTCCCACAAAAAGATGCTTGGCGCTGTTTCATCACAGTGACCTCCTCTTTTTACACCTCCGGTTTCCACGCGTCTGCCCACTGATAGTGCGAACGCTTCCACCCACGTCCACTTCTGTGTTGTGCTGGCATGAAATTTGCTCTTAGATTTAGTGCTCTCACGATAATTGAGTAAGATGCAGCGCACAATCCCGCACCTAATGCGGGTTTAAGACACAACCTATCCTCTGTATGAAATGCTTTTTAATGTGGTCTTTAAATGCACAGATCTCCACACAAACAAGTGTTTTTTTATGCTCTGAATCCTTCAAATGATTCATCTTAACATACAGTGCATTAGATCAATGTGGAAATGGCTTTCTTTTAATTACCCGAACGCTGATTGAATAGAGAACTATTGTTTTCATGTTGCTAAGACTCGCTGCCATTAGCTACCTGCTGAATAATACTGCTTTATTTACTGCACTGATCTACTATTCTCACATATGCTGATTATATGCAAATAATGTCTAAAAACCCTTCAGGGCTTTCAACAGCATTAACAGAACAGGCAGCGGAGAGCTTCCTCTGCCTGTAATTACAGCTTTTAAGAGATAGAAAATGGTAGGAGATGCAAATGAATGAGGCTGTGGCCAGCCACGATGTTTTAATGGCGAATACTTATCCAGCTTGCTCCAGTAATCATATCCAGTGCGTCTGAGGATCATTGTGTGTATGTCACTAGGCTGAGCAACATCAAATTCAACACAAATTGCAGATGGTTTCTCATACATAATAAAATACTTCTTCCTCGATGATCAGGGTCAACCTTGCATACAATCTAAACATGAGTTATGCATAGCGCACTTTTCACTTATTACTCAGCTCAAATATATTGCTCAGCTCAAAATGTAATGATTTCTGAGCATGTGTTTATATTGTTTATTATGTTAAGAGTTAAATATAGCTCTGGCTGTTATAACTAGTTATATCTTGCACACAACTTGCATACAACCAGGGCCTAAAACTAACTTTTTGCCACACCTGCCAATGACCGGTGACTTAAGAAAATGTACCAGCCGTAAATAATTGACCCGCCATGAAACGTATATTAATCCTTATTAAACTTACAAAATTTCTTCAGTCAAGAGCATTGAGTGATTATTATTTGTATTTTGTTGTTCATTGAAAACACAATTGGCAGCTGGAATATTAGGCTGCTGTCACTTTAAGAGCTGATGCACGGATCCAATATACACACTTTCGTTCTCAACTGTTTACGTTCAAGATATAACTGAAACTATTTACAAAGATACTTGCCAAGACGGGTCTTTTGACATAATTTTCTTTGAATATATCTGTTTAAGTGTGTGTGATGTCTGAGACATGTATTTCTTTGAGTTCCCATTCGTGTCTTCTTTCGCTTTGATATTTAAATGGGCAAGGCTTATTCATACTACTCACATACTGTAAATATGTTTATAATCTGTAAATGTTTATTCTTATTCTTCAGTGTAAACGCCCACTGTTGTGATTGGCTGCTGTGAGACGTCAGTGTAAACGCCCACTGCTGTGATTGGCTGCTGTGAGACTTCAGTGTAAACGCCCACTGCTGTGATTGGCTGCTGTGAGACGTCAGTGTAAACGCCCACTGCTGTGATTGGCTGCTGTGAGACGTCAGTGTAAACGCCCACTGTTGTGATTGGCTGCTATGAGACGGCAGTGTAAACGCCCACTGCTGTGATTGGCTGCTGTGAGACGTTAGTGTAAACGCCCACTGTTGTGATTGGCTGCTGTGAGACGGCAGTGTAAACGCCCACTGCTGTGATTGGCTGCTGTGAGATGTCAGTGTAAACGCCCACTGCTGTGATTGGCTGCTGTGAGACGTCAGTGTAAACGCCCATTGCTGTGATTGGCTGCTGTGAGACGTCAGTGTAAACGCCCACTGTTGTGATTGGCTGCTGTGAGACGTCAGTGTAAACGCCCACTGCTGTGATTGGCTGCTGTGAGACGTCAGTGTAAACGCCCACTGTTGTGATTGGCTGCTGTGAGACGGCAGTGTAAACACCCACTGCTGTGATTGGCTGCTGTGAGACTTCAGTGTAAACGCCCACTGCTGTGATTGGCTGCTGTGAGACTTCAGTGTAAACGCCCACTGCTGTGATTGGCCGCTGTGAGACGTCAGTGTAAACGCCCACTGATGTGATTGGCTACTGTGAGACTTCAGTGTAAACGCACACTGCTGTGATTGGCTACTGTGAGACTTCAGTGTAAACGCCCACTGCTGTGATTGGCTACTGTGAGACTTCAGTGTACACGCCCACTGCTGTGATTGGCTACTGTGAGATGTCAGTGTAAATGCCCACTGCTGTGATTGGCTGCTGTGAGACTTCCGTGTAAACGCCCACTGCTGTGATTGGCTGCTGTGAGACTTCAGTGTAAACGCCCACTGCTGTGATTGGCTGCTATGAGTCTTCAGTGTAAACGCCCACTGCTGTGATCGGCTGCTATGAGTCTTCAGTGTAAACGCCCACTGCTGTGATTGGCTACTGTGAGACTTCAGTGTAAACGCCCACTGCTGTGATTGGCTACTGTGAGACTTCAGTGTAAACGCGCACAGCTGTGATTGGCTGCTGTGAGACTTCAGTGTAAACGCCCACTGCTGTGATTGGCTGCTGTGAGACTTCAGTGTAAATGCGCACTGCTGTGATTGGCTGCTGTGAGACTTCAGTGTAAACGCCCACTGCTGTGATTGGCTACTGTGAGACTTCAGTGTAAACGCCACTGCTGTGATTGGCTACTGTGAGACTTCAGTGTAAATGCCCACTGCTGTGATTGGCTGCTGTGAGACTTCAGTGTAAACGCCCACTGCTGTGATTGGCTGCTGTGAGACTTCAGTGTAAATGCCCACTGCTGTGATTGGCTGCTGTGAGACTTCAGTGTAAACGCCCACTGCTGTGATTGGCTGCTGTGAGACTTCAGTGTAAACGCCCACTGCTGTGATTGGCTGCTGTGAGACTTCAGTGTAAATGCCCACTGCTGTGATTGGCTACTGTGAGACTTCAGTGTAAAAGCCCACAGCTGTGATTGGCTGCTGTGAGACTTCAGTGTGAACGCCCACTGCTGTGATTGGCTGCTGTGAGACTTCAGTGTAAATGCCCACTGCTGTGATTGGCTGCTGTGAGACTTCAGTGTAAACGCCCACTGCTGTGATTGGCTGCTGTGAGACTTTAGTGTAAACGCCCACTGCTGTGATTGGCTGCTGTGAGACTTCAGTGTAAACGCCCACTGCTGTGATTGGCTGCTGTGAGACTTCAGTGTAAACGCCCACTGCTGTGATTGGCTGCTGTGAGACTTCAGTGTAAACGCCCACTGCTGTGATTGGCTGCTGTGAGACTTTAGTGTAAACGCCCACTGCTGTGATTGGCTGCTGTGAGACTTCAGTGTAAACGCCCACTGCTGTGATTGGCTGCTGTGAGACTTCAGTGTAAACGCCCACTGCTGTGATTGTTTGACATCTTTGCATATGAAATAGTTCTTGAAAACTTTTCGCACGTTTTTACTATTACAGCTCTGAAGGTTAACTAATCGTGAAAAGTGTTGATTATAGCATCATATTTAGATCTATGGCATTACATTCAGATCGTGGCATGAAAGGTTGCAGTGATGAGCATTAGCCAATCACAGACATGTTGAGCTCATGAATGCAGTGATCTCGTCATTGCGACTTGATTTCTGCAAACTAACAAATGCTTTCATCACAACTAACAGTGCAAACACAATGTGAATAAGAGATTTGTTGATTATTACAAGAGTTTTGGCTTGAGTCCAGAACTCAGTCACTGATAAACTCGTGCTGTTTGATTGACAGCTCCAGTGATTTGAAGGGAGGTTTCTTTGATCGCTTTCTATATATAATTTAGTCACAGTTTGAATAACAGCTTATTTTCATCCTACTAAGAGAAACAATGTGAAGTTGAGCGTTTAGTCACTGGTTTGATTTACTGACACAGAGACAAAGAACATCTGACTGTACATGAATCAATACATATCAGAAATCACTGGTCTCAGATCAGCCATTAGAATTAACATGGTAATTTACATGTAGTGGCATTACTGTCGAGTCCGTATCGTAAAAGTCTGTTTACAAAGTCTGCGCTGAAATTGCGACTGATTTACCAAAGAATCCACAGTGAAACACTGAATATAAATAAATAATGCTCAACTGAGACCTTCACATATAAGCACATTCCTAGCATTAGGATCCTTTGGAAGGAAATGTTATTTGTAGTCCATCCTGTATCGCTCTTCTCTCCTCGTCATCTCACTAACACACCAGTGGGCGGGGCCAAAGTTGCAATGATGAGGTAGGCGTTGATCTTCTGCAGAGACGGTCTTTCAAAAAGGGTCGTTCTCTGGGCTTGGTAACAATAAAAGCTGTTTTTGGACTAACAAGGAAGTTTTCAGTTCTGAAACTTACAGGATATTCTTATAGTATGATGACCTCTTATGTCAAAGGCTCAAGGAAAGATTTCTCAGTTCATGAAACTTTTGTGACAATGCAGCAGTGGCCTGTCAACAAGTGTTTTTCACATTTGTCCACGTTCATGTTCTCACTACTTTGCATTGCTAGAATTCATAAAAATGTTACTGGCCAACTGGCAATTGACACTGTTTCATATACTCGCCAACACCATTTTTTCTCGCATTTGGCGCTTGGCGAGTGTTCATTTTATGCCCTGCATACAACAGTAGATCCTTATGACACCTTAGCAAGCAACCAGAACAACCTAGCAACCGCATAGTGACACAAACGAACACCTCAGCAATTTTCTGACAAGTATTGTGGCATTAAGGACAAACGGCAAACTCACAATGTCCGCAGGAAAAGTTCTTTCCTGGTGTAGAAGTTGCACAATTCACCTTCAGATAAGCAAAAGTTTTGAGTGTGCTCTCTCTGGTTCCAGGGAGTCAGTGCTGTCCACCTGCGCTGAACACAGGTGATGTTGAGCTCTGGACGGCTGCTGTCACGCACTGAACAGACTGACTGCGGGCTGACCCGTGACCCATGAGGTGAGCATCACTGTCACATCTGTGAATCTGAGCAGGTGGCAGCAGTGTGAGAGTGTGTCACTGACCGAAGACAACCACTTCTTTAAAGAACAAGGCTGTGAGTGCGGCATACTTTCAGTGTATGCTACAATCCGACAATTATAAACGTTTGTCACATGACCTTATGGAATGGACCATATTCTGACTAGAATCTGAGTATGGCGACATCAAGCTAGTTAATGTGTACATACCAGTCAGAATTACAATTCTTTGAAAGGAGTCTCTTGTGTAGGGCCCTATGAAAAAGCAGTTTCAGTTTAACTTTTTTCCAGGTTCTATTTTTTCCGTTTTTATTCTTCTAGATTCCGTAAAAAAAAAAAGTTAACTTCATTTGAATGGTTAAATTAAATTTTAGCAATCAAAAAGCAAGTACAATTTAACAACAATTTATTAAAAGTTTAACAAAAATTACATTTTTAGGGCCCTATGAAATACGTCTTATTTATGTCACTGTAAAAAATAAAAACGGAAAATGTACTGGTAATTTTCTGCCAGGACATTATCCAGTAATTTTACTGAAATTTCTGTTAAAGTCCCTGTAAAGGCAATTCTGAGATTTGTTTCTAAACACATTATAAATGTTAGAAATGTATTGCTGAAACACATTACAAAGACTGTGAAATATGTAGTACTGAATTCAGAAGTTAGACCGTTAAACAGTTTTTCACCGTTGCTGTGTTCAGGATTTTCTGGGCGGGGCTAAAACGGTGGCTCGATGACGCACTGGAGCCACTGAGCCTGGCTCCTCCCCTAACACGATCATAACTAGAGCACATTCGCATCAGTTTGATCGCGAGTTACTGTTAGTACTGTTAGTTACTATAGTCAACTACTTACATAACAGCTTACAAAACAAAAACGATGAAGAAGTGGATTAATTTTGTGAACAGCAACCTTGATGGAGAGAGCTGAGGATCATCACCGACACCTGCCTCTGCAGTAACTTTACACCGGATCGTTTTACAAACTTTCACCGGAGACAACTGGGATTCACTGATAATCCGCTGCAGAACCGACTATCCCCGCCCAGGCCTTCATCCTCCCGTCCCGCCGACATCTGGTGCGTCGTGATCATAGACGCTCGTGATCAGTGAGTGTTGTCTTGTGTGCTACTGCCGCTTTCCCGCGAGTGGGCGTGGTTTCGGCGCCGACAGCCGACACACCCCCAGCGTTTGAGAGCAGAGAATGCTGCTCATTTTTTCAGGTTTTTGATAAGCTATTTTATGTACTTCCCGGAATTTTTTATGATTCAAATTTTGCTGGGTGGTTAATAACACATTTATCTGTGGTGTGAGGAACTCAGAACACATGTTTAGTTTTGACTTTACAGGGACTTTAACCCTTAAAACACAAACGAATGTTATGTATAATTCAAAATACAGTTAAAACACCTGTAAAAAAAAAAACAATACGGAAAATTCCTTCATATTTATACAGTACATTGTGCCCTACTATTTTTTACAATGTAGGCTTTCTGCATTACATTTGAATGGTTTATATAACACTAAATATTTAATCAAATTAAAATTATAATCAAAAAGCATGTCTAATTAATTGAATTCATAAAAACAACAATTTATTATTTTATTATTATTATTTTTTCTTCAAAGTTTCAAATGAAGGCATAAAACATGAATTTAATTAATCTTTTAATCATATGAAACTAAACAAAACTCCTACTGCACAACAGAGGTTTACTGTTAAAATTAAAACTTGTTAAAAATTGTGATTATTCCTTAAAATAAAGTTTTAATAATAATTCATTATTATTATTAGTGTTAGTATTATTATTACATTGAGACGTAGCTAAATTCTACTGTACAACAGTAATATATTTCCGACTGTCCCAATTTCTTCAAGTTAAACCAAACTTTTATTTTGACGGGTTGACATGAAGACCTTTAACTTTCTGTGCATTTATGATATGATGATAGTTTTATTAAATTAAACTGTAAAATGCTGATAAAGTGACTCTCAAAGCGGCTCTGGAGATGAAGTTCATGCGTTCATGTCCTCATATAGTGAGACGGCAAACGCTGAAAACACCGCGAGCGTCACGCGTGCTTCAGTGTGTGTGTGTGTGTGTGTGTGGGAGATGAAACCATTCATTCACTCAAACACACATTCACTCAAACACAGTCTTTTTGGGGTTTAATTTCACAGACACTAGTCTATTTTGCTATATGATTTAAGTTTACTGACCTGCTATTTATATGTTTTTTGTGAATTTACAATTTTGTGAAATTTAGCGTTATAGAGTAAATTCAGTTCCCTTTCAAGGGAACTCGCGCTGCGTCACCGCTTTGGGAACGCCCCTGCGTGATTGCGTCGTGAAGCACGTATGTCATCAGCAGTGATGGGAATAACGGCGTTACAGATAAACGGCGTTACTAACGGAATTATTATTTTCAGTAACGAGTAATCAAACGAATTACTGTTTCTCCCGTTACAACGCCGTTAGCGTTACTGAGGAAAAAAATGCGGCGTTAGTCGCGTTACTATAATTGAGCTCACTGAAGCGCTTTTCATCCGAACAGGCTCTCTGTCAGTCGGACCTGCAACGTGTGTGCGTGTGCGTGTGCGTGTGCGCGCGCACCAGCCATGCGTGTTGGGGGTGGGTGCGGTGGTGCACATAACTGATGATGATTGGTGGGTGGGAGACAAGGTTGAAGTTGATAGGTTGAGTTCACACCTATTTTTTTCACGGTCTATGGTTCACAGACACACACACACACACACACACACACACACACACGCATATGCACATTCAGCGATGGTCCAACGACTTCAAAGGTAGATTTTCGCAAATCGCAAAAAATAAAAACCCAGGTGATAACGTGAGCTCCACTACCAAAGGAAAGTATAGTACTGATAATATTTACACAATGTTTGTCTCTCACATTGTCCCACAGCAACATTACAATAGTGCACATTAATGTACAATGTTTTATAATAATAATTTATTCTATTTAGTGTCCAATTCATTCATTTAACATATCTAATATTGGGGGCATCCAAGTTATTTGACATATTTGAACATTTGGAAAGAAAAAAAAAAGTAACGCAGTAATTACTTTCCCTGGTAATTAGTTACTTTTATAATGATGTAACTCAGTTACTAACTCAGTTACTATTTGTAAGAAGTAACTAGTAACTATAACTAATTACTTTTTTAAAGTAACGTGCCCAACACTGGTCATCAGTCCAATAGAGAGACGGAACGTCATAGGCGGGTGACGTCATAGACCCGGAAACTATAAAGCACACCGGCAAACACACGCCGTTAGCTTCTGTTGCCTTCAACAAGCGCTCTCTGTCACTCTATCCCTGTCATTCTGTGTTGTGTCTGAGTTCAGACTTTTTTGTCACACTCACACTCACGTTTGTAGAGAGAAAAAAAGCTATGGCGAGCGAACAACAGTTCAGACAGTGTGTTCCTCCCTGCTCACGCTACATTACGAGCGGGGATACACACTTGATGTGTGTTGTTTGTCTGGGTGAGCAGCACGCGCAGTCGGCTCTCGAGGGTGCCGGCTGCGAGCATTGTGAGGCGCTGCCTCTTCGCGTGCTGCGATCCCGCCGGGCGCTCTTCGAGGAGGGCGTCCCGGTTCGCGCTCCCCACGGCACGGGTCCCGCTGCTGCTGAGGCTCAGCGACGACTTATGTCGTGGGGTTCGCAAAAGGATCTGTCGGAGGGGATGGAGACGGGCCCCGCCCTATCTCATCCTTCACCCGGCAGATCCAGTGCCGCCTCTCTGGGTTCGGGAGCCCGCTCTGCGGATTCTCCCGCCCGGGGAGCGGCCGCGGTGTTACAGATATCTTCCTCCGAGGAGGTTGATGTCTGTAGCATCGACGCAGGGGGTGAGGACTCGCCACTTCATTCCCCTGCTGGTGAGGAGCTGATGGATGTGCTGAGCAGAGCGGTGGCCAGATTACATATTGACTGGCCACCTGAACAACATGAGCAAGCTGCCGTAAAAAGCAGACTCGACGAGCGCTTTCTCCCCGCGCGCTCTGTTCAGCCTCCACGTAGGAGTCTGCCGTTTTTCCCGGACCTCCACACCGAGGTGTCAAGGTCTTGGAAGTGGCCCGTGTCTGCACGCATTTTCACCCCGCACACTTCCGTGTACAGCAATATCGCGGGGTTGAAAAGACACGGTTATGGTCAGATGCCCCGGGTTGAGCAGACGCTCGCGAGCCATCTCTCACCCGAGTCTGCGTCTGCCATAAAGGCTCCGACTTTGCCCACAAAACCGTTAAAAGTGACATCATCTTTTGTGGGCAAAGCGTACTCGGCAGCAGGTCAGGCCGCTGCGTGCCTGCACACTATGTCAATTGTGCAGGCATACCAGGCTGATCTGCTGCGAGACCTGGGTGAGAGCCACGAGATCGGAGTTGATACCATCAATGAACTCCGATCTACAGCTGATCTCGCTCTCCGTGCCACCAAGGAGACGGCCCGATGCGTTGGCCGTTCTATGGCAGCCCTGGTGGCCACGGAGAGGCACTTGTGGCTCAATCTTACGGAGATTAAGGAACGTGATAAAAGCTTTTTGCTTGATGCGCCGCTGTCTCCGGGAGGCCTGTTCGGTGACGCTGTCACCACTGTTACCGACAGGTTCCTGGAGGCAAAGAAACAGGCGGCGGCGCTCAAGCAGTTCCTTCCCCGTAAGCCCCAGGTCTCGTCTGCTGCTGGGCGGGAGCAGCAGACCCCGAGTACGAGCTCCTCCCATAGGGCGCAGCAAAAAGTGAGTGTCGCAACTCGTACACCCCCTCAGAAAGGAAACCTGTCCTCCTCCCTTCACGACGTCAGACCAGGAAAAATGAAATCTGCTTTGTCCTGTTCGCGCACTAGACGCTTATGTTGACAGAGCTGCCCTGTGGAGGAAAACTGATCAACTGTTTGTCTGTTACGGGCCTCCCTCGAGAGGAGGTCCAGTTTCAAAGCAGAGAATGAGCAAGTGGGTGGTTGAGGCTATCTCACTTGCTTATGTGGCGGCCGGACAGCCCTCCCCTCTAGCTGTTCGGTCCCGCTCCACTAGGAGTATGGCTGCCTCTCAAGCTCTTTTAGCAGGGGCCTCCCTGCAGGAAGTTTGTGATGCGGCGGGGTGGTCCTCGCCGCATACGTTCATCAGATTCTATGAACTTGATGTCAATGCTACTCCGGGGTCTCGGGTGCTCGCCTCTTAACTCGTGCCACAGGCGGGCATTCAGACTCGCATGGGGACGTGGGTATTCTCGTTCCCAAAGCGGTGACGCAGCGCGAGTTCCCTTGAAAGGGAACGTCTCGGTTACGACTGTAACCTTAGTTCCCTGAATAAGGCCTTGTTTCAGGCCTTCTTCAGAAGCTAACGGCGTGTGTTTGCCGGTGTGCTTTATAGTTTCCGGGTCTATGACGTCACCCGCCTATGACGTTCCGTCTCATGATTTCCGCATCACGGAAATCAAAGGGCCATACTTATGCTCACCACAGCTGCATTTTTTTGATCAAACACACAGTAAAAAAAAGTTAATTATGAAATATTATTACAATTTAAAATAACTGTTTTCTATTTTAATATTTTAATCATGCACAGCTGAATTACTTTATTGTCTTCAGTGTCAAACGATCCCTTAGAAATCATTCTATGCAGATTTGCTGCAAAAGCATAATTTTTTTCTTTTTTTTTCCTTGATTGCTAACACACTATAACTGGTTTAGTTGGCCCACTTTCCCAAACCATTTTTTCAGTTTCTCAAAACGTTTAACACATTTCACCTGTTTTCACGCACGTTCCAATTTTCTCAATGTTTCCTCATTTTGCACAGGTGTAACCATGCTCTCAGAAAACACAAGTGCACAATGTAATTAACTCAAGTGTCACACTGTGAGCTCGAATAGCGCACATTTATCCATGCGTAAACATCAAATTGCAAAACTGATGACAAACCAATCAGAATCTCAGGATAAAATAATTAGGGCCACAGGTGAAGGAAGAGAAGAGGAAAACTCAATGGGTCAGGGTCAAAGGACATTTGATGAAATATAAAGCATTTTAGCTGTCCATATTCTTGTGCATGGAATGGCCATGAGTGAGGTTGGTCTACAGGCTCATCAACAGGGTTTTTATACTCACACATACATTATAATTACAGTACACAGTAGCAGTACTTTAGATGAGAGAACTTTCACTATGTAATGTACGCCCTCAAACTCATAATTGTCATTGATTTGAAGCCAATCTTACATTTCATACTTTTGCAGAACTGAGACACGACTGCCTGCGGGAGGGAGAGAAAGTCTTTTGTCAGTCAAAACTGCGCTAGTATAGCAAATAAGGTCCTTAACAATACTTTACTCTAATGCAATTTGACAGAGGAGGCTGAATTTATTTTGTTTTCGCTGTACTGTAACTGACAGTATACTGTATTGTATTAAACAGCAAGTTCATATTCTTTTCTTTTCAAGAGCTTTTCATCTACTGCAAGATCTCTTTACAGAAGTGTAATGAAAATAAACTTTTCTTAAAGCTTCTTTATCTGAAGCCCTTCTCTTTATGTTGTATACTGTAATAGACACTGAGCTGTAAAATGATTCCTGGTTGCCATTTGCGCACAACTTTTGCGATATTTTCTAAATATCAATAAAAAACTATTGTGAAATGTGAAGTGTTTCCATTAACCAATGTTGTGCGGAAACCCCCTTTTACTTGTGAGAGGTATGAGGTGTTTCTCCCTCATATCAGCTTCAAGGTCTTGATAAATTGTGCATTTCTTTGTTTACAATTCAGTATTCCTATAATTCTTTTGTGTTTTATGAGTTTAATAAAGAACTCGTTCTCATCTTCTGTCCAAACGTACGCGATAACTGTAAAAAATGGTTTCCATTGAAGTTTTGCAAAATATTCCTTTTTCGAATTGCCTGAAAAAACACCACTTTTTTGCAATATTTGGGATTTTTGCGAAATTGACGCATTTCCATTGGGCATATTTTCAATTCGCAATTTCAATTTGTGCAACTTGCAGGGTAATGAAAACGCGGCTTGTGTTATGAAGTGATCTAACTAGTGTTCTCTAGGCAGTGCAGTAGTCTGTGTGTTTGTAGGTTTTTGTGTATTATATGAGGCCAGAGTTTGATCATGACAAAAGAGAATGTGTTTATTTGGCTAAAATATTTGAATTTGACGTGGAAGTTTGAGATTGTGTTTATAGTTGTGAGAAAATGGTGGATTGTTTCATGAATTGTGTGCTGGCAATCAAGAACAACTGTAATTGCTTATACACAATTTCTGAAACTATGTTCCTTTTCTCTAAACTCTACACGCACAACATGCAAAATGTCACACAAGCGCTTGCAAAAGCAAAGAGTTCATTCGAAACTATTTTAACTCTTCTAAAAATTCTGTTTTTGCATGGTAACTCTATATACAAACCATGTTTAGACATATACATTTACATTTAGTCATTTAGCAGACGCTTTTATCCAAAGCGACTTACAAATGAGTGACATATAAATGTCAAAATACACACAGATAGATATAACAAATGTAAAACACTACTATCTTGTGTCTTATGTTTTTTCAGTGTGCAGTGGAGTTTGCACAGCTTTTGCATGATTGATGAACTTTACAGTTATTGAACTGAAATGAATCAACACTGAACTGACTTGAATAATCACACTATTGGCTTGTTAGAGCTGCTTTACAGCAGAATTTGAGTTTTTTTTTTGTTGACTTGACTTCACTTGAATGCATATTCAGCATATATTTGCAAAAATAAATAGAAAAGCAAGGGTGAAAATGTTTTTCAAAACAGTGAGATTTTATTTCTAAGTGAACAAATTAGGTGTACAGTGTTTTCTCACATGATGGTTGGGTGTAGGTAATCGGTAAATGAATGTGGCATTTGAATGGCAATGTTTTCTAAATGAAACACAAGAGCTGTTGGTCTGAGTGACGTGTCTAATGAAGAGAACTGTGTTTAACGTTTTGCAAAAGGTTTGTTTGACAATTGCAAACTGAGTGTAAAGCAGAGAATGTGCTTGCAGTTTTGCAGACTTGGGGCCCTATTTTAATGTTCTGATCTCATGGTCTGAAGCGCAAGGTGCAGGTGCACTGAGGGCGTGTCTGAATCCACTTTTGCTAGTTTAACGATGGAAAAAACGGATGGCCAGGTGCATGATCCAAAAGGGTTGTACATAGGCCCTGTCCCAAATGGCACCCTAAACCCTCACGGTCTTCCTCTGAGTCCGCACTTTCACGGAGTAATGCCACTTTGACTGCCGGGAAGAAGTCCGCAGCATAGCTCGCACCAGTGCGGGCTCGGCAGAAGTGCGCATCGAGGGCGCATATTGACCTCAAAGGGAGACCTAAAATGACAAATGGGACACCCTGCGGTCTCGTGGACTTAACGGACACGTGCACGCAGCGGCCATTGTAAGTCCACAAGACCGAAAGTGCACATGAAGTGTGCCATTTGGGACAGGGCCTTAGTCTCTTAATGAGTCATGGGTGTGTTTTGGGTGTAAGGTTTGCACCGTGGCGGATTCACTATTTACATGGTGGGATTTGCGAGCGGAAAGACTGGGTGCTTCTCAAGAGAGGAATCCTTTTATTTTTAATATTTGGCATGTTTGTGTGCTGCTGTGCGTCCCTGTGTGTGTAATAAGCAGAGTGTACACCAGTGATGCGCGGGTCAATGTATAAACAACCCGCACCCGACCGACGTTTTCAACTAACCCGCCCGCAACTCGGACCGCAAAAAAAAAAGAAGAAAATATTGTACCCGACCTGCTTCCTGACCCGCATTTTTTAAAAGTAGTAAATGCTCATCGTAGCTCATTGGGCCATTGAGAAAATGTTTCAGGCCCTGGCGTGGTGTGCTCAGAGGTGCAGCAGCGAGAGCAGGAAGTTCTTGCGGCGGCCCATCATTTTCCATTTCAGCTCCAGATGCATATTATTGATGAACGCGATGTTTATGTTTCGACCCGGCTTGAAGAATTCATCAGCCCACATTTGGAAAACATTTGGAAAAGTGTGAAAGCCCTTAGGAGCGCAAACTGTTATTTTTCTGAATGCTGTATGATATAGCCTAGTGTTATGTAATACAGGCTTGATTTATTCATTTATTTCGTTTAATTTTCTTAACAATTAAGATGCTGCATGTGTTTATCCAGTCTAATCGAAGTGTGCGTCTCTCCCCCGACTTTCCCAACAAAAATCCCGCCCCCTCTCAGAAAATACATAAAACTGACTTTAAATGCGTTTAAAAGTAGCCTATTAAAATGGTACAATGGCATTGCTCAGTTCAACGTTTTGGGAAATCGGGCATTTTGTCCCGCGTCAGCATTTATTCAAAAGTTAATAACGCTCAACATTCAAAAGGTAAATAAGGATTTATTGACGATCCGACCGACCGTGACCCGAATATCATTAAAAATATTTTTGGATGACTCGTAACCGCTGGACCCGCTCATTTTGGATCAACCCGCGCATCACTGGTGTACACACAATGTGCACCCGCCTATTGGCACATCTTACTAACACGCCCTTTAAATAACACAAAAATACAGCACTATTGACTTTAGACCAGGTTTTTGTTGGTCAATGGCGCAGTCGTTTTCAGTTCCTCAAAATAGTAACAAGCCAACAATGCACCTGAACACACCTGGTTTTCAGACCAGCACACCCATGGGTAAACAGATGGGCGCGAGTGCATTCGCTTTTTAAACAACGTGGCGCTGGACGTGAAAATGTAAACTGCGGCGGGCTGAAACTAGCAAAAAACACTTGCGTCGCGCCTGGCGTCACATTGCGCCGGGTGTATGATAAGGCCTTGGTCTGAAGATTAGGTATATTAGTGGATGTTTTCAGTGAGTGGACCTCAAGTACCACTTTTAGTGTGCAAGCAATTAAAAATCTAACTATCAATGTTGAAAAATAATGTTTAATGTTTTTGTAAACTGTGACATGCTACCATTGGAAAGCCTTGGGTCAGTACGATAAAAAAAAAGGAAATTAATACTTTTATTCAGCAAGTATGCACTAAATTGATCAAAGGTGACAGCAAAGACTAACATTTTCCATTTCGAATAAATGGTGAAAAAAAAGCTATTAATATTAAAGGTGGGGTAAGTGTTATTTCAAAATTGCTTTATAAAAGTGTCTCTGGCCGAGTACCAAAACAAACTGATAGCCAATCAGCAGTAAGGGGGCGTGTCTACTAATGACGGGGAGAAGAGAGCGCTCAGTGCACGTCATTATTCATAAGACATGACACAGGACAGACATTAGCCGAGCGATGACAGAAAGAAAGAGATGACATATAAAAAACACATCAGTTTTCCAGCGCTGGAGAGAACTCAAGGAGCGAAGGTTGCTTTATTTCTTCTCCATAGGCGAGTAACATTGGTTTTGTTTTGTTTCACAGAACTAATATAAGCTGGCTTCTGCTTGAATATGCTCGTGTGTCATGTTCGCTTGCTTGTCCATTTGCGATGGTATTGTCGTTCACTTCAGCGATGACCCATTCATTTCCATATCCTATAGGGTTAAACCCCTGTCTGTTTTAAGTGTCAGCTTCCAGAGTGTGTCCGAAAAGTACGATAATAAACTCCTAATATATGTTTGTTTCCTTTGGTTTCTTCTTTTCGTGATCGATATAACCCTCTAATCTTGTCATAATTGTAACATGTTCATTAGTTGGTCTGTCATGCTCGTGCTGTCGAGTTGTTCATGAGAACTGTGTTTGTGTTTTTGGGATGTAAGGGATGACTTTTTCACTGAACATTCGACCTCGATTACCATAGTAACACACATTACTTTCACTTATTGATGACATCATACTCTCGGCCGGTTGGCACAGCAGATTCTGCCATAGTTGTTGCCTGGGTTGCATATGTGTGGGGCGGAGCTATCAAAATAGGGGCGTGTTTGTTTTGGTGATTTGAAATCAACATCGGTTACCAGAAAGCACTTACCCCACCTTTAAACTGCATCATTGATAATAATAAGAACCATAATTAATAATTGAGCACCGATAACAATTGATTATAACTGAGCAGCAAATCATTGTATTAGAATGATTTCTGAAGGATCATGTGACACTGAAGACTCACTGAAAAGTCAGCTTTGATCACAGGAATAAATTACACTTGACAATATATTCACATAGAAAACAGTTATTTTAAATTATAAAATAATTACAGCCGTGGTGAACAAGAGACTTTCAGAAACATTAAAATCATACTTTTACATAATTCCACAGTATGCATTTCTGAACACGGCACACGTCATATTTTGTGCTCTGGGTGCATAAAGCAAATGTTGGCTTACTTCTGAAAATGTCGATAGGACAGAAAATATAAAAAAAATCTTTCACTGTGTAACACACCCTTCTGACAGATACTTTAATTGCACAACAATACCAGCAAATGGACTGCAGATCTCTAGTGCTGAAAGGAGTCATAGAGTTCAGTTATTGAGAGATCGTTGACATTTCGAGGGCTCAGAAAGTCCATTTCCTGTGCTGTCTCCATGTCAATGCGTGGAATAATGTGTTATAATTTAGTGGGAGCCGACAGATTAAACATGTGAAATCTCCAGCAATTTTGCTTCTGACAACAGCCCGAGGTTGGACGAGGAGCCTTACAAATGCATCCAGACAGGAGTAAATACTTTGAAAAGAAAGAGGAGGTGTTTGGAACAAAGAAATGTCTCCTACATAGGCACTGGACTGATTGTGTCAGATGGGTACATTAACACTTAAAATGCTGCACACCCGCAGTGCTTAAATGAAAGTTACTGTTAGCTTTCGTTGCACTGTATTGTGCTGCGGTGGACGCTTTAGTTACTCTACGATCACAATACAGATCCCAGATTAGAGGATGATTTCCGGGTGTGTGATTTTAGTCATTTCCCTTTGGCAGCTAGACAGTTTATCTGTCTCTGACACATTCCCTTACGGATACGGGAGGGATACGGATACGCTTTGTCAGCTGACACCACAATGAGACTGCAGTAAGAATTCATTAGTGATCTTTAGAGAAATTTAATTCGAAAAGTGGCATGATGCTTTATAAGCATAAGAAAACAGCCCACAAAAATATTGGGGAAAATTGTTTGTCTGAACTATATATATATACATATATACATATATATATATATATATATATACATATATATATATATATATATATACATATATATATATACATATATATACATATATATATATATATATATACATATATATATATATATATATATATATATATATACATATATATATATATATATATATATATATATACATCACGCATTAACGCAAATTCATTTTAACGGCACAGATTTTTTCTGTTTAACTGAAAAACTGTTTAACGTGTGTGCTGCAGTCCAAGTCCGAGCGTGATGCGCGAATACACTGCAGTGCAAGCTCACTCTCGCTCATATCCGAGGTAAACTGAAAGCAGGTTACTTTTCTGAACAAGAGCGCTCCCGAGTCCGTGTTTCTCACACTGTTCACGTGAATCGCAGCACAGTTCGAGTGTACCTTCTAACGCGTTGTGTCCGGATGAAAAAAATAGGGAGAGCTCACTTAACTGGAGTTAATGCAAACATGGAGGCGATTGACATTAAACAGCTCGCACTTTATTCCCCGTGAAACTCTCACAATAGTGTGTCACAAACTCTATTCCGCCCACAGCGTTACTAAATAAAACGTCTCGGTTACGTATGGTAACCCTCGTTCCCTGAAGGAGGGAATGGAGACGTACGTCGGTATTAGCGACGAATTGGGATCACTTTAGAGAGCCCCTATCAGCTTCGAGATTTAGAGAACAGGCCAATGGGCCATTGGCGTGCGAGATTTGCATCTCGCGCTCCGCCCCGCGCTGCGGGTATAAACAGGAAACTATTCCGGGCAGGGAATAGTACCACTGGCAGTGGGTCGTGTCGGTGTCGGCAAACAGATCAATCTGTGCGGCCCCAAGCGACTCCAAATCAGCTGGACCACCTGGGGGTGGAGTCTCCACTCCCCGGGCAGCACGGGCAACCGTGACAGCTCGTCGCCACACGATTGAGCGGGCCCGGAATGTGGATGGCACTAAGGGACCTCAGGTGCTTCGGACTCCACAGAAGGAGATGGCGGGCGAGTTGGGACATGCGGCGGGAGCGTAGACCACCCTGTTTGATGATGTACGCAACGGCCGCAGTGCTGTCCGTCCGGATCAGAACGTGCTTGTCTTTGAGCGACCCTTTGAGGTGGCTGAGAGCAAGACGAACCGCCAGCAACTCCAGGCAATTGATATGCCATTGCAGTTGGGGCCCCGTCCACAGACCCGATACTGCAAGCCCGTTGTACGTGGCACCCCAGCCCGTGGATGAGGCATCCGTGGAGACAACAGAATGCCTGGACACTTGTTCTAGAGGCACTCCTGCCCGTAGAAATGAAGGGTCCGACCACGGGCTGAAGGTTTGGCGGCATCTCGGCGTCACTTGGACACGGAGGGACCCGCTGTGCCACGCCCATCTCGGGACTCGGTCGTGTAGCCAGTGTTGAAGCGGTCTCATATGGAGCAGCCCTAGCGGCGTTACAGCGGCTGCTGCTGCCATATGCCCCAGGAGCCTCTGAAATTATTTCAGTGGAACCGCTGTACTGCGTTAGAACGTATTCTCTGTGAGGCGCGCAGTCATGGCGACCGAGTCGATCTCCATCTCGAGAAAAGAGATCCTCTGTACGGGACAGAGTTTGCTCTTCTCCCAGTTGACCCGAAGACCCAACCGGCTGAGGTGCCGAAGCACCATGTCCCTGTGTTCGCACAACTGTTCCCGCGACTGGGCAAGAATCAGCGAGTCGTCGAGATAGTTGAGAAGACGAACACCACGCTCTCTCATGGGAGCAATGGCCGCCTCCGCGACTTCCGTGAAGTCACGGGGCGACAGGGACAGCCCGAAGGGCAGGACTTTGTACTGACATGCCCGTCCGTCGAAAGCAAAGCGTAGAAACGGTCTGTGTCGAGGGAGAATCGAGACATGAAAGTACGCGTCCTTCAGGTCGATCGCTGCAAACCAATCCTGGGGACGGACGAAATTGAAGATGCGTTTCTGCGTTAACATTCTGAACGGCATCCTGTGGAGGGAACGGTTCAAGTAAGGCAGGTCCAAGATTGGCCGTAACCCGCCGCCTTTCTTGGGTACAATGAAGTACGGGCTGTAGAACCCGGACTTCATATCGGCTGGAGGGACCGGCTTTATCGCGTCCTTCGCCAGTAGGACAGCGATCTCCGCCTGAAGCACGGGGGCATCCACCCACGCAATAGACGTGAAGTGAACGCCCCCGAACTTGGGCGGACGCCGGCGAACTGAATCGCAAGCCGAGTCTGATGGTACACATGACCCAGCGAGACGGGCTGGGGAGCGCTAGCCAGGCCCCCAGAGACCGAACAAGCGGGGTCATCAGTACCACAGACGTACCCGCAGCAGGGCAGCGAGGCGGAATGCAGGGACCCCAGGACGACATGGGAGTGGTCCGTGTAGGGGTCTGGGTCTGACACACGACCTGCATCCGCTGAGGGGGTGTGCGAGTGTGGGAAGGCCGCTTGAGTGCGTTCTCACAGCCGGCACCCCCTGCTGGCGATTTGGAGAGGCACCAGAGGCTGACAAGGCATGGGAGCGTTGTACACCGCCCAGCGCGCTCTCCAAATGAAGGAGGGGCTGAGCGTGGCAAGGCTTTGTGGCGTTGCACACAGTCTGCCTCACCTCCTTCCTCAGCGGGGAACAAGAGCGGCGAGGCATAGCGTCGCGCACTGTCGTCCACACACCGCTGAGAAGAGGGGAATGAGAGTGGCGAGGCTTGTAGCGTCACACACTGCCATTCTCGCCCTCTTGTGGGGAGGGGAATGAGGGCGGCGAGGCTTGTAGCGCCACACGCTGCCATTCCTGAACTCCCGAGACCCAGAGATATTGGAACTGTTCTTCTCTTTTTTTTTTTTTTTATATATATATATCTATATATATTTGGGTACCACTGGCTGTTTTTAACCCCAGTGGCGGAACAGAATTCCTAATGGTTTTCACCCGGCCCTCCTCCGGGGGAAGAACAGTTCCGAACCAAATCCGGGTCAATGGTGTTTCTGGACATCGTCTAGCCAAGGGCCAGCGCTGTGCGCAGCTCAACCTCGGCTGAGAACTACCCTCATGCCCTAAGCAGGGCTGAGGTGGCCTGCCAAGGGCACTGCTACCCCACCGATGAGGGTAGTGAGAGAGAGGAAAACTTTATACAGATTATGGCCCTATTGGTGTTCCATATTTTGGCACCAATAGTTCCATAATGCAAAAGCCTTCCAACGCACATCCGGGAAAGGCAAGGGTCAGGCAAGGCGATTTATGCGTTGCACTATGCCTCAGCCACCCGGGAAAGCATGGCTGTCGAGCATGAATCGGATTCAGCACGAGCACCCACTATTATAGTGGGAATCTCAGCATCATCTTCATTTTCAACACATAACAGCCCTCTCTCCGATGCAGCGATTGACATCTGTCCTCTGCTAGAGCCCCAAACGAAACGCTAGGTCCTTTTTTTATTTTTTATTATTCTTTTAGGACCTGCAATCCCATCTGTAAGCTACCAGCAGACATGTGAGACAGTGGGCGTGGCCGTGAGACGGCACACGGCACGCTGAACACTCAAGCCCCTATGAAAAAGGCAAGACGAACAGCGCGCCGACGTGGCTATGCTCTCATTAGAGAGCATAGACCAACCACAAACACAGTCTCAACATGCGTAGCCGCCGAGTGACGCGCGCTGAGCTGCCGTGGCAACCCGTGCTGTCACCCGGCAGCCAGACGGCAGACGGCGCGCTGAACACTCAAACCCTCACGCGGAAGGCGAGATGACCAGCGCGTCGACGTGATCCCGTTCCCCTGAGAGAACACGGATCACCCACGAACACAGTCTCAACATGTTTATGCGAGAGGGATCGTGGCCGTCAGGACAGGAAACAACCGCATCCAGAAACGCACGAGTGGAATGACGTCTTGAAAAAGACGCAGTGTCACACCCGTGTTGCTCTTTTGTGAGGAAACGCTCTTTAAACAGTGCTGAAGCACCCAGGGGAAGACCGCGGCAACACACAGGTGGAAGTGCAGTCCTGTGGTTGCGTTTACTGAAACAAACGCCCTCACCAGACCGACAGTTGCTGTGAGAACAGCAGTTTGTTATGCTGATGCAGCAGTGAACATGCGGTCGCGCTGATCGTGCCTTTTCGCCAACACAGAGCGTCCTTCTCGTTCTCTGGAGCATCTCTCTTGCAGATAGGCTTTCTTTTAGAAAAGCAGGCTTGCTTCATCAACGCCGTTCGGCTCCGAAGTGAATGACGTCAGTGCGATGCTCTCGCTTCCTGTTTATACCCGCGGCGCGGGGCGGAGCGCGAGATGCAAATCTCGCACACCAATGGCCCATTGGCCTGTTCTCTAAATCTCGAAGCTGATAGGGGCTCTCTAAAGTGATCCCAATTCGTACGTCGTATTGACCGACTGAAAGGGAACAAAATAACTAAATATGAGAAACAGAAAATAATCTGCACACATGGGAGTGCTCGAGGGTCCGCATGACAGCTTTCACATTACCAATTTTTCATACAAACTTTACCCCGTTCTGAACTAAACTGCCAGTGTAAAAACTCTTTATTTCTATTTTTAAAATGAAAGAAATCACTGCTTAAAACGTATTAATTTAAGGTAGATTTAGAACTGATAAAAATGTGCGATTAAGTTGCGATTAATCACGAGTTAACTCATGCCAATCCTGCGATTAATCGCAAGTTAACTCATGACAATCCTGTGATTAATCGCGATTTAATTATTTGAATCGATTGACAGCCCTAATATATATATATATATATATGGGTGATTCTATAATTGCATGTACATTTGGTACATTTGGTGTCCAAAGGCATTATTTTTGTTCTGCTTTTTTTTCAAATGGTTATGTTTTAAATTATTTTAATAATATGTTACTCATTGTCAAAAGATGTTACAGACCATAACTATATAATATTTTCTGTAAAGTCTCTTAAACAGCTGAAAATTATGATTTCTTGTTCTGATTAGTCAGTGTATTTTTTCCATCATGTGTCATTGTGTAATCAAAATATTTTATTTTAATTTTCTTTGGTTATATTTCATTAATTTGATTTATAAAAGCCCTAAATAGTCATTTACCTAATTATACAACATTAAATTGTTTAAACATAACTTTTATCTTCTAAAAATGTGTCCATAAATCTTGTGTCAACTCTGTTACTGTACCAT
Source organism: Gobio gobio (assembly GCF_949357685.1). NCBI lineage: Eukaryota > Metazoa > Chordata > Actinopteri > Cypriniformes > Gobionidae > Gobio > Gobio gobio. Next base: position 9,166,068 of record NC_137109.1, on the reverse strand, counting down.
ACTTTGCCTTTAAATTGGTGGAATTATCTCCCACAACTATACAGGAAATTATGTCACTTCCCCTCACTGATAAGATCTGAAGCACAAGGTGTGTGTGCTCTCTTTGAGAAAATATTACACCAAGAGTTATTTTGTAAAACGTCTCACTGACGTTTATACTGCTAGTATCACTGATCACACAGTGAGTTTTTAAAAAGTCTGTTAATCATTATTTCATTAGTGTCATGTGCTCTTAGCATTTACGCTAAAAAGTTTAAAATTGTCAATCCTGTTACCGTCAATCTCTGTTACCAAGGTAGAGTAACAATGTTAGACAGTATGTAACAGAATTGACAGTAACAGAGTTGACAAACAATACTATAAAGAATTTTTTTTCGTTAAAAGTAAAAAAACAAACAAAAAAGGAAACGTGTTTAGCAAGCACTGAATTATTAAAATGTAATGTTTTCATAAGACACTGGAAAGAATTTTTTTTCAGTTTTTTTTCCTTAACTTTTTGAAATTCAAAATGTACCTCCAAATTATAGAATCACTCTTTTTTTTTGGTCGGGCAGTGTGAATGCAAACATAAAAATCTAGCAATATTTTATTCCTTTCAAAACTGCGTGTTTTGCTGCTTTTATTCACCCTACAGCGACCCAACACAAAAAGGGAAAATATTGCTTGTTATTGTAATCATTAAAATGAATAAAATGCATATTACAGCACCAGACACCATTTCCACTTGCACAATAATTACATTGCTCCATTTGTGGCGTCCTCTCCTAATTATCCATTTGCTAAGCATTGTTAAACATGTAGGTTAAATGAACCTCCAGAAACAGCTGGTTATTGATGAAACTATGCTTATATATTGCTGAAGGAGATCTTCTTATGAGTCTCATAAAACTGTGGAAACCTTTGAAGGCCAAGTACATCATATCCACTCATATATGCTCTACTTTTTTCATATTCTTATTTTTTGTGTGTTTTAATATAAGCCATAGTGACTTGTAGGTAATATGCTATAAACGTGTTAGATACTTAATAATTGGATACTTTATCCCCCGGTTTCACAGACAAGGCTTAAGTTAGTCCTGGACTAAAATGCATGTTTGAGTTGTTTTAACTATAAGAAATGTGCTCTGGCATATCTTAAAATATGTCAGTGCCATTGTTTTGTCTTAAGATGCACACCATGTTTTTCTCTAGGACACGTTTATAAAAGCTACTTAAATGCCCTAATTGAGCTAAGGCATAATCCTAGCTTAGTCAAAGCCCTGTCTGTGGAACCAGGCCCATAATACTTAAAGTAGCATTTACATCACGGTGCAGGATAGCATAAGTGACCTTGAAAGGTTGTACCATCAATGAACGACCACAATATATGTAAATCAATATATGAAGTGCTGGTTCTGATAAAGAGCCCGTGGCTGGAATGAGGCATCCTAATAGAAGGATGTCAAATAATTTGCTTATGATTTTATGTCTGAGCTACTACAGTACAGTACAGTAGCTAATTCACTGCTGACTGTTGTAGTATTAGATCTGTGCACATGCTATTTATAAATAAGGGGGAGGGATATTCTCATTCTAGTGAGCACTTTACAAGTGGACAAAAACAAGCGTATGCGTCCCCGCTGAAAACAATGTTCGTTTTCTTGGAAGAGAAAGACTTCGTAGTTAGCAGAGATTGATTAAATGCCACAAACCCCTCATTTTGATTTTATGGAATCATTCGGTCAAGGTCATGAGCTCTGTGGTTCTCAGAATTTCTTCCATATTTATCATGCATGACTGTAACAAAGATCTTTTTAAAAAGAAAAAGGACATCTGATGTGTACTTGTGCATGTGGATGTGTGTGTTGTAGAGATGGAGATTGTGAAGGAGGACTCACCAAGTTGGACGTCTATAGCAGTAGCGTGTCTCTCTGATGGGAACAAGACTTTTGGTGGTCTGGTTGTAAGAAGTGCTGCAAAACAATGAACACACATTAGCAATAGGGCACTGAATAAATGATTTATCTAAAAAAAGAAAACAACATCCTCTTTGCTGTCTAGCCCATCCAAAAGACATTTATACATTTGGCAGATGCTTTCGCCAAAGAAATGTATGGCTCTATTTAAGAGAGGCATGTCTTAAGCGCTGTGCAATGCAGTACATTCTACACTTAGGGCCCTATTTTAACAATCTGAGTGCACGGTCTAAAGCGCATTGTGCAGGTGTACTTAGGGAGTGTCCTAATCCACTTTTGCCAGCGTCTCACTGTCGTCGCTCCTCCTTTTATGTGTCCGAGATCCTCCGTTCTCACGGTCCCTCAGTCTCATTGCTTGCCACAACATCGTATCAATTTTAAAATCTTGCTTATTACTTACAAAGCACTAAATGGTTTAGCTCCCCAGTACTTGAGCAAGCTCTTAACACATTATAGTCCATCACGTCTACGTCTACACGTCCATCTACGAAACACCACTTGATAATACCTAGAAAATCAAAATCAACTGCAGGCGGTCAATCCTTTTCCTATTTAGCGCCTAAACTCTAGAACAGTCTTCCTAGCATTGTTCGGGAAGCAGACACACTCTGTCAGTTTAAATCTAGAGTAAAAACACATCTCTATACTATGGCATACACATAGAACTAGGGCTGTGCAATTAATCGAATTTCGATTTCGATTTTGCCTCCCAACGATCACCAAAATAGTACAATCGAGAAAAAACGATTATTTTGCCTTGCGTTCTGAATGAAACGCGCATGCGCTCATCCGCCCCTCCCGAAGCCACAAACTTTCTCAGATCGGGAGTCTCGTGTGCATATCATCCGCTGGAATTTAAAAACTCTGCGCGAGTAAAGATACAGCAGTTACAGCAGCGTTTGGTGAGCAAAAAAGGCAAAACCAACTCCGTTGTCTGGGAACAGTTTGGCTTCGAGGAATCAGACGACGAGCAGAAACATGCTACGTGCAAGATTTGCTACATGGTAGTGGCTGCAACGCAAGGGAACACCACGAATTTGTTTAACCACTTGAAAATTAAACAGAGTGACCTATGACAATCTAATAAAGAAACAAAAACTGACGAGAGCAGGGGAGCCGTGTAAACGTCCTTTTTCCCCTCATATTTTTCAAATAATTCTCTCTTTGTAAACTTTGTTCAATGCATGCGAGTGCTGCCGTATGTTTGAATATGACCAGTCGTTTTCACCGTCGTCACCCGGGTTTAGTGCCAGAAGACAAGAATGAGAAGCCGCGCGCGCTGTGAGGAAATGTGTCTCTGTGCGCTCATCCGAGAGCGCGCACACGTCTCACAGCGCGCAAATACTGAGCTCTCTTTCAAGTCTTGCTCTTGAACGGACAAACTCACACAAAACGTATGTCAACATGTCCATCTTGATGAGTATCCTAGCAGACATAGTCTGTATATGCCTTAAGTGAACTTTATACAGTCGATAAAGACGACGCATATCCGATCTGGATTGAATAGCTTTTGTAAGTTTAATAGGATTCATCTTTAATTTATGCACTCAAATATGCAATGTTATTTTACATTTGAGACATTTCTGTACCTGAAAACTAAGGTTAGACGTACCTGAAAAGCATATCTAGCCGAACCATATTGTTGATCTTATTTATTTGTGATTATCATTTTTACATGAATACTTTTATACTTTGATTTGAATATATGTTATATTATTTATTTTAATAGTTCAAAAAGTACAACAAATGTTACAATTTCAATTGAATTGTTGAAAGGTGTATTTTTAATAAATACAACACATTCCCAAAGTCATGTGAAATAATCGTGTTACATAATCGTGATTTCAATATTGACCAAAATAATCGTGATTATGATTTTTTCCATAATCGAGCAGCCCTACATAGAACATTATCAATTTCTATTATTTAAATCAGTTAAATGATCGTAAAGGTCCTTTTCACACTGGACGCGAATTTGACGCGCAAATAATTTGATCGATGGTTTTATTTTTTGATCAGCTGTTTGTGCAATGAGTGCTTCCATGCCGAACGCGAATGTGCTGCGACTGAATGTAAAAAAATTTGAACTCTTGCAGTGACAGAAAAGGCTTCAACCAATCACATACAAGGAAACAAAGGTGATGAAATGTCCAGTAGATGTCACTAGCTATTCAAACAACATTAACCTTTGCCAGGTATCGCATTTCTCACGACACGAGATTACATCTCCTGTGGAGTACATACAAGTCGCTTTAGGCTACAGACAATGATAACATAGCCTAACCTTTTGAGTTAAAACTTGTTGATTTTTTTCTAAACCTAATTGTGTCCGCTACTATAGAAAGTGAATGCGTTTCTGTCAGTATGACTGTGGGCTTTAAATGTTTACTTTGTGACTCAACTGGAAACATAGCTGGAAACATTAGCCTGGATGCCAGCCGAACTTAGCCCCGCCCACAACATTTGAGGCTGGAAAGTTCGGTCTGGACTTGATCCGTTGTGGAGCAACTATGCTCGAACCAGAGCTGTTCAGACCAATCAAATTGTCAGGGCGGGCTTTATACGATGATGGACAGATGATCAACAGTAACGTAATCATTCACGTCGCCAAAGAGCGCTTGGGTTGAATTCGTTCTAATCCTAAACGGAGAACTTGTTCGTATATGCGTTCACTTTTACTATTTCTCTCAAAAATGATGATCGTGTTGGTAAGTACTCCGTGTATCCTTAAATTCTTTTTTGCAACACCGGCAAAGATCGTTTACACTCATCTTCTTTTTCTACTTCTTCCAGCATGCGTGCAGTTGAGTTCTGTTGACAACTATGCGTTGCTCTGATTGGTTGTAGGTCTATCCAATTGAGTGCAGAGGCATTTTCGCCCAATATTCACAGCCCAATGGAGCAGTATCAGACTCATAATCTGACTAGAATCTGAGTATGACGACGTCAGGCTATGGAAACATAGCTGGTCCGGATCGATCGGTTCCTGAAGTTTGTGGTTTGTCTCGTCAGATGCGGTGATACTGTCTCTGGAGGAGCTCCTCAAATTGTCCCACGGACATTCGAAAGTAAGTGCGGAACAGGCCACGATAAAGTTTTAGCTCCTGTACAAGATTAGCATACTCCACTTCAGAGTCTCTGTTCTTTAAGACTGGGTGCACCCAAAACCTTCTTTTCTGTCTTTTAAAAAAATGAAAAGCTTGTCTTCACTGGATGATGAACTGTCCGTGTTTTCTCAGCTGTCGCCGCGAATGTTTCGGAATTTTGGAGCACTGAAACATCACTGACATCGCAAATGATGTGAATGGTTTTGATGCGAACTAATCGCACACAAAATATTCTCTTTTCCACTTCGCTTTTCCGTTACGCGTCCGGTGTGAAAGAGCCTTTAGGCTGCATTAACTAGGTCAGCTGGAACCGGGAACACTTCCCATAACACCTGATGTACTCGTTACATCATAAGAAGAATGGCATCTACGCTGATATTAGTGTCTCTGTTTATCCCGCGGTTACCATAGTCAGCTGGATCCAGGTCGTAGCCAGATCAGATGGTGGAACTGCGCCTAAACACGACCACAACGCAGGCCTGAAGTGTCTGCAGAGATTGTGTCAACTAGATTCTCCCCTGTGAAGGAGAGCACGACAGCAAGTGGCACTGATCCTCAACAAACCTGTCTCCATACTGGTGTACTAGATGGAATTGTATAAATATTCTGAATGTTCTGATCTAATCTGACTTCTGACCTGTAATGTCACCTGAATCATAATCATACACTTTTCGTTTGTTGACCAGAGGAGAAATGGCCCCTTGACTGAGCCTGGTTTCTGCCAAGGTTTTTTTTTCTCCATTCTGTTTGGGATCCTTGCCACTGTCGCCTTTGGCTTTTGGCTTGTTTAGTTATGGACACTAAATATTCAACAATATTACTTATCTGCCTGCATTGACACCATTATATGAGAATTGAACTGAGCTGGATGACATCACTGTTTTCTCCAGAGCGGCTGTACAGCCGAAACAAACTTTGTTGCATTTTTTCCTGTTATCACTGTAAAGCTGCTCTGAAACAATCTGTATTGTAAAAAACACTATATAAATTAAGGGGACTTGACTTATCCCCGATAACAACTGGTGAAAAATGAAAACACAGGCTCATCCGGGTAACTGTCACTGAAGTTGGCACTTTACGCTAGTTAGGACATTTTTTTTCCTTGTGCAAGTGTACGTTTGGTGAGTTAATAAAATATTAAGACTCAAATCAATATTTTGTGTACAGCTATTTATGTCATCATCATGGACTCGCTCATGTGATGATTGTTTTGTACACTCTAGTGGATTATAAGACTATAATATATCTTATCCTCATAATTATTTATGTTGTAAAATGCCTTGTAATAAGTGGTATAACAGTACCGTATCCCTTAAATGTTTGAACTTGACTCTTGCTAGCAACTGCTCTCTGCGGAAGTGGAGATTTCGTGTATAATTATTTACTTATGTGGCAAGTAGCCGTGTAATAAGAGGGATAATGTACAACCCTGATCCTGATCACCCTGTCGGGGTTTATTCTGCATTAACAACCGGCTGGATGCACATTAACCCTTACATAATATCTTTGTTTTTGCTAACTATTACAGTAATCTGGGATGTGACCATCTGTTGTAGTACATAAAATGTCTATTTGCCATTGCTGACACATATGGCATAAAGTAAGGAATAATTGACGAGTTACACCTTGGGTGTGCATTATCGGCACCTCATTCAGTTATTAATGCAGTTATTAGAGAGAGAGAGAGAGAGAGAGAGAGAGAGAGAGGTTTAACAATATGTTTATGTGTACACTTTTAATTCACAATTCTAAACAACATAACCACTACTATAAATACATTTTACACTTATTATGAAACACATTTTCAAAGCTTTCAAAAATGTAAAACAAACTTATCATCATGTAACATACATACCACTTCATTAACACACCATACATCACAAAACCAAATAAATTATTTGTCAACCAAAAATATGCAAATGGTATCTTTAGCCTCCCTGCTATTAGCCACTCCATCTATAGTAGCCAATTGTAAACCTTTATTTTTTCTGTGTCTTCCACACATAGACTGTAAAAAAATATGGACGTAGTGTCCGTGACGTCACCCATAGGATTCTGAAGAACAGTTTTGAAGCATAAAGTAGGGTCGAGCTGGCCGTTGCCATCTTGGCAGCGCGTCACTCCCGCATAATAGAAAATGGGCAAAAAGGCGGCATGTGGGCGGAGCGCAGGTGACGCAATGACTAACAGACAGCAGATAAATGGCTATCCACCTGTCACTCAATGTGACCACGCCCTTAATTATGCAGAACTTTAAGGCTTTATATAATGTAAACGAATGAGTTATACAAAAAATCACCCCCCTCACAGTTGTCATGAAGGGCAAAATTAGCCGTATACATCAAAAACACAATTTGTACCAGGCTGTAAACATGTTTTTTTTCTACTGTAAAGTTGGGCATTTTAACATGGGGCTCAATGAGATTCTGCTCCCTTCTGGATCCTGTCCCTAGCGGCCAGTCGACGAATTGCAGTTTAAGTCACTTCCGTATTGGCTTCAAGAGAAAGTGCAGGAGGTTGCCACTTGTTTCCACACTGCCAGTTTAGCCGTTCCAATCAGGTAATTTAATAAACATATTATTCATCTTTTTTGAAAATGTATATTTTATTCCTCCAATAAATACCTTACATTTTCATAATTTAACATTTTCTAAACCAGCTCCTAAGCAATTTAAAAATACATTTTAATCTCTCACACTTTAAAAACAAATGCTCCAAATCTTTTTCCCCTCAGAATCGACATTCCCCCTTCACAGCTGTATTCAGGTGTGCCACATGTCCGTCTGTAGCTATTGCCCCATAAATAATCCTCCATTGTAGATCACGTATGTTTCTCTACAGGAGGTTTACTGTATATAGGGCCCTCCACCTGTCTCTGTCAGGAAGTCTGGGCTCAACAAATCTGGCCACTTTGAAACTTTTTGTTTTCTCAATGAATCTTGATGGGTTGTTTTTACTGTACAGCAATGGTGGTTTAAAATAAGTGGTTCCTCCGGTGCCCAGTGTTCTAGATTGCCCACATTCTGTTCTGTTCTTATAACAGTTTTCCATGTTTGTAACATAGATCTATAAAAAAACAGATCTTCAAGCTTCATTTTAAAATAATTGTTTATCAAGTCCAAGGCCACCAACTCTCCTCATGATCACACTAGTTTTTCCACATAACAAATCTTTATCAAATAGAAATCTCTGTACAGCCTGGATCCTGAAAGCACAGATTCTATTTCTCACATCCACCAGTCCTTGTACCGGTAAGTATAATATTGCAGCATGAGTCCAATGTTGTCCATCCCAAAAAAATTCACCATTGTCCTTTGTATATTAGAGATCAGCTCCTCTGGTGGCTCCATGACAATAGTCCAATGCCACAAAATAGAAGCAGCCAGAATGTTTACTATAAGAACTCTTCCTCAATACGACAATTGTGGTAATGGTCATCTCCACTTCAACAATCAGGCAGACACCGTTTCTATCAAACCCTCCAAGTTTTTCTTTTGAAATTGTTCATTTCCTAAGAAAACTCCTAAAATCTTTAGTCCATTTTTTTCTCCATTGCAATCCTCCTGTAAATTGTGGGTAATTTTCCAAATTACCAACAATAAATCCTTCACTTTTTTTCCAATTAACCTTACCAGAAGAAGCCTTCTCATATAATGCAATAGTTTTTGTTAAAATTGTAATGTCTTCTTGTCCTGTAATAAAAACTGTAATGTCATCTGCACAGGCTGATAAAACCACCGTAGAATGACCATTAACATGAGGGATTAAAGTTCCTTTTAAATTGTTTCTCAACCTACATAGTTGTTTTAGTGATTATTAGGCTATAAAATTGTCCAGAAACTGGACAACCTTGCCTAATGCCTTGTCACAGGTAACCATCATCATCACATGAACATTAGAATACAACAACCAAATATGTTAAATAAATTCATCACCAAATCCATAACTCTTTAACACCTTAAATAGATATTCATGATCTACATGATCAGATGCTTTTTCTTGATCTAAACTCTTTCCCCACCAGCGTAAAAAAAAAAAAGTGGCCTACCACCGCCAGGGTTTTGGATCATTTTCACAAAAATGCAATGGCCCATAGAATTTTTTTTGTATGAATATCTGAGCATGCAATATATCAAAAGAAAGAGAAGACCCTCTACTTTTACACACACACACACACACACACACACACACACACACACACACACACACACACACACACACACACACACACACACACACACACACACACACACACACACACACACACACACACACACACACACACACACACACACACACACACACACACACACACACACACACACACACACACACACACACACACACACACACACACACACACACACACAAACTTTTTATTCAAGGTTCATGTATTCCTTTTTTATCAAAACTTAAATATGGGTAAGTTTCATAAAAAAAGCAACATTTTGAACAAAAAGCTGAGAAAATCAAATTTTTGTCAAAGACTACATCAAGATCAGAAATAGACGCTCTCCATTGACTTTGCATTGCATGAGGCTGCCTCCTTGTCATTTCAGACTTGTAACAAAAAACAGAACAATGTCTAAAAGCTGATTTGCTACAGGGTGTACAGCAAACAAGCTAAAAAACACAGAACCAAAAACACAGAATTTTTATAAGCCGTTGACCCAAAAAACGAGTGTTTAAGGACAAAAAAGTGGATACAGGCCATTGAGACAGAGCACCACACATTATATTACACTGAGAACTACGCCCACCGGAGGGGAACGTAATCAGCGACAGGAAATATAATATATAAAACTGACATTTGGATATTTGACTTAACAGTGACAAAATGTTTCCTGCACACATAGGCATACTGAGGCATACTGAGTGTCAGGATCTCAAAATGTACCCATTCTTCCTGCTGATGCTTCACGTCTTATTGCCTGTATTCACTTTTGTCTCCTTAAACGCTCGCTTTTTCTGGTCGACGGCTTATAAAAACTTATTTCTGTGTTTTTTAGCATTATTGCTGTACACCCTGTCACATATCAGCTTTTAGACAATGTTCTGTTTTCTGTTATAAATCCGAAATGACAAGGAGGCAGCCTCACGCAATACAAAGTCAATGGAGAGCATTGGATTGTTTTCCCCACCGGTGTGGGCGTGGCCTAAATACGCTCTCTATAGCTCGTCCTAGGTAGACATTTAATTCAGTAACATTAGATAGTTTTGATTTATATGATGTTTAATGTTGATGATCCCGTTATTTTACATATGCATATGTACATACATTGGCTTGTTTTTTTGCATCTTCTTCGTCTGTGTTTTGATCAGGAGATGCGTAATAGCGCCCCCTGGCGTATAACAGTGAAAACACGGAAACCAGCTAAATTCCGTGTTTGGCGGGGAAAGAGTTAAGAGACAAAGAGAGAGAGATATTAAGCGTGTGTGAGTCTGTGTGTTTGGAAGCAGTGTCTCTACTAATAACCAAATGTGGCAAGCAGGACGGGACCGGGAGCCATGAGAGAACGGGGCAAGGCCGGTGGCGTGATTGATAATGAGCATCACCTGCGCACAACACCGGTCTGGTATATCTCACGGAGGAGCTACGGAAGCATAAAAGTAGAAGCGACGACAATAAAGGATGGGAGAGGACCTTGGGCCTGATGTATAAACGTTGCGTATGCACAAAAAAGGCATTGAAATGTGCATACGCATTTTTCCATGCGCATATCGGGATTTATAAAAAATAAACTAGGTTTAAATATGTGCGCACCGTACGGACACTCCAGAACGTGCGTACCCACTCTTTTAGTGGAGCAAGTGAAGTAATGAGCACATCGTTTTTAACCTAAATTGCTCATCTTGCGCTGCTCTGCGGTGCGCCACGGAAAGGTGACGCTAGACGTAGGTGGAAGTACCACCCCAAGCGAATGTGTGAAGACTAGGAATGCACCGAATCCAGATTTTTGGGGTTCGGCCGAATACCGAATCCACTGGTTAAGATTCGGCCGAATCCGAAACCGAATACCGAATCCTACTCCCATCCGCAGTCCATTATCACAGTAAACACATTAATGAAGTTAACAACGTCCACAGCAGTGTAGGGATGCTACCATTAACTGTTTTGGTCAAGTTTATTAAAGTAAACATTGTCGTCTATGTTCTTCTCGATGCTATTTCATGATGGTTTATAGAAAAATTACCCCGAGTCGTCCTCTGTCGTTTCAAAGAACAACCCAACGGAGAGCGCAGGAGGCGCGCGCTAGGGTTGTGCCACCATCGTGATGCCACGCCCCCTTTGCGAGTCTGTTGTGTGCGACACACACTAATCCTCTTCTATAGTATTAGTTAAACAAAAACTTGGCAGGGATTGCTCTGTAAATTAAATTGAGAATGTAACTAATGCATATATGCTATTTTAAATACTGTAGTCTATGCCAGATATATAGCCTACATTTTGAAATCATTTGAGGCTGAAACATCATAAGCATGCGTGTTTATTTTAGCACTTCCATCAGTGAAACAACACAGCCTATAAAACAAAAACGATTTTCAGTAAATAATGGTAACCTCAAGAATATATGAAAATTAAATATTAGTTAGCACAATATTTGATTCATACTATTTCCCCGCAAAGATGCGTCATATAGCCTAGCGCTCTGCGCTTTGAGAGGAATGGGACACTGAATGGACACCTTCTCGAATATCTTCATCTTCATATGTTCTACTGATGTTGCAAAGCAACACTTGTTGTAAAAGGTCTGAAGAGCGGATTTTATCTTCCACAAAGACATTTAGGCAATGTTTGATTATTCACTGCCAGAGAAAACGAAACAAAAAAAAACGGCGTGTGTGTGAAATGCGCTATTCAAATAAACCAAACTTGACGCGCCTTACCAAGTTTAATAACAAGAACAAACTGTGTTAAATAAAATTTGAAGTAAAAAGGTATTCGTCCTACATTGTTTTTTATACTTTCCCACAGTAAAGGATGTGAATAGTTATAATAGACTTAATTATAAGCAAACGAAAGGAAGAAACGTTTATAATCCCCTGCGAACATGGGTGCGAGGTGAGTGAAGTTTTTGTGAAAAGAAACAAGATGTCCATGTCCATTGGGATAAAATGGACTAGGCCTATTGTTCAAATTCACGGAAAATCGAGTGACCATATCCAGATTGCAAAACAGAATGAAAAAGTGCAATCTGACCATTATTTCCTTTCTAGGCTAAACAAAGCTTTGCGCTTCACTCCTGTGGTAATATTCACGTGAAACAGCTTCACATACAAAACACTGGGTTAGTAAAATAACGAAGTTATTTTCTTAAAAAGTAGAAAATAGTATTTATGTAAAGAGATATATTAAAATAAAAAGAGCTCAACTCTTAAGTGGAAGGAACCTATTTTTCCCCCTCACGTGCAACCTAGCGGATGAATCATTATTTGGGTTAGTAAAAATAACAAAATTTGGTTTTAAGAGAATAGTATAGGCTATATGTAAAGATATATAGTATATTATCTACCTATTTACCTAATTACGGTTCTTCAAAGCTTACGGATTCAGTGTATTTTCGTTTTGTCATCTTAATTTGGTAATTATTTAAGTGAAAATATTTAGTGTAGGCCTATATATTTTATTAATTTTATTTATATTTTATCTGATCTATAGATCTATAGGCTGTTTGCACGTTCGACCAGCGGGGCGCGCATAGTGCAAGCCTAGGGTTCGGGTTCGGTGGAAATAAATTCTGAGGTTCGGCAGCAACCGAACCCAGTCAAAAAGCCCAATATTCGGCCGAATCCGAACCCGAACCCTGGATTCGGTGCATCCCTAGTGAAGACTAATACAAACGCCCTTTACAAAAAAACCTGACATCGTCGTTTAACCTTTCTTTGCTAAAGGATGTTTGTATTAGTCTTCGCATGAGCACTTTGTAAACACGGGGTGGTACTTCCGCCTAAGTCTAGCGTGACCTTTCCGACGTGATTGCGCAATCGGTGGTGTGTTGCAGATCAGCACAAGATGAGCAATTTTGGTTAAAAAGTATATATATATATTTTTTTTTTAAATGGTTGATGGTTTCACTAGATAAGACCCTATTCCTCGTCTGGGATCGTGCAGAGCCTCTGAAGCCCTTCCTTTGAAACTGCATTGATTTGGACCTTCAACCTTTTGGTTGCCATTATGTGGAGAAAAATCCTGAAATGTTTTCCCAAAAAAACTTAATTTATTTTCCACTGAAAAAAGAAAGACATAAACATCTTGGATGAGATGGGGGTAAGTAAATTTTCAGGAAATTTTCATTTTGAAGTGAACTAATTCTTTAACCTTTTCATGGGCATTTGGTTTTCTTAGTTAGAAAGAGATCTGATGTATCAACATAGGATTGTCTAGCTAGATATCGTGATATCGGTATCATGAGCCATGTATCTTGTATTGTATTGTGAGGTACCTTGTGATTCCCACCCCTAATTCACATACTCACATAAAGCGATATATACTGTACTAATAGCAAATCTCAGTTGATCATTTATATCGTCACCAAATGTATATACTATTGCCCATGAAATTCTAAACGGCTCAAGGTGGACTATAAGGCAATAAGGTATTATAAAGATTAATATGATTTTTTGTAATGCTGCTTTGAAACAATGTGTGTTGTGAAAAGCGTTATAGAAATTAAACAAACAGACTTTAACCAAGCACTCAGTACACAGAAATACGGACACATTTAAATGATTTTTGTATGGTTTTGTTGCGGTGTTGGGTCGCCACCTGAGTTTGAAATTGAAATCACCGCTGTATGCTGCTGTCCACCGAGCTAATTTTCAGGACAAACAGGCTCAGTTCCTTGAGGTCACCTTAAAAGGAGAGTTTGGGTTCATTATGCGCTATATAAATGCTTATCCTTTTGGTATAATCTTGTCTCTCTATATTGTGCAGAAATACTGCAAACGGAGTGAGGGATGAGGTCGAGACCCTCATCCATCTTGAGGGGGCAGCTGCAGCTTTAGCATGCAAATGAAAGCTATCATTCTTGTCAACAGAAGACCGGACTGTTCACCAGACTACCCTCTCTGCATCGACACGACTTTATCAGCTCACACTCCTTTCACATCTCAAACCCTTCTCCTCCTGCAGCTACTCTGGGATCAAACGCACACGCCGGTGAGCAGATAACCATATTGCCGTGTCAGTAAAGTTTAGAGATAAATGTGAACCCCAGTGATATTTTTATGATACGGTGAGAACGTGTTTATTCAACACTCTCTGCATTTGTAGTGTCTCTGGAGAAAAGCAATTAGTTACAATGATGCAAAAACCACGGCACACTTTCTTTTGCTGACTTCGGATTTTTCATGGGCAGAATTACTTTTTAACAGCTCCCTTTATTAACAAATAAAATGTTAGGAAAATTAAGTCCTCTTCAAATTACATTGTTCGAATGTAACTGGGTCTGCTGGGTAAATAAATCTTTAAGCCAAGTCTCTGCAGCAAACTGTCAACAGCCTCTGGAAAAACTGAGTTTAGATAAAAACTACCCTAACTATATGCCTTGAGCTGCTAAAGCGATCCTATCCGAGCTTGACCTCATGGGCAAGAGCCAAGTCTTTGGACGACTCCAAATGTTTTAGATGCACAAGAGTAAAGATAATTCATTTGGACTCTATATGGGCCATTAAAAGACAAGCTACAATGCTGCAGTACACAGAATTACAGCACTGGAGAACAATCCTTCTTAACATTTTCCCAGAAAATGACCACAATGTCAGAACCAATGGCGGATCCTGGCAGAGGCGATACAGACAAGGACAGCCCGGCTCATCCGCATCCGTTTCATGGGATTGCACTGCTCTCTGTTCCACCCACCCCTCTCGTTTTTTTTTCTTTCCCAAACAGCTCCCTGTGCAATACTTCACCACCCCCTCACACTATCAGTGTGTCTGCCCAGAAGAAAAGCCTGCTAGAATCTTCTAGAATCCATGTTAGCAACGCACCGTTCAAGTTAATTAAATCACAGAATAAAATACACCAGGTCCAAAAATCAATATCATCTGACAAACGGTGGCAGTTTTACTTGGTCTATTAAAAATGTCTATTACTTATAGATCTACTGTCAAAAGATTAAAATGATCAATGCTTTATTGAATGTTTTATTGTAGTTAATGCATTAGTTCTTCTTTAAAGTCACAATATATATGATTTTTAGATTAAAATATCCAAAAACCACTAGAACAATGGTATATATTTTGTTGACTTGTGGATTTATCCACTATCCCAAACGTTTCCAAGAATGTTTAAATCCAGACATCAGCAATTTTAACCAGGACACGGACCGTGTCATTGCGTCATATCCACGCAACCCTCGATTTCCATGTAAACAAAGACGCGTTAATACATTGTGTGTTTTATGAGACAGATGAGCAACTGTTTGGATATACATTTATCAACAGAAAACTAGTCGTTATACTGTGCAACACAGTTTGCCATGTTTTTACCATGCCTCAGAGACAACACTATTTTGTCAAGTGGAGAGAGCTTTCTCCATCATACAATATTTATTAAAATATTATATATTGTAAAAGTCATTTAGTCATCCTGTTCTTATTTGTCACGGTGGTTGCAGGAAGGCAGACACAGACGAAGATAATAAATCCAAATGAACAGGTTTAATGGTATTCTCAGCACACAGACGATCAGGCAGTAACACACACTAATAAAGACCGTGAACAGACAAGAAGTGACTGAAAAGGAAGAACTTATAGCAGAACACAAACAAGGTAATGAGCAAACACAGCTGAACAGAATGAACTAATAATAAAGGTCACCATGGTAACAAAGGAGTGGCGGGAAACTGATCAAAGGAGCACATGAACGAATCCGAATACAAACAGAAAGTCCAAACACAAACAGACACGTGACAATATTAATATGATATTCTAATATTGATCTAGATTACTGCAAGTGTCTCATCCCAGCAAGCAATAGCCGCCATTTCACCGTCTCTGTTAACTATAGAACCGATATAGTCTGGCTATGAGTAATAATAAATAATTATAATTTGTTACATTTATATAGCGCTTTTCTGGGTACACAAAGCGCTTTATATATAGAAGAGGGGAATCTCCTCAACCACCACTAATGTGCAGCATCCACCTGGGAGATGCGACGGCAGCCATATTGCACCAGAACGCCCACCACACACCAGCTGATTGGTGGAGAGAGTGATGAAGCCAATCGTATATATATATATATATATACACTCTAAAAAAAAAATAGTTCTTGGCTCGTAATCATAGGGGAACCTTTTTTAGTGCTATATAGCACCATTTTTGGTGCTTCAGTGGTTCTTCAGCGGTTCTTCAGAGGTTCTTCACCGGTTCTTCAGAGGTTCTTCACCGGTTCTTTGACTAAGGTGCTATATAGCACCTCTGAAGAACCACTGAAGCACCAAAATTGGTGCTATATAGCACTAAAAAAGGTTCCCCTATGATTACGAGACTTTTTTTTTAGAGTGTATATATATATATATATATATATATATATATATATATATATATATATATATATATATATATATATATATATATATATATATATATATATATATATATATATATATATATATATATATATATATATATATATATATATATATATATATATATATATATATATATATTAGTGCTGGGCATCGATTAAAAAAAATTAACGAATTAATCACATTTTTTCTGTAATTAATCGCGATTAATCGCAAGTTTTTAATATTTTATGTTTTTAATATTTTGATATTGTAATAATTTCAGTTACTCTCCAAATTAATGTATAAACAATTTAAAGACAGCATATTTTAAATATGTGTTGTATTGTCATCTTTTTATGAATGAAGGCCAGTATCACTGATACTAAAGTGTCTATGAAACATTAATGACGTTACATTACAGTATAACTTAAAACAATCTTTACATAAACCCAAAATAATAAATGTTATATTTACCCATGGCCTTCCCTGTTATACATATACAGAAATGTAATAGTTATCAAACACCTTTCTTAACTGCATAAATAATAAATGTTATATTTACCCATGGCCTTCCCTGTTATACATATACAGAAATGTAATAGTTATCAAACACCTTTCTTAACTGCATAAATAATAAATGTTATATTTACCCATGGCCTTCCCTGTTATACATATACAGAAATGTAATAGTTATCTTTCTTAACTGCATAAATAATAAATGAAATATAGATGAATCATCATTAAAGCTACAATTTTCTCTGTTCCCGTTGTTCTTTGATGAACATTAATGACAGGCATCATCAGTGCTCCTGTCACTTTAAGAACAGCCGCGGATCTGACGCGCTGTCCCGCGCATCTCATTTCCTCACAACTCTTTAAGTTCATTTAAGACGTTATTTAACTAATTTAAGACTCCTAATATGAGAATACTCTAAATCATCTGTGTTATTGTTTGTTCAAGAGCAAAAGAGAACTCGATGTGAGCAGGAAACTGACGAGAGTCTATCTATGCGTCGAGTGTGTGTGTGTGTGTGTGTGTGTCAAGAGTGTCCCTTGATCCACACACACACACACACACACACACACACACACACACAGACAGGACATTGGCATACAGCGGGTTCTCTTGTGTCTTGTCGCGCTTGGAAGCATTTACATGAATAAGAGCGTGATGATCATGTAACGCTAAGCAAAAATGGATATAAAAACGGACGCTGCGTTATTTGCGTTAAATATTTTTAATGCGTTAAGCTGAAAAAATGTATCGCCCGCGTTAGCGCGTTCATTTGCCCAGCCCTAATATATATATATATATATATATATATATATATATATATATATATATATATATATATAATAACCCACTTCTAGCCAAAATAACCTTGAATTTGGTTACATGTCGTTTTTGCCAAAATAACTTATGATATTCCATCATGTAAGTCAACAGTGATTACAAGGTGTTTGGTTTTTGATTTCTTTGGTTCGACGTCTAACCGTTTTCACTGACAGCCCAATTGTGCCTTGTTTTAACGCAGCTCTCTCTCATTAGCATTAGCTCCCGCGGCTCTTGTCGCGCCCTCCTTCACACCACCGTAACATTGATAAAACTTTAATACATTCGCACACCCATGAACATGATTTCTGCCCGAGTCTGTCGGATTCCTTTCCATCAGCGGTGGAGGTGAAGAGTCAAGACTAGGGGTGTGCACGAATAGTTGAATATTCGATCTGTAAATATTATTCGAAAAATAATCGTAAATGTTGCTTTGCTGGCTGTAATTGCAGTGAATCCATGATAAAACCCACTAAAACATGCAGTTATAACTAAATCCACTGGGTGGCGCTGTGAAGCGTGTATATAAGTTGAGTGTATTTGATCACATAATGTCGTTGACTGCCTCGCGATGTTTGGAATTACTTAGATGAACATTGAAAATGAGCTTACAAAAGGGAGTTACTTTTGATCAAATGAATTAATGAAACTGAGTTATCATATTACCACGACCAAAATGAGAAATCACATGAAAGACAGTTGTCCACCACTGCATTCACGACTGCAAGTAAGCACAGATGTTCACAGAGTGAAAGCGAGATACTTATGATAGCAAAATGATCTTGAGACAAATGCTTCCTTTAAGTTTCTTTGAGGGTTTAAGATCAGAAAACACAAAGTGCTGTTAGAGACTTCACATCGTTATCTTTGCATTATTTTCACATCGTTATCTTTGCATTATTTTCACATCGTTATCTTTGGGGGCGCGTTTTCTCACCTAAGAATAACACCATCCATATGAATCATGATATTAATGTTTTCTCAATATGAAAATGTGAAACAATATAATCACGATAACCATATACCGACTCAAGTGTACTGTAAATGTAACTTACGTTCTGCACAATAACTGGCGCGCTCTGCTTTATTAGTGTTTGTTTCCGCTCGCACTGCTTGAGTTTATGATGCTTTTATTCTTTAGGCCTATATTTTTTTTTTCCACATATTGCTGAACTGAATGAAAACCTTAAAATATAATGTAAGCTTGTTGTGTATATCACCTAATCATAAGTTTGTTCAGAAATGGTGACGACAACTTGATAAATTAAAAAAATTATGTCTTTCTCATTTTCTTAAAATAATGTAATTTAAATAAATAAATATATTCGAATATTCAATTTTTATGAGCCCAAATATTTGAATACAATATTTTGGAAAAATGCCCATCCCTAGTCAAGACTACAACTCTCATGATTCCACGGTCATTCACGGCATCATTAAGCTACGCCTTTAGCCGCGTTTCCACCGCAGGAACTTTCCCCAGAAACTAGGGACTTTGGGGAGGTACTCGGTGTGTTTCGACCACAGGAACCAGGGTCTAAATTAAGTTCCGGGTAAATATTTCCCCCTCCGAACAGCCCTGCTCGCGAGGTAGTACTTTTTCAAAGTTCAGGAACTTTCGGGGGTGGGACTTGGGCGCTGAACATGCTGATTGGTTGAGCTCACACAGTATTTTATTTCAACCGGCAATTTTAAAAGTATTTTGCGAGGTTCGTTCTGCGTTCAGTAAATATCAGTCTCGCTCTTTCTGTCCGATGGCGCGCGTTCGTCTCAGCAATCGCACGGTCAATGTCCGTTATAGCTGATTATAACATACGTTGTCTTATTTTAAATATAGCTTTACGAGCTTTCAGAATACGCTTTAGTATCAGTGCTCGTCTCTTTTCCGCCAGTTTGTTAATGACATCTTTAGTAAACCAATACATAACTAGCAAAAGCAGCGCTGCTTGAATCTCCTCCATACTTGTTATTGTTGTAGACAGTGTCGAGCAAAAATGAATACTGTCCATCCCTGACTGGGAGGAGCAGTTGCGCGCTGTCCTACATCACCGGACTAATTTGCCGAATCTTCACGGTACTTTAGACCGCAGTGGAAACGCAGACAGTAGCAGGTCTGGGGGAAAAATGTTCCTGTAATAAAAGTTCCTGGTACAAATTTTTCCGGGTAATTTCGGTGGAAACGGGGCTTTTGTTTTGAATAAGCGACCTCTAGTGGCGAAACTTACATACTGTGCCTTTAAGATGAGAGAAAATATGAGAAGGGAGGAATGTAAAATGAAAAGCAAAAGGGTCAGGGTGAACAATTTGGATTGCATTTGTATTAAAACTGTAATTATAAAGAAAGCAAACCGAGGCAGATTCTGCAGCAACAGCACTCTTTTCTCTCAAACATGCAAAACAGATTCTATATTGATATTCAAATACTCTATACTCAAACACTCTGGGATATACAACTTTATGCAAACTTGCAATAACTAAATTATTCAAATAGTGTAGTAATTTTAGTTTCTCTCTGTGTGAATAGATCATGTGCAAACCGCATCATGTTTAAATACTTCACATTAAACAAAGACTCAGTATGAGGATCAATTCCATTTAAAGCATAAGAATACCCAATATCATGTTTGCTTTGGTAATGTGCTAACAGAGTTTCATGACACTTAACCATAGCAAAGTTTTTATCAGTCCCCCTCAGGCAGAGCTTAAAAGAAGTGTAAAAAGCTTCTCTCTGTTGAGAATTGCTAACATGCCGAGAGCATCAGGCAGCTGATATTGTAGCTATTAAGATTCATATACAAATCTTCTGCAAATAGCAGGACTGAAACATTGATTTTTGTATGCTTCACGTCTAGCAGGATCTGCCTACATTAAAGTGTTCTCCATGGGCTTACTGACTCCAGGAATCAGTGCGTGACAATGGATCTCTATCCAGCATCACATCTCTTTGTCCCTGGCTGATGCCTCTCTTTCACAAGCGAGCACCAGCTGTCCTCGAGGTACAGATACGTCATGACACCTGACCCTGCGCATCTGGACCCATCACTTCCCATCCACAGCCTCCCTTCCTCTCACACACTGAGGGCATTGTGGCCCTTCTGCGGATGCCTCCATTCCCCAATGACACTTCCATCCCTGCCGTTAAATATAAATCTTCTGACCACTTCTTATCCAACTGCGCGTAACTTTAATTTCTATGCTTCTCAAAACATTTACTTGGTGTAGGTTAACATGTCAGTTTCCCGTTGTTGCAAATACACTCTGGCCTGGTAACACTGACAGGGATAGACCTTAGCTCAATTGTGTTCTTAGTTCTAGTGTGGAGTTGCTATGGCTGACATGAAACAAAACTTCAGTTTAATGTCATGTGCGTTTGTTTGGTAACAGAGATGACATTGAACAACAGTGCTGTTAAAGGACTTTTTTAAACAAAGTGTCTCAACCGGGTCTAAAGCCCTATTTGGACGGTAAATGTTTCTCGTGGGGTTTTAAGGTATTTTTAACATTGACAGGGGCTAGTTTGTGATTTAATTGCCGTCCGAATCCAGAATGTCAGTGTTTTTCTCCCACCACCCGCGTAAAAATCCCCGGCCGAATTACCTACTGTTTTTAGACAAACACCAAGGTTGTGTGGTCATTTAATTGCCGTCCGAGTTTCCAAGAATATATCACTTCAAAATTCACTGTTTATATTCTTTTTTGACCATTGCAGAGTACCGTACGGTTGCGCTTCGCTGTAATTTGGATGCATTTTAAAGATCTAGACTTTTATTACTGAAATGCTGGCAAGTATTTACAAGAGCAATATATTTCAACACCGCTCAAAAAAAAAAAATAAAAGCACGTAAACATTTGAAATGTGCAATTATATATGTTAAAATAACCAAGCAGCATTTTGTTTACCTCATGTAAATGAGAGGCTGTATTCACTTATTTCCGCTCATTTCCATGTCGAATAAAATTACATCCTTTATTTTGAGATAAAATACAAGACAGAAAACCATTTTAACCATAATGCGCATCTATATATCTTCAAATTTTTAAACAGATTTAAATAATTAAATAATAATTAGAATATTATTTTCCTATTATTAAATTAAATATGCATTTATTCTTATTATACCAAGCATATGACTGTGGCGAGGGGGCGAGTGGTTTTTCTAGGTCTCCACAGACGGAGAGAGTGGGAAGAAGAGTGGTGAGAAAGTAGGTCAAGTGCATGATGATGAACACCTGTGCCTGCTTGCAGTGATTGGCGCGGAGAAACGGGATAAAACACGCTGGGACAATGGTCGGGGAGATAGACCAACTGAGGACTCGTGGGTGCTGTTCGGAGATCCAGGAGGATACTGTGCTTACAGAGACTGAGTTCCTGAGTCCCAGTTTAACGCCGACCCTGTCTTCTTCCTTTCCACTGACAACAAACTTTATTACACTGGTGCCGAAACCCAGGAAAGGAAGAAGAGTGCTGCTGCCATCATGCAAAACCCGTCAGGATCGCCATTTGCAGACATCATCCAATCGCTCGCGGGCCTGCACCAAGAACACCATCACATGGACATAGAGGGAGGACCAGGAATGGCACTTCCAATCCCTCATCAGTGCCCAGCAGGAGGACCGCAAGCTGTTCCGGAGCTGGATGGGCCGGGAGGTTCGGACCGAGGGAACAGCCGCAGCTGCGACGCCACCCACTCCTGTGCCTCTCATGAAGATGGGAGCCCAGGATGACCCTGAGGCATTTCTGGACCTCTTTGAGAGGATGGCCACAGGATCACTGGCCAGTACGTCTCATTCCCCTGTTGACTGGGGAGGCAAAGTTAGCAGCGCAACAGCTTCCGGTCCAGAACCTCTTGGTCTACAAAGACCTGAAGAAAGCCATCCTCCAGCGAGTCGGACTCTCCCCCGAGCAACATTGCCAGCGATTACGGTTGCTGGTTCTGGGGGAGAACGGCCGGCCGTTTGTGATGGCTCCTATGACGAGACCTGTCCCTGTTCCGAGGTTCCGCCGGGGCTTACCGCCGAGGCTTACCGCCGAGGCTTACCGCCGAGACCGATGCCCCAATGGAGGACCGGGGAGGCGTCCGCTGGTCAGGGAGCTTCACCCAGGGGGGTGAGGCCAACCAGCATGGGCCCTGGGTCCGGCCATGTTCCGCCGCTCTCTCCGCGCCAGTCCCTTGACACACTTCCTGCCACTAGGGCAGCGGGAAAGTCTGGGCCGGCCTGATGGTGTTGCGGAGACCGGGACATTTTATAGATAGATGTCCAGTAGTGGAGGTAGGGACTCTGGTCCGGGTCCCGGACGCTCCACATGCTGCCCCCGATCAAGCCGGGTTATACCAGATACCCATGAGTATTAAGGGGGGTACGTATCAGGCTTTGGTGGATTCAGGATGTAACCAAACCTCTATTCATCAAAGCCCTATTCAACCTGAAGCATTGGATAACTGCCGTCTAGCTATGGTAAGGTGTGTGCACGGGGATGTGGTGAGGTACCCGTTAATCCCGTTCATGATTCAATTTCGAGGGGTAAAACATAGTGTGGAGGTAGCGGTTAGTTCCCACCTCACGCATCCGCTAATTTTGGGAACGGATTGGCCCGTGTTTAAGGAATTAATGGGTATATATGTGCGGATGTCTCTTGGGAGAAAAGAGAGCTGAGAAAGAGCGCGGTCGTGCAGCTAGGGGAAGCTGAACCGGGACCACTGGCTGCTGAGTCAGAGGAACGGAGTGCTGTTGAAAGGCTAAACCTTACAGATGATTTTCCTCTGGAACAGTCCCGGGATCACTCAAAAATGCCTTTGAGCAGGTCCGATCTATTGATGGTCAGCTTCTTCAACTGGCTCGACCGCTTTTTTATCCTTATTTTGCTATCGAGTAACCCAAGATACTCAGACAAAACAAGATACTAAACAAGATAACTCAGTTATTAGTGCCAAAAAGCTTTACCAGCTTTAAATACTTTTCCAGGCGGCTCATTGTAATCCCATGGCAGGGTATTTGGGACAGACAGCAACGTTAAATCGACCCGACTTTTCTGGCCGGGCATTCACAAGAATGTGCGCAGATGGTGTGCCGCTTGTCGTGAATGTCAGTTGGTAAACCCACCGGCCGCCCCCAAAAGCGCCGTTACGCCCTCTGCCTCTCATGCAGGTCCCCTTTGAGAAAATTGGTATGGACCTCACCTCATTGGGGGTATGTGGCGAGGGAGGCGTGGTTTCGCGAGGTCTGCACAGATGGAGGAAGTGGGGAAACGAGCAGTGAGAAAGTAGGTCAAGTGCATGATTATGAACACCTGTGCCTGCTTGCAGTGATTGGTGCGGAGAGACCGGATAAAAGCCACGCTGGGACAATGGTCAGGGAGAGAGACCAGCTGAGGACTCGTGGGTGCTGTTCGGAGATCCAGGAGGATACTGTGCTTACAGAGACTGAGTTTACATGTTTATGAAAGAGCGCGTGGCGTTATAGAGAAAAATTAAAATAAAATGTTCAACATTGATAATAATCAGAAATGTTTCTTGAGCAGCAAATCATCATATTAGAATGATTTCTGAAGAATCATGTGACACTGAAGACTGGAGAAATTATGCTTAAAATTCAGCTTTGATCACAGGAATAAATTACATTTTATAATATATTCACACAGAAAACAGCTATTTAAAATTGTAATAATATTTCACAATATTATTATTTTTAATGTATTTATTTTTAATCAAATAAATGCAACCTTGGTGAGCAGAAGAGACTTCGGTAACGAATCGGTAACACTTTATTTTAGGGTTCATTTCTCGCTATTAACTAGTTGCTTATTATCATGCATATTACTAGGATATTGGCTGTTTATTAGTACTTATAAAGCACATATTTATGCCTTATTCTGCATGACCATATTCTACATCCCTTAATCCTACCCAATACCTAAACTTAAATGCTACAAAAACTACCTTACTAACTATTAATAAGCAGTAAATTAGGAGTTTATTGAGGCAAAAGTCATAGTTTAGTAGTGAATGTGTTCCCCATACTAAAGTATAACCAAAAAATCTTACTGATCCCAAACTTTTGAACGGCAGTGTGGAAATAAAGCTTCTAACATGTGTTTAATAACAAGTCGGTTAGGGGTAAGTAAACAGACGTGCTGAATTAGAGACGATAAAAGTGAGTGGGTCCAATATCATTGATCGTAAAAAGTGGGTGGGTCTTGTATATAACATATAATGGTTCCGACGCCCATGTTGTCACATTTTCCTGGTTAAAAAAACATTACATCAAAAAAATTTGGACAAAAAGAACCAAATACAATTCTATTTTGTATTCATTAACTATACTATGTAAACCAAGTATAAATCTCATCAAGTTAGTGTTTTTAAGCATTTTTTTTACATTTATTCCAAAATAATAACTAACTGCAGTAACAATTTAAACAATATATTTTATTTGTAAGCTGATGTTCAGCTCTTCTTTTAATAGTCAACTTATTTTCATCAGTCATCAATCTCGGTAAACACTGGTCACAGATATGAATTACCTTCATTCTCCCCCAAACTGATTGCTCACTAAAAACCCACATTCATCATGTTTTCAGGCCATTTCAAGTTTGATTTTGGCATGACAAAGCATTGATATCTAAGTGGCTGAGTTATTTACTTAGGTTTTAATCTTCCAATTAGCTGCATTATTTTGTTCATTCAGACTGTTTCGGGAACGAGCACAAAAACAACCAATCATATCCAATCATAGTGAGATGGAGGCATTGCCTCCTCTAACGTGACTTTCCCCCATTCGTTCTCAACTACACCCCACTAAATCCATCACACGCTTTAAGCGTGTGTCTGCTAAAAGTCAATGGGCTCAGGGGAGGCAAGAGAGACGCCCCACAAGAGAGGCCCACTGTAACTTTAGTTACTGTAGAAAAACAAGTGAAATACCCTTCTATTGTCACATTTTGTAATATGTTGGTTGTTTTATTTTTTTAATATGGCGTGTATATACACATATACCCCTAGCATCCTTACCCTTACATTTATCTCTTATCTATCATTTGAAGATGAAAGGTTCCCTTTTTTGGGCTCATTCACTGGATTCATTTAGATCAGAGAGAAGCGAAGTTGAAATTCATTGCAATAATGGTCGTCACTGACAGAAGCGAAAGGTATGAGAAGAAAATGTACAAAAAATGTCAAATTTGGAGGATATCATGTTTACTGCTTGCTAACTGCCTCTAACAGCACTCTTGAAAAAAATACTCATGAATATTAAAAACTTCCACATGTCAGACCAATGCTAACATTTTCCAGTGATGTCGAAAGCAGGCAAATGACATTCCGGTTTACTGTACATCTGCGCTGTGACTTTTAAAGAAAGGTCCGGGTAAATTACATGATGGTGTAGTCTCCATTTAGGAAACATTATGAGCAGACTAAACCCGCCACTCCTACGCAAAGCCTCGTGCTTGTGAGGCAACTGAAAATAGCCCATGAAAAGCTGCTTATGCAATTGTAGATGTGTGGGGCACCCTTGAGAGCATCTCCCCACCGCTTCCAAATCCAGCCCAGCCAGCTGAACTACAGGCGCTCGCTGGAGCATGTGTGGGAAGAACAAATGGGAGAAAATATTGGAAATGCTTGTGGTATCTGGGACTCAATCAAGAATCAAAATAAGATGAAAGTACAAAGAAGTACAAAAGAACTGCTTAAACATGTGAACATGCCTGAAGAAATGATTCCAGCATCCAGTGGAAAAGGGAAAGACAGCAATGAATGGACAACTCGGTCTCGAGAGAAGTCGTAAAGAATCAAGCAGACAACCTCAGCACATTCCCCTTCCGCGAGGAACATTTCACTTTCCTTTCTATTTCTTGCAGGGAAAATGGGAAATCAGACCTCATGCATGTTCAAGTCAACTCGAGTATTTGTTTCGACCGTTTTGAATACATCAACTTTTTTTTTCTTGCCATATGTTGCTTTCGCAATAAACATTGAATATTTTTCACCGTTGTTCAATCTTCAGTTGTTATTGCAGACATTCAGCATCTCATCTAGGTGGAAGCCGACTTTGCTGTATAATTTATTCTACATCTCAGTGTTGTTGCATGGGATTGTGTAGAAATGTGGCTTTATAGAGTGGACTGCATGCAGAGCCGGCCCAGCCACTAAGCGAACCTTGCAATTGCAAAGGGCCCCATGGCCAGCAGAGGGCCCCCTAGAGTCATTGCTGAAAAAAAAATCATACATCAAAAGTAACATAAAATAAATAAATAAAAAGAAAGAAATGGGCCTACAGCGCTAGTTATCAGGCATCATGATAAGCACAGTTGTTATTTATTTAGTTCTTTATTATGGCGAGTTCCCCGCTAATCTTGACCCCTGACTGACCCTGTGATGTCAGTCACATCATGTCACTCGTCACCTGTCAGTCAGTGACTCCGACGTCGACGATGTCTGACAACAAGAAACGAAAATATCTTTCTGGCCATGAAAAACGACAAAAGAAGAGGCTGGAAGAAGAAAAGACGCAAGAAGATAAAGGTACGTAAACCAGTAGGCTTAATTTTCCGATACCTATGTATGTATGGATAATCTGCAGTCTAAATATAAGTTAGTCTCTCTCGCTCGCAGTATAGCGAGGCGGTTGTTATAGCGAATAAAAACCGCCTCGCAGCTCGCTATAGATTATCCCTCTTATTACATGGATACCTACCAAATCAATAAATTATTTGACACAAAATATTGATTCAAAAACGATTGTATTGCTTCCGCTAAAGAAAATAGTCCGTTCCGCGTCCATAGCAACGCTCTGCTCAACGGTGTGTTATAGCCTACTTCACAGCGGGCTGTTATCAAGACGTAACAGACCCGCATTCTACATTGGAATTCAACCAAGCCTTGTAATAAATGCTAATAACATGCTGCATAAAATTGGTTTAGTATTATACCATTTGCTGTGATGTTAAAGCATTTAACAGAACAATACAACCCCAGTTTGGCTTCTTCACTAAAGGGCTAACATTCATTTACTCCTTATGTCCCCTTTCCAGGGGCACTATTAAAGTATATGCTGCCAGTAATCAAAGCTCCAGCTGTTGGTGAGTATAAAGGTACTGTAAAATGATAACCTTCTGCATTTTAAAAAATTAAGTCTTACTTTATGTATAATTATTTTCTTTATTGCAGCTCCATCAACCACTTCTTTTCCTGGTTCACAACACAGTCATGTCACCCAAGAAGACACAAATTCACAAGTTTGGATTTTAATAGTTCTATTGAAATGTTACCTAATTCTTATTATTGTTACTTTTAAACTTGTTTGTGGTGTTTTAGATATTGTTAATTTTGTTTATTTGAAAAGTTAAAACATTTAAATGTTCAATTTATTATTTTATATAGTAGTTTATTTAAATGTATTAAATATTATTCTATTTGCTCTATTTCATTTAAATTATATATAGGCTGTTGTTTGTGCCTCTTAAACTCTTGTGTCAATTAAAAATGTTTCTTTGATTGTCAGTGAAAATCACTTTATCAGTCTTTTTATTCAGCAAGTTCATCAGTGTGTTCATTGCACTGCACTGCCATTCAGCTCAGTGGTATCATCATTTTCCTGTTAGACATCAAACATGGAACTCAACTCAAGAACTCAAGGTCTTTTATTGTCATTCTGTACATGTTGCCACAAAGAACGAAATAAGTACTCAGGACCAGCAGCGTAAAAAAGAAAATTAACATACAGTATACATAGAATAATTAAAACATAATTTAATAGACTAAAAAATAAAATAAAAAACATAGTAGATATAATATGTACAGTATAGTTATAAGGTAGTCATTGCTTTTCTTTAGGCCTTACTTAAAACGGTCAAAGGGGCCTCCAACCAAATTTTGCTTAGGGCCCCCAGAGGTCTAGGGCCGGCTCTGACTGCATGCCATCTTCTGCTGAGTGCAACTGTTTCATACTCACTGACTAAACTGTCATGAAAGTTTCATGGTGAAGTACACTCTTCTGTAAAGAGTCTGAAAGCATAAGGCGGATTCAACGCTCATTTTTTCTAGGGTAGGGGAAACCGGGGATGGTTGTAACACAGGTTAATTGTAACACTTCCGATTTCTCCAATCAGGAACAAATTACAAATCACCTGATTCACTTCACACATGCTCTGTTTAGTCCTTATTCCACATGTGAGAAACGTTGAGCCCTGTGGCAGACAGATTAAATTTTAGACTAGAAACACAAATTTTGTAGCCTGGATGCCAGCCGAACTTAGCCCCGCCCACAACATTTGAGGTCGGGCAGTTCGGTCTGGAGGGACTTGATCCGTTGTGGAGCAACTATGCCCGAACAGGAGCTGTTCGGACCAATTAAATTGTCAGGGCGGGCTTTATACGATGATGGACAGATGATCAACAGTAACGTCAACATCCACGTCACCAAAGAGCGCTTGGGTTGAATTTGTTCTAATCCTAAACGAAGAACTTGTTCGTATATGCGTTCACCTTTACTATTTCTCTCAAAAATGGTGATGGTGTTGGTAAGTATTCTGTGTATACTTAAATTCTCATAGATCGTTTACACTCATTTTCTTCTTCTACTTCTTCCAGCGTGCAGTAGGGCTGTCAAAATTGCTCAAAAATGACATTCGAATATTCCCTCAAAAAAAAGCAAGAATATTCGAACTATTCGAACATCTGGTTGCGCATTTTATCAATGACGCGCATTACGTCAATAACAGGAAAAATTAATACAAAGAGACATAACTACTTGTATAGGTAGTCTATTTAAGTTTAAACATATTTGACAACGTATTACCTACACAAAAACAAGTAAATCAACTAATGGCTAAAGACCGCGGACCTCACTCTCTCTCTCGCCCTCACGGTCTCTGCGCATAACGGTTTAAATGAACAAACACATTTTGAGGCTGATCAAGAGTTTTGTGCAAGCAATTTAAGGTCGCGACTCTTGTCCCAAATATAGCAGGCTTCATTCAGTGATTGAAACAAATATTAATATAAGTTTTACAGCATATTATTGAACGCTCCGAGCGAGCTGTGCTGTGGTAAACATGGAACTTTTCTTTGACTTGAAACGGTAAATAACCAAACCAGTGGAAGCAGTGCATTTATCCTTTATTCATGCAATATCTATTCAGTCAGTACCTTGGTTCCATTGCTTGACAGAACTCCAGCCTGCCCCATCCACGACACTGATCGCTCTCATGTCCTTACAAATGAACAAAATTAATTTCTCTGTTATGGCCTCTTGTCGTGTTGCAGACAGAGACGCTTGTGGCGGGCGATGCAAAGTAAGGGTGGTCCAGTTTGCACATACAAATTAGTTGCTTATATTTACAAAACAAGCCTACAAAAGCATAAAAAAGCCCGTTTAATAAAGAAAAGTTCACGAAACTAAGTGAAAACTCACTAAAGTGTTTAGTGAAATTAGGAAACATTTAGTTATCATAAATTGAGTCGTATAAGTTAACGTTACATTTCTACATACATTTTGTTCTCATGTCACAAGTAATATCAAGGTTTATTTTGATCTGTTTTACATAATTCTTTTGTAGTGTGGTTTTCGGTGAAGTGTACTAAAATAAATATCGTCACCTGTGTACATTAGCCCACTTCTTCTCGACGCTTTTCCTGATAGTTTATAGAACAATTACTCCGAGTCGCCATCTGTCGTTTCAAAGAAAAGCACAACGGCGAGCGCGTCAAGTATAAACACGTCGTCCGTTTGGGGAGGAACGCGCGCAGTCAGCGGAGGCTCGCGCTGCGGAGACAGGCCAAAGTACACAAGGCTTCAGGCGCGCTAGAGCGCCCACTCGCAAAGCAGACAGCCACGCCTCTACTACCGCGGGCGTTTTTTCCCCAACATTTTTTTATTTATTCGAATATTAATTTTCACCTTCGAAATTCGTTTTTTAAAAACTATTCAAATTTAGAATATTCGTTGACAGCCCTAGCGTGCCGAAAGGGTTGCCAAGTTTTCACAACAAAACCCGCCCAATTGCTACTCAAAACTAGCCCAAAACAAGCCCAATAGCTTCTCTGGAAAAAATTACGTTTGGGGGGTAAAATTAGTTTTTTTTGGCAGGGTTGCCTGCTAAAATTCGCATTCCTTGGTCTAAATATCACATTGGGGACCTCGGACTTGGCAACACTGTGTGCAGTTGAGTTCTGTTGACATTTGACAACTAACGTTATGCTTCTCTCCGTTGCTCTGATTGGTTGTAGGTCTATCCAATTGAGGTCTTTCCTGGTTCGGGTTGAAACACGCCCCATAATCACAGCCCAACGGAGCAGTATCAGACTCATTTTCTGACTAGAATTGAGTATGACAACATCAGGCTACTCATTTTTTTTTTTTTTTTTAAGAATTTTTTTTACTTCCTTTATTTTCATTATGGCAATTCCTGCTTTGTAGTTAAACTCAAAGTTAAATTATGTTTATTGTGTGTCTGTGTAGATATTTTTCATGCAAGTTGTTAGTGCTAATGTTTTTGTTGTTAGCTGTTAGGTGAGCTAGTTCATGGCTA
This sequence comes from Gobio gobio, assembly GCF_949357685.1. NCBI lineage: Eukaryota > Metazoa > Chordata > Actinopteri > Cypriniformes > Gobionidae > Gobio > Gobio gobio. Next base: position 9,134,629 of record NC_137109.1, on the reverse strand, counting down.
CAAGACTCTGGGTTAGTTGTAACATAAAAGAAGCATGTTACAGCAAACCCGAAATAATTTTTTTGTTGTATTTATTCCTTTTTTTGTTGTGTTTTTTAAATTTCAGTATGCCTAGGTCAGGGGTGTCTAAACTCGGTCCTGGAGGGCCACTGTCCTGCAGAGTTTAGCTCCAATTTGCCTCAACACACCTGCCTGGAAGTGTCTAGTATGCCTAGTAGACCTTGATAAGCTGGTTCAGATGTGTAGTTGGGGTTGTAGCTGAACAAAATCAGTCAAAATTGTTACAACCATCCTCGGTCTTACCTACACAGGGGGACTAGGGTACATGTTTATGACGATGGAAGGTCAATTTGAAATTATGCTTTGTAAAACAACACGTTCAACAATAAAAGCTTGGGACAGCAGCTGCAAAAATGCATGGTTAAAAAGTTTTTGTCTTTTTTTCCCCTGAGCTTGAGTTATGGAAAGGCTGATTTGCTAAAGCAATAGGCCATAGCACAAATAGGAGTGTGTAAAACCCCCAGACCGTGGTAAAATCACTGTAATCACTGTAATTCTTGACTTGGCTTCTATTGGAAACAGCAATGTTCGGTAAATAAATGAAACATTATTAAGGATAATCAAATTAAGGCCCCATCCACACGGTTTAGCTGTATACGTTAATTTTTTTATTGTATCAGCATTTCGTCCAGACGGTTCCGGCGTTTTAGGAGCCTGAAACCGTTATTTTTTCAAACCCAGAGTGGATAAATCTGAAAACGACAGCCTTGTGTTTTCGTGTGTACAGCCAATCCATATATTTCGTGAAACGATGATGTCATCACACCACGTCCCGCACGGTAAAGCCTAGAAGGGATACAGCTACGCCACTGGGCATGCGCACATCAATATTGCGTCATTTAATTACTGTATTTGCATTATTGTAAGGGTAGGTTTAGAGTTGGGGTAGGTGTAGGCGTTAGTAAAACACAATCTGGTAAGTAGCACATTTATTTATTGTTATTTTATTGTGAGATTTTCCCTCACTTCCGACTGTTGCCGTACCCCTTCTAGCCACAAGTCTTCTTTTCCGTTTTAGTGTATTTCTGTGGCAGAATTACAGCGCCACATACTGGCCTGGCGTGTATACTACATCGTTTTGAGTAGGTTTCAGTGGTTTCTTGAGATGAGGGGAAAAAAAAGATTGAATAGGGAAAGCTCTGGCTTTGTGTGGACAGGGCCTAAGTCTGATAAATATAGTTCATTAGCAGTGTTGAGGGTAACGAGTTACAAAATAACGGATTACAGTAACGATATTACTTTTTTGGGTAACGAAGTAAAGTAACGCTGTGGCGAGCAGCGAGGCTGAGGGACCGTGAGAGCGGGACGAGGCCGCGGTCATTATTATGATGATGAGCGCCAGCTGCGTGCCGCATTGGCCTCGTCTCTCGCGGAGGAGTGACGGGAGTATAAAGGAGGAGCGACGACAGTGAAGGACGAGAGAGGACCAGGCCTGGATTTTAAGTTGTATCTTTATTTATGGTTTTGTTTATGTATGTGTGCGGCAGTCGTCCGTGAGGGGCTGCCGCTTTTACTTTCACTTTGTTTGTTTGTTTATTTGATTAAAGTTTGTTGTTTATTGTTCGCCGGTTCCCGCCTCCTTCTTCCCACACGAACTAACCTCGTTACAAACGCATTACACTAAAAATATTGGTAACTACACTACTTTACTAGACTATAGGAACGCGCTTTCCTGCGTTACTCAAGCCGTGTTTGCCTGTGTGTAAAGATCTGATATGTTTAAGTGCTGCGTGCACCGTTGCCATAGAACAGTGTTTCCCAACCGAGGTGCCATCTGACAAGAGCAGGAGTGCCGTGTAAAAGTCCTTCAAATTCTCTATTTGTAAACTTTGTTCAATGCATATAGTGCTGCAGTATGTTCGAATACCAGTCATTTTCGCCGTCATCACAAATCAGAAGTTGCGCGCGCTGTGAGAATATTTTGTCTATGTGCACTCATCCGAAAGCGCGCACACGTCTCACAGTGCGCAAATATTGAGTTCTCTTTCAAGTTTTGCTCTTGAACGGACAAACTCACACAAAAACGATGTCAACATGCCCATCTTGATGAGTATCCTAGCAGACATAGTCTGTATATGCCTTAAAACGACGCATATCCGAGCATTAGGTCCAAGATAAGGTCTTAAAGGGGCAGTATTATTAGGTCTAAAAGGGGCAGTTTTATTAGGTCTTAAAGGGGCAGTAGCCTTTACTGCTGTCTGTTTAATGTCAAACAACAAAAGACAAGGGCATCACTTACTGCTCTTGATTGAATAGATTTTGTAAATTTAATAGGATTAATGTTTAATTTATACAGTCAAATATGCAATGTTATTTTACATTTGATTTCTGTACCTGAAAACTAATGTTAGACGTACCTGAAAAACCTGAAAAGCATTGTTTATTTTATTAGTGTCTTTGCTCAATAGTATTTATTTGTGCTGCTGCTTGTATTTAAATTATTTGTTCTTATTATTTTCTTTATCTTTATTTGACAGTGGTCCTTTTTGTTTGTTTGGGGAAACTGCCATAGAACCATGATGTTTGTCCATATATCTACACGGTAAATTAAGAAATGGGAAAGTAAAGTAATAAGTAGTGTAGTTACTTTTCAAATACAGTAACTAGTAAAGTAATCTCATTACAATTTACAGATGTAACTAGTAACTAGTAACTAATTACTTTTTTTGAGTAACTACCCCAACACTGTTCATTAGCCAAACTGCAGGCGAAAGGTGGCGCTATTATGCATCTTCGGAAAGAGTAGAGAATCAAAACACAGGTAAAAAAGGAGCATAAACAAGTGATAAAAGCATTGCTTATGCACAGGACCTGAAATTTGCACTCACGAAGCGGTAAATGCGAGTAAAAATTGCTGTTGGCGAGTATATGAGACTGTGTCAGTCTGCCAGTAACAATTTTTTTAAATTCTAACAAATGCAATGTTGTAACAACATGAACGTGAACAAATCTACATTGTTAAAAGCGCTATATAAATAAAGTTGACTTGACTTGACTTGACTTTCCAATGTAAATTTTCAAGCGCTGGAAAACGCAAAAGGAAATTGGTTACTCGCGCATTGTGTGGGAAGTTTAAACATTAAGAGCAAGCTTTTTCATGCCTTCCTGTGCTTGAATAGACATTCACTTCACATTCATTGAAGGCAAACCCAAAACGCATGATCCGTGTGTGGCGTGCATTCGATCTTAAAGTGACAGCATTCTAATAATCCTGCTTTTTTAATGTTAATCAAAAAACAAAACATTAAAACAAAGGACAAAGAAAAAAAATCACTCACTGCTCTTGAACTTTAAAAAGGATATGAAGACTATGCAGTGTTATTTGATTAGCCTACTTTATTAAATTTCAGCACTTGAAAACTATTAGACCTGTCTGAAGAGCACAGTTTATTTCATTTATATCTTTGTTGTATTGTATTTATTTGTGCTACTGCTTGTAATTGCTTTGATTGTTTGTTCTTATTTTATCACTGACTGTTTACTTTAAACATGTAGGTTATTAAATGTATATTAGTTAGGCTAGTAGCTGTGGTCTCAAAATTGGAGAGGACTGCGAATGTTCACAATTTTCTAACATTTTGGTGTCATAACTCCCTGATTTTGTGTCATGGCTGATAAAAAAGTATTTTTGGCTGGTACATTTTCTTAAGTCACTGGCCATTGGCAGGTGTGGCAAAAAAGTTAGTTTTGCCCTGTTTATGCACTTTTTTGTTTTGTTTTTGTTCTCAGCTTATAATGCAGTGAAACATGCCAAATTGTGCTATTTTCATGATTTTTCACTTTTTTAATTTATTTATGTGGTTCAGATACAATAATATTTTGAGTTTCTCTTTATTAAACCAATTTCCTTCATTGTATTAACTCTAATTTTTAATTTCAATGAACTCAAAATTTGAAGGCAACCAGGTTACTTACTTTTTTAAGTTAAACCAACAATATTTTTTACAGTGCAGTGTGCGGGAACTTTTCATTTTTGTTTTACACTTTATAGCTTTGCAATCAGGGAAAAGTCTCACCAATAACTGATGCTCAACATTAACTATAGTCAAATTGAACAAATGTAATAATTGATGATGATATTTACAACAGAACTGAATCAACACTGAACAATGACACTTTTTTCTCTTAGAGCTTCTATACAGCCGAAATGAATTCTGTTTTCATCATTGAATCATTATTTTCCTGTTGATCACTGTAAAGCTGCTTTGAAACAATCTGTATTGTATAAAGCACACACAAAAAAAGATTGTTATACATGTATTAACGTTCACAAAATCTGACAGCATGGTGTTCCAACAATAATCTCATCCTTAATACCAAGATGACAAAAAGAGATAGTGGTGGATTTTAAGAAGACAAGGAAAATTGAGTCCTGTGTTGTGCTGGAGTGTCTGTGGAGAGAGTCCCCTGTTTTAAATTCTTGGGGTTGAACATTACAGAGGATTCTTCTTGGACTACTCACACCTCCACTGTCATTGGAAACGCACAACATTTTCTGTTTTTCAGTCTTTACTTTCTGAGAAGATTAAAGAAAGCCAGATTGCCTCAGAAACGTCTTGTGAACGTTTACCGATGTGCAGTGGAGAGTGTACTAATATTGCATCAGATATTGGTATGGTAGTTTTAAAAGAGAGGAGCTCTGCAACTAGTTACCAAAATGACACAAAATATCATCGGCACACAGTTGCCATCTGTTGAGGACATTTATTTGCCCAGATGTCAGAGCAGAACTTCCAAAATGATAAGAGATCCCACTCACCCTGCACAGTGCTTCTTTGATCGCCTCCCTTCGGGTAGGAAATACAGGACGATTTACTCTCGTACCACAAGACTGTAAAATAGCTTTTTTGCTAGAGCCGTACAACTATTGAACACTTCCTGACTAGTTCCTATCTATAAATTATATATGTAATTGCACTACACACTTTAAAGGCCCACTGAAGTGCCTTGAAACACGCAGCATTATCATAGACTGTAAAAAAATATGGATGTAGTGTTTGTGACGTCACCCATAGGATTCTGAAGAGCAGTTTTGAAGCTTAAAGTAGAGTCGAGCTGGCCGTTGCCATCTTGGCAGCGCATCACAGCGCGTCACTCCCAGATAATAGAAAATGGGCAAAGAGGCGGGACGTGGGTGGAGCTGAGGTGACGCGATGATGCGATAACTAACAGACAGCAGATAAATGGCTATCCACTTGTCACTCAAAGTGGCCATGCCCTTAATTATGCAGAACTTTAAGGCTTTATATAATGAAAACGAATTAGTTATGAAAAAAATTCACCCCCCTCACAGTTGTCATGAAGGGCAAAATTAACCATATAGACCAAAACCACAATTTGTACCAGGCTGTAAACATGTTTTTTTCTGCTGTAAAGTTGGGCATTTTAACATGGGGCTCAATGAGATTCTGCTCCCTTCTGGAGCCTGTCCCTAGTGGCCAGTCGATGAATTGCAGTTTAAGCCACTTCCGTATTGGCTTCAAGAGAAACTGCGGGAGGTTGCTGCTTGAGCATTATTCATTGTGTTGACATAATTTCCACTTAAACGGGAAGACAGGGCGGGACATATCAAACAGCCCCTCCCCTTTTTAAAGCAGCCAATAGCGTTTAGTTTAGATCGGCCAGAGCCGTTGAGCTCAGTAAAGCCGCAGTTTCCTCCTAATCTCAAACCGTTTCTCCTCCTTATCTCCTCCATATCGCTTTAAAATACAGCATTCTGTGCAAACGTGTCCGATATGTTTTCTGGTCTGCGGCGACTCGTGGTGTGGTGGTTCACGCATGGGCGTAACTTTCATCAAACAGTTGGGGGGGGGGGGAGTTTTTGAAGGGGACCAAAATAATACAGCCAAAACTACTTGTAAGGATATGTGTGGTGCTTTGGTGCACTGAAAAATGATCTTATGTCCGTTTTTGTTTTCTCTGTCATTTTATCTGGCCAACAACACAAAGCAATAGTTGTTTAAATATGAGTTATCATCGGTTCACCATGTGGTAATATGATTATTAAATGATCTTGCTTCTTCCACATAGTATTGAGCAAAACCCAACACAGAGGTAAATCTACATTAGATTAATGTCAGTTCACACATAGGCTTGTCGCCGTGTTAGTTGTAGTATCGGACTTATGGAAAAATACATATTATAATTTTTTGTCATTGCAAATGTATTAATAACTCATCATCTGTATTAAAGAGAAATAAAATCACTTCATCCGATGTTTAAAGTGAATAAAATAGCTTTGACAGACTACTTACTGGAGTTTCACAACTAAAGAACACAGTTCTCTCCCACCAGACTGAGATGCGGCAAGAGAGGGGGGACTCAAAATGTTTCTAAACTTAAAACGCATTTTTTGCCCTGTTTGCATATTTATTAGCCTAGAAATAGATATATATAGACGCACCCTAGCGGCAGCAAATCTAAATTGCAGCCAGGATCGTCTAGCAACTCTACGTTGGCTTGCGAGCTGGAAAAACCAAACTCTGGTCATCACATCGTGTATAGAGTTTCGACCGGATACGGCGAAAGATTAATCTATCAACTAGCTCCGCTTCACCTTCTTCGCTGCTCTGGTTGGTTGTAGTGCTATCCTATTGCGTGCAGAGGGAATCTGAAAGACAACCGTTTATCCTGCTCCTCGGATTGAGTCCTGCCAATGGTGTGTTCCCAGACCCAACATCTCGATGTGGGTCTGTCTTGTCAGGCTACATTTTTATTGTATTACTACTTACACAATTATTTTAAGTATGATTATATTTATATTACACAAAGTGGTTTATAATGATATTTTTAAGGGGGGACAACCCTCAGATAGGCGGGGTCCTGACCCCCCTGACCCCTCCGCAATTTACGCCTATGGGTTCACGTGACACTACCCCAATGGAAAGCATATTTACAGTGTCTGAAGGCCTGTTCACACCGGGACGATTTTCGCGCGCGTTTATCGCCGACGTTTAACGCCTCGTGACTAAACAATGGGCGCCAATGTGAGTGTTCACACCGACGCGTAAAACGGCAGGCGTAAAAGCGTCATTAAAAAAAAAACGCCTCAGGTTCGTTTTTTTATTTGGACGCGGCGCGTTAAAAACTGGCCTACCAATGAGATCAGCGCTTTTGTTCACGTGCCTGGAGCTGCTGAAGTGACAGTAAAACACGACTTGGTGGCGCTCAAGCACAAAATCGGTCTTGCCGAGCACACATTGATACGACGAAGAAGTAGTAAGTAGACAAAGAAGAAGATGGGCTGCTAATGCTGCTTGCCAGTTAGCAAAAAGTGTGTGAATGCTTTTGCCATAGACATAATATATCTGTGGTTTTGGCAAGCACGTAAATACTGTCTCTCCTCTTCTTCTGTGTGACAAGCGAGTGTCAGAAGCGTAAGTGCCGCAGCACCACCTTGTGTACCAGGAGCGCATCTACTGAATGTGCACGTTCACTCGGCGCATCGCCAGTGGAAATCGCTTGGGTGTGAACACTCAAGACGCGCCGAAAAACGGCACGAAAAACGCTGGCGATAAGCGCGTGCGATATTCGTCCCGGTGTGTACAGGCCTTGAATCGTTCCCTATCCCCTATATAGTGCACTATGTGCCTTTCACCATGTAGAAAACAGTAAAAGTGTGAACAAGTGACCAATTTCAGCTGCAGCTTCAGTGTCTATTTATAATGTAGGGGCGGGTCTTCAGATTCTAGAGAGCATTTGATTGGACAGAAAATATGATGAGAAGCTGAAGTGCAGAGGAAGTGAGAGACTGTAAGTTTTGAATGCTTATATCTTCAAATGTGAAATTTGTCATTGTTTTGGAGCACACCAGATTATTCATAACCTTAAGGCTAACATAGTCATACTAAAAGCCAAAAAACTTCCATTTTGATTTTAAACTGTATTTTACTGTACTAATTGTTTAATCTGATGTATCTTTTTAAAACTTTTAATCTATATTGACATTTTCATATTTATTGTTGTGGTCTTTGTCTATATTTTGTGTTGTCTTTATTATGCTGTTGTTCATGTATATGTTTGAGAACGTGGGATACCAACACATTTCGTTGTTTCATTGCACAATGACAATAAAGTCTTTAATTTATTAGTCAATAATTTTCAAAACATTTTGATTGGATTATACACGTACAGTATACAGGTTAGGGTAGGAGTTTAAAATTGCAACAGTGTTCTTGCTACATACCGTATGACCACAAAATGTCAATTTAAAGATATCCTCTTAAATCAATGAATCTCAATATAATAAACAGTTGGCCCAGCAGTCTTGAGTGCTGTTTTAATGAGCATGAACTGTGGCACATGCACTTGCAATAAACACAAAATGCCTGGTTTTCTTTCTGCCTGCCAATTTAATTCTCCCTGAGCCAGCGAATACATCTGATGCCTCGCCAACTACGGCCGTCAACAAACTCTTCCCAGCATCATTAAAAAAAGGTTTGCACAGGACATTTATATTTATTCCATTACCTTTTTTTTTTTTAGGTGAAAAAAAAAAATACATGTACCCACAGTCACGTCAACAAAAACCAGGAAATATTTTTGGACACACTAAATGACTTTGGGAAAGTTTTCAACAGAAACTTGCAGCAGTGTTTTACGAAATATGAAATATTCACTGGCTTCAGCAATGTGCTGAATGAGCAATTATTACATTCACTAATGTCCACTAATGACACAAGTGCATGGGATACACACACATCTGAAATATAGCATACACTTCTTTTTGACCCAAATGCTGGGTTCAGCCTGCTGGGTCATTTTATTGCAATCTTTTTTATATTTTTACCCAATGCTGGGTAGTTTTTCTGTAACTTAGCTGCTGGGTCAGTTTTATGTCAATACAAATGATGAACATCCTCACATACCTACCCAGCGCAATGGGTCAATGTAACCCAAATTATGTTTCATTAACAAAGTTTGGGAGGAGCACGTTCAAATGATCTATCTAATCATCATGTCATTCCAACCAGCAATCAACATGTCTACCAATCAGCACAAGTGGAGGATCGTATAAATGCCCAGTCAACTCACCAACGTTCCTCAACAAGTTTTGCAGCATCCCTCCACCACCCCATGGCCATCTTCCTCACACTCACCTGGTTACTTTCCTAAACCAGACATACGGGGAGTACTCTGGGTTCGGGCCAAATACCGAGCTCGGAGCCCTCTCCTCGGACAGCACACCAAATACGCATACCATTCATTCTATCTGACTTATTTGTAAGTGTGAACTCATGAAATGGGTATTCTGTGCCAAACCAGTTAAAACTGGATGCAGTCATTTTGTGTTCTGTTTTGAGAGAAAACTTCCTGAGGGGAAATTCCTGAATGAAATTAAGGTTTGTATTACATTGTAGTCCTATCAAAATTATTACTGTACAAAGAGGAAAACGTCTGTAGTCTCACATTTTTGCATGTAAGGCACAGCTAATGTCTGCTGGGAACGCTAGCCGAATGACGCGCCAGCGCAACCATGAAGTTTCATCTCCCGCCAAACGAATGCGCGACCAGGGCTGAACTCGACTCAACATCGCTGTCCTGAGCTGCTTGACTATAATAGGAGCGCTGTTGGTCTAGTGCACTAGCGTCGCGGCTGTGGGAATTTGACAGGTTTAGTTCTCTTCAAATATGAATATATAAGATTGCTATTTAATGAACTGGAACAGAATGAGCTTTTTGACTGTCTCAGCTTGTGTAAATCCACTTGGGGTTGAGAGTATTTATTTTTCCCACATTCATTTCACACGTCTAGTACAATTATGTGCTTTTGTTTCATTAATACAGTGTATACTTTTTTCATGATTTACCCCGAAAGAATGGAAGTGAAATGTGACAACGTGGGGCACATAGGTGGGGTACATTGTAACATGTGATGGGGCACATTGTAACATAACCAAAAGACAGCTTCAAATGTTATCTGATATAATAGAATGTATATATGGGGTCAATATATCCATGACAAACTAAAATATTTTGTCAATAAAATACAATTATTAACCTTTTAAAATAAAAGAATGGCATTTTTTAATTATTAAAAATAGAAAAAAATTGAGTTTGACACCAAACACATCGCCAAATACAGCTATACATCATAGTTAAAAACATAATAATAATTAATAATTTCTGAACATTGACTCTCAGTCATTATTCACCATTTTCTCATGGTTTCTCAATAGAATTCATAAAGTATAGAATAGAATATCATATTTCTTATTCATTGTAACGCAGTGTTACAACATGCCCCACCTGCACAACTGGGATTTAAACTGTGGCTCGTATATAACAGATATAAGATCACAAGATTTGTCTTATATTAAATAAACACAAAAAACAGAGATGAAACATTAACTCAAGTAAGAAATGTACTTTTGCTATGGTTAAATAAACGTTCAGTGATATCTTCCAAAGATTTTTTAATTTTGGCGCAATTTTTTCTCTAAATAATGTTGATATGGCAACTAGTGAATACACTAAGTTTCGTCATCCTGGCATGTGTGGAAAGTGTTAAACCATGTGTGTTACAACTAACCCTGCGTTAGGTTGTGCCCCGCTCTCCCCTGGCTGCTGTTGCAGCTCCTGTCATGTCCTAAAACATTTACTAAATTAGTATTTTATGATTGTAAAAGACTGACTAGCCATTGAATAAAAAATATTATCCAAGAACTGTTCCCGTCCTATATATAAAAAAGTGCATTTTTATTATTTAAAATGAAAAACCTTCAATATCAAATTGATTGACCCAGCACTGATAAAAAAAACAACCCAGCAAATGGGTTAAAACCCAGCATGTGTTCTGTCCAGTATTTACTCAGCACTTGGTTGCCAAGTTTTAGTTTAAAAAAAAGCTTTTTTTAGTGTATATTCAGCCAATGACTGCTTATACCTTCATTTATTTATTAAAATCAATAAAGAAGTGGATGTATTTCAGACTTCTAGTGAAACAGACTTCTTTAAAAAGGGACAAAGGGAAATTCTCACTCAATCTCATCAGATTGGGTAATTATTGCACATATCAGGACTGAGAAATGTATTCTTTATACTCTGAGATCACAGTCATGCTGTGAATGAAGTCGCATGTCCGACTTGGTCTGGCCGAGAAAAGCTGACCACATGTATGTAACAAGATTTTTAACAATTTACAGGAACTGCCAGTATCTGGCCGTCCAGTCTGACTTTGCCCATAGAAATAGGTCAAAGTGCCTAAAGAAACGACCTCTTCTAGAGCCGGTTAAAATGGTCCAGCACTTCATAGTATGTGAGAGCTCAAGAGACCGGCAGAGATTTGGGACAAATTGGTATAGAGCTGCGGCCCGTCAGTCAGACTGAAAGGATTTGCGCTCGTGGAGAGCTCACGGAGCACTTCCAAACTCCTCTGGGACAGCAGCACTTTAGGAAAGACAAGCCCAAAGAGGCTTCAAGACTGTGAAGTGAGCCACGGGTCCATTTAAACAGAGATGTAGCCGATATGCTATTTCCATACCGATGAAACAGTCCACTGACGCATTAAGAAGTAAATACGAGTCAATTCAGGGTCATTTGTGCATTGAATGGAATATGTTCCCCAATAGTTGATAATTAAATGGTTGTACATTAATAAATTCCAGTTATTGAATGAATGAATGTAAATATGACATGCGTGCACACTCAGGCTTGGCTTCTGTATATTGCATAAATGCAGAGAACTTAATTGAGGTGACATTTCTTCATTCTTCACACCTTACGATAACACACGGAATAGAAATTGCATGCATTATGAATCCTATGTTAATGTGTTTTGGTAAGTGCATTCCTGCATTGTGTAAGTGCATTGTACAATTTTGTCTTCAGCTCTGAAGACAATGTATTGAAACATGTAAACATGTATGTAAACATGTATGTAAACATGTAACTTTTTGTGGATGTGTTTTTTTATTAAATGAAAATATGAAATCTTTAGGTAACACTTTATAAGAATACAATAATACAGTACAAATTATTTGCAAATTATTAGTTTATATATTATAATATACATAATATATTGTAGTCTCAACATTGTTAATATATTAAAGGGTATAGTGCGTTCTTTATTCATTGTCACTGTAATTAACAAGTTATTATTTTTTAATTAGCTCATATGTAAAGAGTTAGATAATGCTTTGTTAACAACTTTTTAACTGTAAATAGTTCTCACTTTAGATTAGTTCACAGAAAATGGGAAAATATCATTAATTAAGTGCTTTATTCCAGCCTATACTGTACATTAATTGCATTAGTATTAAGTGTCCCTTAAAATGTTTACAAATACATTGAGCACACACACACACACACACACACACACACACACACACACACACACACACACACACACACACACACACACACACACACACACACACACACACACACACACACACACACACACACACACACACACACACACACACACACAAACACTTTGTGTTTTCATATTTGATGGGGACTTAGACATAATGGTTTTTATACTGTACAAACTGTATAACCCATCACACAAAACTACAGGCATTTTTACAATTTCAAAAAACATCACTAAAGCCCTATTCGGACGGTAAATGTTTCTCGTGGGGACGTAAGGTATTTTCATCATTGACAGGGGCTAGTTTGTGATTTTATTGCCGTCCGAATCCAGAATGTCAGTGTTTTTCTCCCACCACCCGCATAAAAATCTCCGGCCGAATTACCTACTGTTTTTAGACAAACACCAAGGTCGTGTGGTAATTTAATTGCCGTCCGAATCCACATCTCTGAGTTTTCAAGAATATATCACTTCAAAATTCACTGTTTATATCCTTTTTGACCACTGCGGAGTACCGTACGGTTGCGCTTCGCTGTAATTTGGATGCATTTTAAAGATCTAGACTTTTATTACTGAAATGCTGGCAAGTATTTACAAGAGCAATATATTTCATCACCGCTCAAAAAATAAAAAGAAGAAAAGCATGTAAACATTTGAAATGGGCCGTTATTACGGCAGCAATTATATATATCAAAATAGCTGCAGCATTATGTTTACCTCATGTAAATGAGAGGCTGTATTCACTTATTTCCGCTAATTTCCATGTGGAATAAAATTACATCCTTTATTTTGAGATAAAATACAAGACAGAAAACCATTTGAACTATAATGGCGTCTATATATCTTCCTATTTTTAAACAGATTTAAATAATTAAATAATAATTAGGATATTATTTTCCTATTATTAAATTAAATATGCATTTATTCTTCTTATACCAAGCATATGACATTTTATTTACAGCATATAATCGTGTTATTGACCGTGTGAGCAGCGTTCCCAGGTGCGCAGGATCACAAAACTCCACCACCGTGAATAAATCACCATCCGAATGCACAAGTTTTATCACTGAGGTGGCATGTACATTTATTTTTACGGACGTCCACGTGAGAAACAATTACTGTCCAAATAGGAATTTGCTTTAGAATGATTTATAAGCTTTTTTCATCATGGGGACCAAAACATTTCACTACAAGGACTAGGATTTCCAATATTTCCATCCTTGTCAGGACCCTACGTTTTATGTTTATATATATATATATATATATATATATATATATATATATATATATATATATACATACATACACACACATATATATTACAGAAGTAAATGTATTTGTCAGCAGAAGACACACAGAACAGGTTCTTCCTGAGGCTAACTGTGGCTACAATTCACCAAAATTGAACAACAGAAGATTTGAAAAACGTTGCCTGGTCTGATGAGTCTCAATTTCTGCGTAAACAACATGAAAGCTTGGATCCATCCTGTCTTGTATCAGCGGTTCAGGCTGCTGCTGCTGTAATGGAGAGAGATCTTTTCTTGGCACACTTTGGACCGCTTAGTACAAATTGAGCACTGTTTAAACACCACAGCCTACCTGAATATTGTGCCGACCACATCCATCCCTTTATGACCACAGTGTTCTCATCTACTGATGGCTATTTCCAAGAGGATAACACACCATGTCACAAAGCTTCAATCATCTCAAACTGGTTTCTTGAACATGACAATGAGTTCACTAAACTCAAACGACCTCCACAGTCACCAGATCTCAAACCAATAGAGCAGCTTTGGCATGTGGTGGAATGAGAGATTCAGATATTTAATCATTACCTATTCGCTTTGAAATCAACCAACAAACTCTAAGACAAACCCCAAACCTAAACATACTCAACCAAACTGACACATGGCAACAACAACCCACAACCCGTTTGGAGGAGGATTTACGATATTTCGCTTCAGAACTACAAACACGTTGAACATACTGGATGCCCATGAGACCAATGGTCAAATAGAAAAATCAATTACGTGTACATGATGAAAATATTTGTTTAATGTCATCTGTGTTATATTTCATCTGCAACAACATTGTGAACGGATCCATTTGGACATTAATTATTAACTGCGTCATTATACAAAAACATGAACAGAGTTCTCAGCATGAAAGACCCACGACTGGAAGATTAATGTGCTGCTTTTATCTCCAATATGGTAGGAAAAATGGTTGAGAAGCGTAAATGAAATGAAATGTGGAGTGTGTATGAGGATGTTGACAGGTTGGTTTACGGTGACATGATGAACTGCAACAAAATGTTTTCAAGATGCAATTTTGGGTATGAAATGAGTACATACTTTTAGGGAATAGGAGAATTGGGACGCAGCATGGGTCTTATTCCTGAACTGCACATTTGTGCATGAAATCTGCATATAAATGTTTGGGAACACTTTAGTTTAGGGTCCAATTTTCACTATTAACTAGCTGCTTATTATCATGCATATTATTAGGATATTGGCTGTTTATTACTCTACATCCCTTAAAGGGGTGATGAATTGAGAAAACAACTTTCCCTTGAGCTTTTGATATATAAAAGGTCATGGTAATATAAGAATATCCTGTAAGTTTCGGAACTGAAAACTTCCTTGTTAGTCAAAGAAAAGCTTTTTTTGACACCAGGCCCAGAAAACGATCAATTTCAGAATATGTCGACCATTGATGTCATAGAATGCAGAAACCGTCTCAAGCCCGCCCACCAACTCGTGGAGTGCTACCGAGCAATAAACGATGCCGGTTCCAGCTCACGTGTGTAACGTTATGGGCCAGGGCTCGCAAAGCCCAACGTCCCGTCCCTGTGTTTTTCAGACGGGCTACCAAAACGTATCACCGGCCTGCCGGCAGGCTATCTTAAATAGTTAAATAACATTCCTTAAATAAATAAATACAAAATAGCCTGTTAAAACATCGGATCAAACCTTTTTATATTCATATCCAGTTGGGAGCAATATTTACTTTTTTTGGTACATTTTCTTAAGACATCAGGGCTCTCTTGACCCAAGATTCTCATCTTTGATGACTATTTTGAGTGTTTAGGATTTTTCTTTTACAAAGTACTACGGCTGCCTCGATGGAAATTTACAACTGTTCCAAAAAAGTATTGTCTAGACCTCCGCTGGGAGGAAATATAGAGACCAGACCTCTTGGAACTTTAATTGAATACCCCAGGGATTTGATGAACAGGTGAGATTTCGTTTTCCCAGAAATTGCTAGAATAGCCAAAACCATTAATTATACATTTTTGTCAACATATGTTTGGCCATTTGATGTATACAATTAGAGTTAGCACTCCCAAAAGTAAAGTTGTGTATAGACTAGATCAAATGTTCCTCAAACATTCAATGTTGTCCAATAGCAAATAGCATTATGTCTATTAATTATGTCTATTATTTTAATCATATTTAGGAAGATGTTATCAAAAAATGGGATTTTAATGTGGGCGGAAAATGAAATCGGAAATCTCACAAAGACATTACAAAGCATTTGACCTTACGGAGTTAGCAAAGGGTTTTCCAAGAATAACAGAGTCCTCACACAGATTGATTGGATTTGCTATTCAGTGATAAGACTGAAAAGGATCAAATGAACTATATCAATTTCATTACCGGATCATATGACCCTTAGAAAATTATTCAAGACACACCCTGGCCAGCTCAGGATAACTAAACCACTGATCTCACAAGAACACCGTGACTATGCATACAATTTTGTCCTGCTACATATTATTACACTTTCTACTTGAAATGTCTCTTATATTTACAATCATTTTCTATTCCCTTTGCCCGACCCTAAACCTTGTCTCAATCCTGGTGTAATGGTGGAGAGCACATCACTTATAGTGAATCGGTTTTAAAAACACAATTAAGGCATCAAAGCAAATGAAATTTTATCAAATTCTGACTCTGTAGTTATGCCCGTCTTTCAACCATTCAAATAATAATCAATTACTTCTTGAAGACAACCAAACTGGGTCAAATGGGAAAAAAATATATCACAGTTTCACAGTTAAAAGACGATGGAAATTAACGAGAGAGGGAGAAACTCAGTTTTGTAACAGAAAAAAAGAAACTAAAGTGATTGACAGAAAACAGCCTGAAATGTCAGTGAATATCAGTGTGAATATTTCTGTATCAAATGCTAAAATTATGCAAAAGCACTGTAAAGCTTAAAAATTGTGTCTGGATGAAATGAAATGTTCCTAAAATTATTCAGTGTGTTGACCAAGAGCAAATCCCATCTACATTTCATTTCATTTGATGATTTGTCCAGAGGCTTGGAAGAGGGCCCTAATGCCACCTATTTTCCATCAGAGGTGTGCAATTACAGGTCCATTTGTACTACCTGTTGTGTCGAAGGTCATTGAAAGGCATGTCATTTTAGATTACACTCAAAGCAGTTGGGCCTCAGAGTCTATCATTCAACAGAAAATAGCCAACTGCTTCTCTTTAGAGTAGGTTAAAACTAAATTGGACTGGGGCAAAGGTAGAGCCATTTTCCAAGACTTGCAAGCCTTTTACTTTACAGGTTTAGAGACCTGCAGATATTTATGAATACTTAAATTAATACTGAAGTTGATTCTATTTTATTTAATGACATCAATTAAATGGCATTTCACATAAACGCATAACTAGTTTTGTCATCATTGACTTACACTCAAACTCGTATGACTTATGTTCGTCTTTGAAATAGAAAAGTTGAAATTCAATTCTCACGAATGCAGGTTTTCCGAAAATACGGTTTGCAAGTCCTGAAAATGTATGGGTGTGAGTTGGATTATATAATGCAGTTGTCACTCCCGTAAATAAAAGTTCTGTCCATACAGGACTGACAATCGTATGTGTGAACGTGGCCTTATACATAACAGATTGTAAAATATACTGCATATTTGCTTCTAACATAAGATGAGGCAATATATCACAGAAAAAAAAACTGTGCCAGTGACTTTACCATAGAAAAAGGGCATTATAGGCACAACCTTGGGCAACAATGAAAATGCTAAATGCTATAATGTAAAGACAGTTTTATTAAATACAGGCCTTTATGAAGCAACATAAAATCATGTAAATAATAGCTACTCAACCGTTGATTAAAAACAAACTCTGGCTTCATGCAAGTCACACATTTATACTGTTCAGCAAATCTGAATCCAAATCATTGTAAAATTTTATGGGTTCACTTTGGGTTCCATTTCTTGTAGTTTAATTATACCCTTCTCCTCATGTAAATTAAATGTCATGACAATGACGTTTGCAATAATGTCAATGTCACAATGTAATTTATAGTTGTTATAAAAAAAAAAAAAGCTCTGTGTGGTTACCCAGAAATCACTTTACTTTATGTGCAGAGGTGCAGGTCTTACAACCATGGACAAGTAGATACTGGGTGATTTCAGCTCACTTCATATGGCTCATTATGAGTTCTTGCTGAAGCTCAAACGTGCTGCGTAACATGAGAATGAACCTCATTGGTTCTTGCAGAAGCTCAAACGTGCTGCGTAACACGAGAATGAACCTCATTGGTTCTTGTAGACGCTCAAACGTGCTGCTTAACACGAGAATGAACCTCATTGGTTCTTGCAGAAGCTCAAACGTGCTGTGTGACACGAGAATGAACCTCATTGGTTCTTGCAGAAGCTCAAACTTCCTGTTAACACGAGAATGAACCTCATTGGTTCTTGCAGAAGCTCAAACGTGCTGTTAACACGAGATTGAACCTCATTGGTTCTTGAGGAAGCTCAAACGTGCTGCGTAAAACGAGAATGAACCTCATTGGTTCTTGCTGAAGCTCAAACATTCTGCGTAACATGAGAATGAACCTCATTGGTTCTTGAGGAAGCTCAAACGTGCTGTTAACACGAGAATGAACCTCATTGGTTCTTGCAGAAGCTCAAACGTGCTGCGTGACATGTGAATGAACCGCATTGGTTCTTGCTGAAGCTCAAACGTGCTGCGTGACATGAGAATGAACCTCATTGGTTCTTGCTGAAGCTCAAACGTGCTGCGTAACACGAGAATGAACCTCATTGGTTCTTGCTGAAGCTCAAACGTGCTGCGTAACACGAGAATGAACCTCATTGGTTCTTGCTGAAGGTCAAACGTGCTGTTAACACGAGAATGAACCTCATTGGTTCTAGAGGAAGCTCAAACGTGCTGCGTAACACGAGAATGAACCTCATTGGTTCTTGCTGAAGCTCAAACGTGCTGCGTAACACGAGAATGAACCTCATTGGTTCTTGCTGAAGGTCAAACGTGCTGTTAACACGAGAATGAACCTCATTGGTTCTTGCTGAAGCTCAAACGTGCTGTTAACACGAGAATGAACCTCATTGGTTCTTGCTGAAGCTCAAACGTGCTGCGTAACACGAGAATGAACCTCATTGGTTCTTGCTGAAGCTCAAACGTGCTGCGTAACATGAGAATGAACCTCATTGGTTCTTGAGGAAGCTCAAACGTGATGCGTAAAACGAGAATGAACCTCATTGGTTCTTACAAAAGCTCAAACGTGATGCGTAAAACGAAAATGAACCTCATTGGTTCTTGAGGAAGCTCAAACGTGCTGCGTAACACGAGAATGAACCTCATTGGTTCTTACAGAAACTCAAACGTGATGCGTAACACGAGAATGAACCTCATTGGTTCTTGAGGAAGCTCAAACGTGCTGCGTAACATGAGAATGAACCTCATTGGTTCTTACAGAAGCTCAAACGTGATGCGTAACACGAGAATGAACCTCATTGGTTCTTGAGGAAGCTCAAACGTGCTGCGTAACACGAGAATGAACCTCATTGGTTCTAGAGGAAGCTCAAACGTGCTGTGTAACACGAGAATGAACCTCATTGGTTCTTACAGAAGCTCAAACTTGCTGCGTAACACGAGAATGAACCTAATTGGTTCTTACAGAAGCTCAAACGTGCTGCGTAACACGAGAATGAACCTCATTGGTTCTTGAGGAAGCTCAAACGTGCTATGTAACACGAGAATGAACCTCATTGGTTCTTACAGAAGCTCAAATGTGATGCGTAACACGAGAATGAACCTCATTGGCTCTTACAGAAGCTCAAACGTGCTGCGTAACACGAGAATGAACCACATTGGTTCTTGAGGAAGCTCAAATGTGATGCGTAACATGTGAATGAACCTCATTGGTTCTTGCTGAAGCTCAAATGTGATGCGTAACATGAGAATGAACCTCATTGGTTCTGGAGGAAGCTCAAATGTGATGCGTAACACGAGAATGAACCTCATTGGTTCTGGAGGAAGCTCAAATGTGATGTGTAACACGAGAATGAACCTCATTGGTTCTTGTAGAAGCTTAAACGTGCTGCGTAACATGAGAATGAACCTCATTGGTTCTTGTAGAAGCTTAAACGTGCTGCGTAACATGAGAATGAACCTCATTGGTTCTTGTAGCAGCTCAAATGTGATGCGTAACACGAGAATGAACCTCATTGGTTCTGGAGGGAGCTCAAACGTGATGCGTAACACGAGAATGAACCTCATTGGTTCTTGCTGAAGCTCAAAGGGGGTGAGGGGTGATAATGTATTTCATTTGTCGCATTTTATTTTATTTGTTTATGATTGTTCATTTATCTCTTTTTCCCTTTCCTGTTCTTGTTAATTGTTATGATGAAAAAGGAAATGTGCTGATAACTCTACTGCATATGCATATTTCACAATTGTATATTCCCAATAAATAATAAAACAACAACAATAAAATAAAAAAATTAAAAAAGGACTGAATTATAAATTCTCATTAACAAGGTTACATGAATGATCATTAATGAATTTGATAAACCATGAAAAACAGTTGAGGATAAATCAAAGTTTCTGTCGCAAAGTTTCCGTTCTCTTTGTCATAGACTATCATTAGCAATGGCGACAGGAAACTTTTGTTGAAGCAGACAAAGAGAACATCAATCAGATGTTGTTTTCTCTGCAGGTGTCCAGCTGTGTGCTGATGGCAGTGGACGGTGATGGATAGTGTTACTTTGTCGCCTGCAGAGGGGGTTTATCCTCATTACATTAGCTGCTTTACTTGGGCACATCTTGTTAAAACGCTATTCACTCAACGATCACAACAAATGAGTCCAGAAGTACCACAGGGAGAGTGTTTAGCATCAGGATTGCCCTGTACAAGTTTTACAGCTTCACATATAAACAAAAGACAAGAGGCTGTACAGTTCAGACTGATCTCTTGAAGGTCAATACTGCAATGAATGAGTGATGAATGAATGTGTAGAGGACTTGTGCATCATCAGGAACTTTTTATCTGAAATTATTTAAGATTAGTTCCTAATTTCTATCTGTCACTAAGTGAAAAATGAGACAGCAGGGCAGCCATTAGAGTGCTGTTATCAGCACACTGCAGTTCATATAGAAGGAAATTACTCAAATTATTGGCTGCGATATATATATATATATATATATATTAGCAGCGCTTCATAAAAAAAAGAAGAAAAAAAAAAAACCTTCTCCTCCCCTCACACCGATAAAACTACTCAGATGGCATGTGCACCGGCAGTGTTCTGTCTACAGCTTTAATGCAGATTCAATAATTCATTCATAAATATAGCCACTTGCTTCATTACCGAGTGAATGACTCTATGGGCCCTATTTTAAAGGCCCACTGAAGTGCCTTGAAACATGCAGCATTATTCAATGTGTTGACGTGGTTTCCCCTGAAACGGCTCCAGCTGTTAGCAGCTCCTCCCCTTTTTTGAAACAGCCAATAGCGTTTCGTTAACACGGTTTGACTAGAGCCTTTCTGTTTGGTAAAGCCAGAGTTTCCTCCTAATCTCTAACCGTTTATCATCATAATCTCCTCCATATCACTTTGAAATACAGCATCTGTGCAGAATTTAACACTGCATGAAAACACTGAAATCCGGCACTATCCGGGCATGGTATACTCCTGTGTAATTTGATGTTTACCGGATGTATGTGGGAAAAAGCGGATCAGAGTAACACGGAACAGTATATTTCCAGAAAAACCCGGAAACCTCACGTATGCGGACGTATACAGGAATCCGTGAAATTTCACGGACATATACAGCTGAAACACTGCTGGGTGTGCTAGGACTGAAGACTGTTAGGTGTGAAGAAGACCTTTCATATGTTAATGACTGACACTTGTGCTGGCTGTTCTCAGAAGGAGGGGGGCAGGGGAGCACTTCAGGATTGAGAATTAACTCTGGTCTACTGTAGGCTACAGCAAACAAGCTTTTTACACAGAAAAAATAATTCTTAAGGCCCTGAAACACTAAACTGAACTAGCAATGACTAAAGCCGACTGTGGGGTTGGTTCACGTTGCCTGGGTCTGGGCCAAACCATCATAATGGTGTGTCAGGGCCTTAAAACCACTGCATGAAAAGAGTCTCTAAATCAAATATTTTTTATAAAAACAGTACAAAATAAAAACCCTGTCTGAACATATACGTTCACAAAAAAATCTGAATATGTAATGAAATAAACAAAGAAATGTAATGGAATTAACAAAGGATAATTAACCAAACATTTTAGACTATCCCCAAACAATTTTTGCAAAGTTTTACAAATTGTAGGCAATAATAGAATTAAATAAAAAGGAGATGAAATGTGGAAAATGAAAAAGTTTGTTTAAAAAACACCAAAAACTGATATGCTCAAAATAAAAATATGGAATAAAAAAGAGCAGGGATTCACTTGCTCAAGAAACACAGAAACACAAGCAGATCTTTCAGCTCTGCAACTGTTCACAAAGTGTCACTCTAAGATTCTTAACTTTAACACGCTGCAAAAGAGGGGCGTTTTGAGGTTTGAAATCCACCACTCACAATAGATGTAGGAGCAACCAATAAGGTTACCAATAAAAATAAGGCAACCAATAAAAATAATCCTAATTTTACAGAAAAAAACGTCAGTTTTTTACAGTATTTTCTTGTAATTTTGAATTATGTTTAAAACAATGTAAAATTACAAACAATATCTAAATAAACAACTTGACTGTTATTTTAAGGATTATATCATTAATGACAAATTACAGCAATTCTCATTTTTTTATACAGGAACATCACTGTATTATATTTTTTTTTTCATAAATAACAAATTCATGCAAAATTACAAACAATATCTGTAAATTAACAACTGTAACACAATATTTAGCTCATTATATTAAAGGTTTATGTTTATGTCCATACTAACAATTTAACATTATTCTTTGTCATTTTAAAGTAAATCTTATTAGTTTTATATTTACACTGTAAGAATAAAAACCTAAAAAAAACAGCAGCTACAGCTGCAAAACAAAAACCGTAAAATAAGTCAAATATCTTAAGTCAAATAAAGTTAAAAAACTTCACAGAAATTTACATTAAACGTTTTAGAGAAAACACTATTAGTTTACAGATTTTTCCTTATTTAAATTAAGATATTTTACTTTAATTTTCTGTTTTACAGTGAAGGTGTATTTTTACATTCAAACTGGTTTTACATTCAATTCTGGATACAAATATAACAAAATATATAGCAAACTAAATATCAAACAATAATTGTTTTTAAAGAGTACAAATCTGCACTGCAAATCTGCACAGGTTGAAACTTCCAGGCCTCTGCCCACACCACAAAACACCATTTGACCAATTAATTAAATATAACAGCAAATAAAAATAAATATACACATTTTCTAACTGTTGTTTTAAACAAGTTTTTTTGCAAGGCTACTTGCTGTCTTTCCGTGTTCTTTTGAGCGTGATTGGTCAATCTGAACGTCATCCAGAAATCTGACCAATGACAGTGCGCGCCTTCAGTTTGAATTAGACACCCGTTGTCGTTGGAGTTGCTCGTGGCTCGCGGGGACGCGACGCGCGATCGCGGCTTCCAATCTTCAACAGGACGGCTTCTTCTGTCCATTAATGGCATTGCATGGATCATTTTAAACCTGTTAAAATCTTATTTTGGACGAATTTTGATTGTGGGATGTCGACTGAGAACGAAAAAACATGAATACAAACAGACTAAGTTTCCAATGGCGGACAGCAGACGGCAGAAGGTAACGTAAATCCATTTATATTTTTTCTACTGCTTATCAAGATATAACGTTAGTGCATTAAAGTCATATGCTAATCGTGATTAACTTACATATTCTGTTTCTGTGTTTTGTTGTAATATTGTTAAGATAGGGCTGGGTGTTATGGCGATCTGATGATACTGACTATTGTTAGTGATTTTGCTGTAAACATTAACATTACCGTTTTATATTGCGGAATGGGAATATAGCGTATATAATGCAGCACTGACTGTACTAAAACTTTTTGACATTTTGACAAGGAAACATGCATGAATGTAGAATAATGAGCGGGACATGCATGTGTTAAAATAAGCCTCTCTCAGACAGCAGGCGATCCCGAAATCAATTATCTTTCTGTAAAATGCACACAATTATCTCAGAAACCTTGTCATGTGAGGTATTCACTTGATTTAAACAGTCAGTTATGTCTTAAGTAAGTTAAACAATTCAGGTTAACGTGGGGAAACCCGGATGCGTGTCATTCTGTGCATCAGTTCTTAAAGGGGCTGCAGCTTTGTCATAATTTTAATAAAACAAAAGAATAGAGAAGACCTTCTGCTTCTTTTAGAATCAAGTGATATTAATTAATTGAATATCATACAGTGAAGACTTTTAAAGCAGTATT
This sequence comes from Gobio gobio, assembly GCF_949357685.1. Taxonomy (NCBI): domain Eukaryota; kingdom Metazoa; phylum Chordata; class Actinopteri; order Cypriniformes; family Gobionidae; genus Gobio; species Gobio gobio. The sequence goes on along the minus strand of NC_137109.1, from coordinate 9,110,533 downwards.
ATTCTGTAGCATTTTAATAAAATATCCATCAAAATATATATATTGTGATATCGTTATTGTAAAATAAAATTTCTCATGTATGTATAATTATATGGTCATAATGCCCATCCCTACTGTCAGCTAGTTTTAAGATCAAGCTTGTCATAAAATGTAACAGAGTTTTGGAATGAGTAATCTGAGAACACTGTCATGTACACTTGTTCAACAGAGAGGACAGGAAACCACCATACTTGGACTCTGAAGAATTATAGGCAAACCAGGATTTTGGATCTACTGTGAAGTTTTTCTATGGGCCTGGTGAGTATGTTTTGCAAGTCCATGTCCGTAAGTTGATAATTAATATTAATGTTTTATCAAACAAATTAATATTCATTTGTGTGTGTGCATGTTTCTTCCCCCCTCATGATCCAGAAGTTTTGGATCCATGATCCTGAAGAACTTTTACAGATGTTGACCCTGAATGTGTAAAAGGTAATCTTAAAAATGTTGTCATTATTTTAATATTCTCTGTTTTTTTCTGTAATGTAGACGCATGCGTTTTCTGTGAAGTTGCTTTGAAACAATATCAGGGTTTTTCCTACATTGAAAATTTTTTGCCGGCCGCCAAAACAAATTTTTGTCCCGCCAAAGCCTTATTTGTTGAGTTATTGTGATTTATGATTGATGTAGTAGATGACTGCTGCGCTTGCGTTAACTGAGTGACAGAGAGAACGACCAGTGAGCTCATCCCTCGCTCGCACGCTCTCTGTCTTCAAAATAAGCATTCTTAGCTTTCTAATGTTTCACATTTTACGTTAATCAAAATCAAAAGGTCGGAAGACCGAATCCATGTTGCACGTGGCGCTATCAGACGTTGTTTTCCTTTAATTACCGCTGGGTGTGAAATGCGCTCAAAAAACATTGACTGATTCTCTGACCAGCTGACATAAAGCATACTTTCAATAAACAGGAAACAAATCCTATCCGGTTATGAAGTGTTTTCTGTGTGTTGACAAATCTTTCGCGATGTTCAAAAGACGGGATTCACACACACGTCTGCTAATGTCCGATTCGCCACCTAATGACTCCTTTGAACCGAATCATTTTAACGACTGGTTAGAACTGATCTGTCCAACACTGAACTAACGAATTAGTTTAATAATTTACTCAGAACAACACCTGAATTGAGAACACAAGTGTGCTTACCCACTTTAGCAAGAGTGGATAGTAAGAATTATTTTTAATTATCAACAGTCTTTCAGCTTATTTATGTGGACAATGTGTAGTAAAATAAATAGCCTAAAATAATTTAGTTTAGACTGGAGTGAGGTGAACCCAGAACAAATTTGTTGTTAGCTAGCTGATTGTATATGGCAGAAAATTAGGCTATTTGTTCATTTTTTTTAATACTATTTTTTTTAATATTGATATGATTATATACCAAAACAATTATCAGTAAATAGTGTAAAAATGAGGAACAAAAACAAACATCAAGGTATCAAAATAAGATAAGCAAAAGTTACAAACTTTTTTTGAATTTATTTCAAATTTATTGTCAGTATTGCGCTTGCAGATCAAGTGGGTAGGGTATTTTTTTTTACCGTGCGTATGTGTGTGTATGGATGACCATGTCTGTCAGCCACCACCGAAGACCATTTTTGACCCAGGAAAAACCCTGAATATGTATTGTGAAAAGCGCTATACAAATACATTTTAATTGAATTGTTTTACTTACTTTTATTGGCATTAACTATATATTATTAATGTATTATTTGGCAGGTCGCAAGATGTATTTTATTTTGTGAGACTTTGCTGAGGAAGTATTCTTTGGCTCAGTCTGAAAAGGCCCAGAAAAGAAACACTATGAAGAACATCACACAGAACCGTCAGAGAAAGAGACGGGTAAGTTAAGAAACCGGTTAAGCTTTTTCCCTCCAGAATGTTACTATACTCCTCTCTGAGTTTTAGTGGTTAATTCACTGTCATGTTTTGCAGTTGCTGGAGACCAGGTCCAGGGTTGCACAAACCAACACAGAACCTGTGGAAGACCGCAACTATAGACAAGATGTCTGATGAAGATGCTGCTGTTGTTGATGGAAGGCCAGTGTGGTTAGGCTAGCTACTACAAACCAGACTAGACTGACCCACGCTACGCATCACATCACCAGCCCATTATGCCAGTTTGAAAAAATTTTCAAAACTCAAACAACATTGTGTTAGAGTTGGTCACAATTATTTTATAATTATAATTTTAATATTCAATTGTTCCATTTTATATTTTCTTTATTCCTATGTTTATATACTTATACTTTTATTGGTTCCCATATATAGAGTATTTACATATATTTTATATACACTTTTTAATTTATAGATTTCTTTGTCTCGTTTTATATTGTATACTTTTTATTTGGTTATATTGTTTACTTGGAATATTTATATGTATTTTAATATATTTTATATACACTTTTTTGTCATATAAATTTATTGTTCTCATTTTATATTGTTTAATTTGTATATTTATTCTTTTCCTTTTTATGTTCACTGTGTATTTTATTCCTTTACATCTCTGTCTTTTAAATGCATTTTGTTCATTTTTTTCCCTTTTTGTTTCTTTACCAATTCATTTTAACGTATATTTATGTTCTTTGGACTGTTTATATTTTTACATTTGTTCCTTTACATTTTCATCCCTTTTAAATACATTTAGTTCACTTGTTTTTGTTTCACCATTGTTTTAATGTTCATTTATAATGCTGTTAAGAATGTTTTTTTTTTTTTATACCTTTTTAATAAATATTTCAGACTTTCTCAAATTGTTTTGTGTGTATTTTTCTTTTGGGAGGGAGAGGGGATTATTTTTTATATATTATATATTAATGAGCAAAATCTGCATAGCTGGCCTATAACCAATCAAGTCCCTATGCTACAAAACCTAGCCCACCCTTAGCCTTAGAAGTAACCAATAAAGTCACTTGACTGGGTTTTCAATGCGCCCTGTCCTCCAATAGCAGTCTGGGTTTTGGGAGTGGTTTTAAAAAAAACAACCAATCCAGTTTGAGATGAAGGACCAATAGGGGATGGAAGGCAAAGCTGTTTAGAGGTGTGAAAATGTCTCCTGGGAAAAACTTGATGGGATTATTTGCCATGGCAACAAATGGCTGTAGCATGGGAGTATACGGCCACAACATACATCCGATTTGGTACCATTTCGGATGAATACGGACATATATGGATCCATGGAATTTGACCTATCCGGCCAGTATACTCCTGGATTCTTCCGAATTTCAGCAGTGTATACAGGAGTATCCTGGTCCGGATACACCTTTTTTCATGCAGTGTAAATGGGTCCGATATGTTTTGTTGTCTGCGCCGACTCACGCATATGATCCGTTCTGCGCTCTCGTGTCTCTAGTCAACGGCTCTGCTCTAGACTATGTGTGTGCGCTGCGGCAGTGCGCGTGAAACTAACGTGAAACCAGACTTCATTCACTTCAACTGAAAGCATATTTACTCTGTCTGAATCGTTTCCTATCGCATGTATAGTGGGCTATGTGCCATTCACAATGTAGAAAATAGTAAATGTGTGAACAGCTGGCCGATTTCAGCCACAGCGTCTATTTATAGTGTAGGGGTGGGGCTTCAGATTCTAGAGAGCATTTGATTGGACAGAAGATTTGATGAGATGATGAAGTCTGCGATGATGTCATCATGTGATCCATTTAAAGGGAAGTGAGAGACTATAAGTTTTGAATGCGTATATCTCCTAAATGCGAATTTTGTCATTGTTTTGGAACACACCAGATTATTCATAACCTTAAGGCTAACATAGTCATACTAAAAGCTAAAAAACGTCCATTTTGATTTCAGGGGGCCTTTCACGATCTGAGCACATGGTCTGAAGCGCACGGTGCAGGTGCACTTGGCATGTCTGAATCCACTTTTGCTAGTTTAACATTGGTAAAAATTGTCGGTGTGCCAGGTGCATGGTCCAAAAGGGTTGCCCCTATTCTCTTAATGAGTCATGGGTGTGTTTTGGGCATAACGTGCTATAAACCAATCAGAGTCTCATCGCCCATTCCCTTTAAAGCCAGTTGTGCTTGCACCATGACGGATTCGCTATTTACATGGCGGAACATAGACACCCTCAACCTGACGAGTCAGTTTAAATACAGGTGTGTATTGCCACAATTGGTCAAATAATTAGCATTTCATTCGTCATTACTGCAAATAGGTCATTCTGATACATGCAATGACTATCCATTATGACATGTAGGCATTTTTATCTTTATGTACACAATAATAATCTTTAACATTGTAATCCTTTATATTTTTAATATTTGGCATGTTTGTGTGTCCTTGTGTGTGTAATAACGTGCCCTTTAAATAACGTTTACTCTATTGCCATTGACTTTAGACCAGGTTTTTATTGGTCAATGGCGCAGTCGTTTTCAGTCCCTCAAAATAGCAACACGCCAACAATGCGCCTGAACACACCTGGTTTTCAGACCAGCACACCCGCGGGTGAACAGATGGGCACGAGTGCATTAGCAATGTAAACAATGTGGCGCTGGACGTGAAAATGATTACTGCGTCAGACTGAAACTAACAAAAAACACACTTACCGCCTCCTACAAGTTTTAGTTTAATATTTAAAAGTATCACTTTGTTTTTAAAATTATTATATATTTCTCCATTGAACAGTTTTTTATTTAAAACATTATCTCAGTCATAACATTATTTATGCCATTGTAACTGCATTCATGCCACCTCTGAGGACATTAAACAGTGTGTAAATACATCAAGATGCAACGTGTGCCACTGCAGTGCAAGAATAGCTCTTGTTGATACTGATTTCATTAGATAGAAATACTTGATTTTGTTAAATGTATTGCTTTATTTATTATATTAATAGAATTTTAAGAATTTAGCATAGCTTTCAAATGAAAAACAAAAGATCCACACTCACTTGTGTTTTCTTAATTATTTTCTTTTATTATGCAGCAAAGCATTCATCAAATCATTGATTCACTGAAGAAGGCTGAAACGTTTCATTGATTTATATGTGCTTTGTTGCATAGTAAAACAATTATTAATTAATAAATCATTAAGAAGTGAGTGCGGATCTTCTTTTTTTTTAGTATTGACATTTCCACTGATCTACTCACCCAAACAACGGTTGAGCGCATTGATTCTGTCTTTTTAAAAAATCCGACATAAAACTTGACACATACGTTTAATAGGGTTAGAAAAACAAAAAAAATTTTTTTACCTGAAAATGCCCTTTTATATTCTAACAATGTGATCTCATGAATATTTCTATGTATTTTGTCTACCACATATTGACATATATATACCACATATCATATATTGACATATCGACACCATTATGTTTTTTTTGTTGTTGTTATGTTTAGCTTTATGGATAAAGTTAAGGATCATATACATCCATACGTGTGTGTGTGTGTGTGTGTGTGTGTGCTTGTTTATGTGATTTATGAGGACACAAATTTGTATAATGACATGGGTATTACACTGGTATTACAACATCAAGGTGGTTTATGAGGACATTTCAAATGTCCCCGTAAATCAAATCACTTTAAAAACATATTAAACAATGTTTTATTAAAAATTTAAAAATGCAGAATGTCTCCTGTGAGGGTTAGGTTTAGGGGCAGGGGCAGTGTAGGGGGATAGAAAATACAGTTTATACAGTATAAAAACCATTACGCCTATGGAGAGTCCTCATAATGCTGTTGCACCAACATGTGTGTGTGTGTGTGTGTGTGTGTGTGTGTGTGTGTGTGTGTGTGTGTGTGTGTGTGTGTGTGTGTATGTGTGTGTGTGTGTGTGTGTGTGTGTGTGCTTGTTTATGTGAGTTATGAGGACACAAATTTGTATAATGACACAGGTATTACACTGGAATTACGACTTAAACATGAAATATGGACATTTCACATGTCCTCATATTTAAAAAAGCTTTAAAAACATACTAAACAATGTTTCATTAAAAATTTTAAAAATGCAGAATGTTTTCTGTGATGGGTAGGTTTAGGGGTAATTGTAGTGTAGAGGGATAGAATGTACAGTTTGTACAGTATAAAAATCATTACGCCTATGGAATGTCCTCATAATGTAGTTGCACCAACATACATAAAGTGCATAAATATGATAATTTTATTTATATAAGTATGAAAAAAGTGGTGCAGCCGTGGCCTGACTGGTCAGACTAGTAACCTGCACTGCAAAAAATGCTTTTCTTACTTAGATATTTTTTCTTGTTTTCTGGGGGGAAAATCTAAATGAAGTGATTTTTTGCTTAAAACAAGCAAAATGATCTGCCAATGGGGTAAGCAAAATAATTTGTTTGAAATCATGTTTCTTGTTTCTGTCCCATTATTTTTCTTACCCCACTGGCAGATCATTTTGCTTGTTTTAAGCAAAAAATCACTTCAACTCACTACAACAAGATACCTTATATCATTTTACTTATCTAGTAAATGCATATTGATTTAAATTTTTTTAGATATTTGGACTGGAAACAAGACAAAATACTAAATAAGAAAAGCATTTTTTGCTGTGTGAAGGTTGTGGGTTCGATTCTCAATACCAGCAGGAAATGACTGAGGTGCCCTACAAAGACACCTAACCTCCAATCGCTCCCGGGCGCCACAGCAAAAATGCTCCGGGTGTGGCCATGGTTTCCAGTGTGTGTCTGTTCACTACTCACTGCTCATGTGTGTGTGCACTGACTTGGATGGGTGAAATGCAGAGGACACATTCTGAGTATGGGTTACCATACTTGGCCTTCACGTCATGTCATGACATACAAAAGCTAATTGTGATGAAGAAGAATAGGAGAATGAATTTCATATTCACTGATCTTGGTCTGTGTCATACCCAGTTAAGAAACACACCGCTTTTAGATCTACATCTACACAACACACTGAGAATCGATGGTTCAAGGCTGCAGGCTGTGCAGACTTCACTGCCTTTTACATTCAGTTAGAAAAAAACTGACACTGGGTTCAATCGATTGTTGGTTTGGTGACCATTGACTTGCATGGACAAAAACAGAGACATTTATTTAATCAGACATTTTTTTTTAGGTTTTACCAATTTACCGTTATAACAATTTCCTCATGTGACCACTTTTACCATCAAAGCTTTTTTTTAAGCAGTGCAGCAGGGACGTGGAAGTACTCCGGAGCTCAAAAATCCATTAAAACTCTTTAATAGAGGTCACTTAACTGTACATACAGATAATTACGTCCCTCTGCACAATATGCAAAGGTTATAAAAGCCACTGCACTCTAATGCACAAAAAATTAAATTTTTTAAAAGCTATTCGTCAAACGATGGTACAATTACCTGGAGTCAGAGAACTATAGAGCAGAATCCAGGACAGAATAACGTTTGTGTTACTTTAGTGTAAATATGAATTCACAAGCTGTTGATGGAACCTGATGCCTAACTAAAACACAGCAAACTGTTCTAAATTACCTATGCAAGATAAGATTTACATAGAATATGAAAATGTCTTCCAAGAGATATCACACCATTTAAATTTGTGCCAGAAACATTTTTCTTTCATTTGTCGGTTTGAAAGAATTTAGTTAATCATAATCAACTTTTGCAGAATTAACATTTAAATACTTTTGAAAACTAAATGTCTCCGACACTTGGGTAAAAGTGTGTCTGAATATAACAAAAAAAGGAAATTACACGGTCTGAATTGAACCTCATAATTTCTCCCACATCAGAAATATTTTAGGTTAGTAATTAACATTTGGGTCACAACTATTGTAGTTTTTTCTCAGTTGATTTCAACAAACCTTTGTCACTGCTCTCATAAAAACTTGATATTCTATTGCAGCATACACTCCTGTGATGCCATAGGGTCCCCTGCTTTAAATTCTTTTACATCTACAGCTAAACAACACATTGAGAATAGATGGTTCAGGGCTGCAGGCTGTGCAGATGTCGCTGCCAATCACATTCAGGTCCAGCCAGATTTGAAAAAACTGCCATTGGGTTGAATCAGTTGTTGGTTTTGGTTACAACACTTACACACTGTAAACTCTAATGCTCAAAATAGTTCATTGGTTTGAGTAGGGTAAACTTAAATTAAACCAATTAGTTCAATCAAATGAACTTTTATGAGTATTTAGAACTTTTTTTCTTTTGAGTTCACAAAACATAGACATTTTAAGTAATCTGAATTGTTTAAAGGGTACATAACACACACGGTTTCTGCCAGTCATGCTAATCTTGAGCAGATTTGCACTACCTATAAAGTATCATTGCATCCTTCATATCTCAGAAGAGTCTTTAGTTTTATCAGATTTATAAAAGACAGATACGCTGTACCGATTCTTTCCGATTCAGCAGAACTCGTGGAGGCATGCAGTGGGCGGAGCTTAAGAGTCACGAGCACACACACACACCAAAGACACACAAAAGCCCACTTTCCACCGAAATTACCCGGAACAGTTTGTACCAGGAACTTTTTTTACAGGAACTTTTTTTCCCCAGGCCTGCTACTGTCTGCGTTTCCACTGCGGTCTAAAGTACCGTGTAGATTAGGCAAATTAGTCTGATGATGTAGGACTGCGCGCTACTGCTCCTCCCAGTCACCGACGGACAATAATCATTTTTGTGCGATACTGTCTACAACAATAACAAGTATGGAGGAGATGCAAGCAGCGCTGCTTTTGCTGGTTATGTATTGGTTTAATAAAGAGGTAATTAACAAAATGGTGGAAAAGATACGAGCACTGATACTAAAGCGTATTCTGAAAGCTTGTAAAGCTAGATTTAAAATAAGACAACGTATGTTATAATCAGCTATAACGGACATTGATCGTGAGTTTGCTGAGACAACGCGCGCCATCGGTCAGAAAGAGCAAGACTGATATTTACTGAACGCAGAACGAACCTCGCAAAATACTTTTATAAATGCCGGTTGAAATAAAATGCTGCATGAGCTCAACCAATCAGCATGTTCAGCGCCCAAGTCCCACCCGCGAAAGTTCCTGAACTTTGAAAAAGTACTACCTCGCGAGCAGGGACTTTCGGAGGGGGAAATATTTACCCGGAACTTAATTTAGACCCTGATCCCTGCGGTCAAAACACACCGAGTACCACCGCAAAGTTCCTAGTTCCTGGGGAAAGTTCCTGCGGTGGAAACGTGGCTAAACACACACACAATACATCACGGCATTATCCCTGGATAACTTTCGATTCACTATACTATAATATGTTATGTTCACTATGTACACTATAATGTGTTGTTCACATTATATGCACTTACACGCCGATTGCCAACAAAACACAGACATTTGACGCAGTTTCACTCACCGCCTGCGGTTTCGACTCGTTACCGGGAACAAACACACACACTTGCAGAACTCCATTGCTGCTCCGGAAACACAAACTGTATCCACTGTTTCCTTAACGCTGGGTTATTTGGGAAGCTGAACAAGGTGATATTTCCCTCACAACCAGAAATTGAGACATTGACATGGTCTAAAAACTAAATTGTTGGTCAAATGATGAGCGCGGTCCTGCTCTCGCTCTGGCTGACGTGTGCACACACTCATGCGGGAGAAGTGCCCATACAAGCAATTCTGCCCTTTAGGACGTCATACAGGGCCATACTCCAAAAAAACTTTTTTACTCCAAACTTTCTGAAATGTATTCAAATCCTGAAGGAGTGTATTTGGCACAGACATACTCTGTCATATGTCCAACTAAAAATTGTTTACATTTTGGCCATGTTTAGCATGAGAATCAACGCTTTAACAGTGTAAATAAGTCAGAATGCATGAAATAGCATTAGACACCCCTTTAATTGTTTTGAGTTTAATGAACTTGTTTCTTTTAATTTAGACAAACTTAAATTTAACTGAAACTGGGCTGGGTTTTCCAGCATGCTTTGCCATGACAGTTTTGTGCAAAATTAATGTTAAATGGGATATTTAATAATGTTTAATGCTTTGCTATGCTAATTTAAAAGTTTATTTTATGTGGCGGTTTTTGGGGGGTTACCATCAAGGTGACGAGTAGAGCATGAGCTTAGTTTGAGAATGTTCTTCATACTCATTCAGCAATTGTTATGCAATGCTAATGCTATCAAATCATTGTGTTACCAATTGCCAAGGTAGCATTTACTGATTTTACTGAAGTTTCCACTACTAAAAATATTTAAGTTGAGATTACATGATAATTTTAAGTTATAAATATATATATGAATTAGCTTATTTAAATTTACTCAAGTTAAGTGTAATTAAAATGCATGAGTACAAAATAAAAATCTGCCAGTTCCGCTAACTAAAAATTTGAATCAAATATTTAGACTTAATTCCCAGCAAGCAATATTGGGTTTAAAAGCTGTCTAATAGCCGTCCAAACACAGCCCTGACGTCTAGGCTGAAACAAGGCAAAATTTGAGCTGTCAGTGAAAATGTAATAATCAAAAGCCCAAGAATAGACTAGTCAAACATGAACATGTCAAAGAAATGAAACCAAACACCTTGTAATCACTGTTGCTTACGTGATGGAATATCATACATCTCGCAAGTTATTTTGGCAAAAATGACATGTAACCAAATTCAAGGTTATTTTGGTTAGAAGTGGGTTACTTATAGCCGGACTATATCACTCTATAGTTAACCGAGACGGTGAAATGATGGCTCTAACCATAAATAAACCAGGCACAAAATAAATGAACAAAACAATTTCTAAAGCTAGGTCTCCTAAACATTAGATCTTTCAGACCTAAGGTGGTTATTGTAAATGAAAGGATCACAGAGCCCCGTCTAATTGGTCATGGCAGCAGTGTTGCAACAATCTATAGGGATATTCTTAATGCTACTCAGAAAACAGGACTCAGGTTTAATTCATTTAAAGTGCTTGTGCTAAATGTTACACTATCAGATAGGAGAAAAGAAAAAAAATCACTGCTATCTCTTGCTCTGGCTACTGTGTGTAGACCTCCAGGGCACTATGTTTCTAAAAGAGTTTTGCATTTTAATAATACACTAGATTTAATTATACCGCATGGAACCAATCTTACTGATATAGATATCCAACCACAAAGAGATAATGTGACGGATCACTACCTTGTAATGTGCATACTGCATACTACGGACTTCATCATATTAAATTAATACATATTCAATTAAATCATGACATTTAATAGGGTTAGAAAAACTGCCTATAAAAGGTAAAAGAGGGCAGTTTAAGTGGGAAAATATTATCCCTTAATGGAAAAGGTTTGACTGCAGTCTGCGTGGAAGAGAGGGGGTAAGCAGAAGGATGTGAAATGCCTCAGAAGAAGGATGTTAAACTGACTACACTACTGACATCTGCCACATCGCTCCACGTTATCGACCAGGTAGAACAATTATCCCAACCAATACAGATAGATTCACAACAACTCAGCAACTCAGTGTTCCCATAACACACATGAACTTGATGAAGTGACTAGCAGTATGGGCACCATCTTCTCTAGTACATTAGAAACTGTTGCAGCCATCAAATTAAAAAAAGGTTAGAGAGAAAAGTACTGCACCGTGGTACAACAGCATTAATCATGAAACTTAATTTAAAACAAGCTCATTTAGATGTATTTAGAATTGCTTGGAAAAACAGTATGTCCCACTATAAAAAGGCTCTAAAAGCCAAAGGTCTGAGCATCTTGCCACAAACTCATAGAAAATCACCAAAACAATTTATGGTTTTTATTTAGTACAGTGGCTAGATTAGCAAATAAACAAACGTTACCTGACCTGAATATTTCATTACAATTTAGTAGTAATGACTGACGAAAGCATCAGAAATACAATTGTAAATGTGCAACCTCTGACAGCACAACTGATGAATTGGCAAAAGACAGATCTATTTCCAATCTTCCATTTATGTTAAACTGCGCCCATTAATATGACAAAAGATTTACATCTAGCTTCTGACCAAGGCTGCATCTCAATACTAGTTTTACTTGTTATGTGCTGCGTTCGACTCTATAGATCATAACACTCTTAGATTGATTACTAAATTACACTGGTATTCAGGGACAGGCATTAAAGGGATAGTTGACCCAAAAATGAAAATTAGCCCATGATTTACTCACCCTCAAGTCATCCTGTGTGTATATGACTGACATTCTTCTTTCAGACGAATACAATCGGAGTTATATTAAAAATGTCCTGGCTAATCCAAGCTTTATAATGGCAGCGAAGGGCTGTTTCTGTTTTGAAGTTCATAATAGTGCATCTATAGGACGCTCCGGCGAGAATATGCTAGTTCTCGCGAGAACCAAGTTTTGTTTTGCTCTATCCTCTGTGCTTCCGCGTTCGTCACAGGAACTTGCGCTACGCCTGCGTCCTACGTCTCTCGTGAACGTGCGTACGACAGTTAGCGGAAGTAAGAAATTACAGTTTGTAAAGTTTAAATATGGATATTTTTTTTACACAAACGCATGGCTTCGCTTCAGAAGGCCTTTATTAACCCCCTGAAGCCATGTGGAGCAGTTATATGATGGATAGATGCACTTTTATGGACTTTTAAGAAACAGAAACAGCCATTATAAAGCTTGGATTAGCCAGGACATTTTTTAATATAACTCTGATTGTATTCGTCTGAAAGAAGAATGTCATATACACCTAGGATGACTTGAGGGCGAGTAAATCATGGGGTCATTTTCATTTTTGGGTGAACTAACCGTTTAAGATGGTTTTGATTGTTCCTATCGGACAGTTTCTATTTAGTTTATTTAAACAGGGAATTATCCGAGTTAACGTCAGTAAATTATGGAGTGCCACAAGGGACTGTTTTAGGCCGTCTGCTATTTTCAATATACAAGCTGACCCTTGGTAATATTATTAAAAAACATGGAATCATTTCCCCCAAAAAACCTTGCATTCCCTCGCGAGAAACTTTTGCGTTCCACAGAGAAACTTTGCATTCACAAAGATTCTCGAAGGAACGCAAAAAATTTGCGAGATAACGCATTGACTTATTATTTTTCCTCCTATCTCATATTTTTTTTCACCACCATGTCCCTTTAGGGGCTCTGCACTAATGAGTTAGTTGACATAGGAGCAACGCTACTTATAAGGGGCTTTCCCAGGGTGGTTCCCCGAGAACTAAAAGTTCTTCTAGGCCTGTTTTCCTGATTGCACTGGCACCGCCAGTAGGAACTCTGAAGTGACGTAAGCCACACATAACAGGCACTCTTTTATAATTGTATTATTTTTTTCTTGTTATTTTGTTTTTAGTGAATTGACTGAGGAATACTAAGAAGGTTGATGTCTAACTTTAAAAAATGAATAAGGAGGAGGGTAGCGAATGACGTCCCGGATTACTTAAGACCCGATGTATGCGTTTAAGGGTTAAAACTTTCAGGGAGATGGAGAAGCAGTAAACTAAAACTTATTTTTACATCTGGAATTCAATTCACAAACACTCAACAAACACAATGAATGTTGGACAGATCAACTCTTCTAAAGATATGAACCATGAGAGAGAAGTCAAACTCTCTGCCAGTGAAAACTCAATTAGCGCCCTTCATAGAAGCCAGCTGAGATGCATCCAAAACTAATTTATTTGTGACTTTGCATTTAATTTTCACCTTTTACATCAGTGATGGCATGAACTGCAAAATCCCAATAAGCCATCCAATGTCATGCATTACTGTGATTTTTACCACAATTAAGGGAAGTTGTTTGGCACAAGTTGTTGGTCAGGTTTTAGAGCTGGAACTAGCCACTTAAAAACATCTTTTTGGCAGTTCCAGAGACCCGTATCTCTCTCCATCTGTTTACACTCAGTCAAATTAGAACGATCCAAATAGTCAGTACAATTTTTGCTTGTATTTTACTTTGGGATATTTACACTGACTGGGGCTTATGCTTTGCTTATGAGAGAATATTTCATGAAATAAATAAATCTGAATAAATAAGAAGATACATTTAGATGATAAGGAATGTCTTGCATCCGTACAAAGCAAAATTGCTGGGTTAAATTTTCAGCAATGGTGTAAAATACACAGTGTTGCTGTTTAAACATTATATGGCAATATATAATCTGTATATATTGTAAATCTGTGTGTATTTTGTGTACTTTTTTGTGTAACTTTCACTGTAAAAACAATAAGTGTTGAATAGGGTTATTTTGAATCAACACAAAACAGCTGCTAAAACGTGAATAATGACACTGCATAGTGCGCACTACATACTTTACTGGTGTTAGATTTGACACAGAGGCAATTTTGTTGTGAATTATTCAGAATGAAACATGAATATGTGTACTGGGTTTGAAATGGGTTGGGATATTTTTAACAGAAAACCAATATTAAAATGTTCCAGGAAAATATTTATCCACTTACAATTTAAACAGAATACAATTATATCTCTATATACAGTAAATTATGATTACTATAAGGAACCAAATTACTATGTGGAAACCAATTGTTTTGTGATTGTGTGTGTGCATGCTTGTGGTGGGTAATTCAGTGCTGGGAGTGTGTCTCCATCTGGTTAAATGTAAGTGTGTGCGTGTGTGTTAATGAGAGTCATGAGCTGAGATGTTAATCAGAACTTCACAAAGCCGTTATTTGCACACACAGTTGTTCCCTAGAGACCACCTAATTAAGTCTGCAGTAGTGTCACATTAGACACAACACAGGCAGTCAATGAAAGACTATCAGCATGAAGAAAAATGGAAGATTCAACCTTCAGAATTCACTGTGTTTCCTACACAAAGTGAAGTTCTATACGTTTTATTTTTTCCCAAATTCCGTTTTAATTTTTCCAAATTCCAATTTTTCCGTTTTATAATTTTTCAAAATCCGTTTTTTCCGTTTTCTGGATTCTGTTTTTTTTTTCTCGTTTAAATTGGACTCAGTCCAAGTGAGTTGTAATTCACAACTTTCAGTTTTAGTAATCAAAAAGAATGTCTAATTTATTGAAATCATGAAACATACAATTTAACAATTTTTTTTTTACATGTTTAGAGCCGTATGAAATACGTTTACTTTTTCTCAAATTCCATTTAATTTTTTTACCAAATTCTGTGTTTTCTGTTTTAAGTTTTCTGGATTGCATTTTAATGCTTTAATAACATTTTAATAATCAATGATTTAACAATCAATAATTTAATAATTGTTTTATTTTGTTTTGTGTATTTTATTTTTTATGGCAATGAAATGAAAAAAATAAAACATGAAATTTAAGTTTTTGTCAAGCAAAGAGCTGCACAACAGAGCTTTACTGTTAAAATTAAAACAAAATAAAAATTAATTATTCCTTAAAGGGTTAGTTCACCCAAAAATGAAAATTCTGTCATTAATTACTCACCCTTATGTCGTTCGAGACCCGTAAGACCTCCGTTCATATTCGGAACACAAATGAAGATATTTTTGTTGAAAGCTGATGGCTGAGAAAGGCTTCAAATAGGCCTCCATTGGCATTCAGTACACTTATACTCCCAAGACCGATAAAAGGCACTTAAAATGTCGTTACAAAGTCCATCTCACCACAGTGACTCTACAATAATCTTACGATGCGACGACAATAGTTTTTGTGCGCAAAAAAAAATCAAAATAACACCTTTATCCAGCTTGTTATTGCCTTCCGCGTGTGCCTCCACGACGCATGCGCGAGAATATGACGTAGCGCCGGGGTTCGGGATTCCATGAAATGCACACTCTAACCCCATTTTGAGCACTACGCAGAGACCTAAAGCACGATCAATGTAGAATCCAACAGCTGAGATACACGCGTCTTCCTCTGATTGTAAACAAATCACTTCTGGGTCATCTGTCCGAACGCCGGATCTGCGTCATATTCTCGCGCATGCGTCGTGGAGGCACACACGGAAGGCAGTAACAAGTTGGAAAAAGGTGTTATTTTGATTTTTTTTGCGCACAAAAACTATTGTCGTCGCATCGTAAGATTATTGTAGAGCCACTGTGGTGAGATGGACTTTGTTACGATGTTTTAAGTGCCTTTTATCCGTCTTGGGTGTATAAGTGTACTGAATACCAATGGAGGCCTATCTGAAGCCTTTCTCAGCCATCAGCTTTCAACAAAAATATCTTCATTTGTGTTCCGAATATGAACGGAGGTCTTACGGGTCTCGAACGACGTGAGGGTGAGTAATTAATGACAGAATTTTCATTTTTGGGTGAACTAACCCTTTAAAAAAAAATTATGTATTATTATTATTATTATTATTACTACTGTTAGTACTACATTGAGACATAGCTAAATTTCTATATTTCTTCAAGTTAAACCGACCTTTGATTTCTGTGTGTTTATGATATGACAATAGTTTTCTCAAACGAAACAGTAAAATGCTGATGAAGTGACTCTCAGAGCTGCTCTGGGGGTGAAGTTCATGCGTTCATGTTCTCATATAGTGAGACGGCAGAGGCTAAAAACACCATTTTATGACTGGATTCTAAGATTCTGTCCATGTTTTCAGCATTGCAGATCATCAAAGGGCTCAAAAGAGATCTGGGACTGGCCCTGACAATAACATAACTGATAGAGGATTTTTTTTCAGAAATATGTCTAGGTCATATTTCACCCAAAAATCTATAGAAATTAAAACAAACAAAAACAAGATTTTTTTTTGATCATTAAAATGTTTCATTCACTGTTAAAAGTGGTAACCTGCAATAATTACATTAAAGTGCTACTTATACCTGATATTGTCTTCTGTGAACTCATTCTTAGACTGAATCCGAAATCGTCCTCTAAAGCCCCATTCGTTTTCCACTTATATTGTTCACTTGAAGGAGTGAATGAAAATGAGTGGGTGAATTCGGACAGCCGTTGAGTGTACATAAGCTGTACACTCGTTATTGCGGTGCAATGTGAGATTGAATAAGTGCACTCGATAACATCCACTATGATTTCGGACACCACTACAAATGGCTGCCCCCTCAAATAATGCCCTATTGGATGGTATAGAGGGCGATTTCGGATTCAGCCTTAGGCCCTGTCCCAAATGGCACACTTCATATGCACTTTCGGTCTTCTGGACTTATAATGGTTGCCGCGTGCGCGTGTCCGTTAAGTCCATGAGACCGTAGGGTGTCCCATTTGTCATTTTAGGTCTCAGAAGGGTGCTCGTGAGCGCCCCCTTTGCAGTCGATATGCGCCCTCGATGCGCACTTTTGCCGAGCCCGCACTGGTGCAGGTTCCACAGCGGACTTCTTCCCGACAGTCAAAACGGCGTTACGTCATTAAAGTGCAGACTTGTAGTGAGTTTAGGGTGCCATTTGGGACAGGGCCTCAGTTTCTTTATCATGGACTTTTAGTTTGTTTTCACAAGTTTCTAGTCTTCCTTTGTTCAGTTTTCCCGCCACTCTTTAGTTGCCATGGTAACAGATATGATTAGTTCCCTTTCGTTCAGTCACTACGACGTACGTTAGTGACTAACGAATGGGGGTTTCGCCTAGAAGCCAATTACCTTTGAGGTGTTTAACAGCGCCCAATGGCGTGCCAATGCCATGGGCATGCGGAATTTGCATGCGTAACTCCGCCCCACCGCGTGGGTATATAAGGAAGTACGCTGGCAACATCGCATTATGTTTCTGCTTTGGAGCCAAGAGTACCTCTTCACTCCTTCAAGCCTACAACTGAGTCTTTGTCAAGCCTTCGAGACGAGCAGCTTTCCAGAGGCGTTGGATCAACGGCGCGTTCCAGTGATCGCATACTGCCTGCCTGCTGATCTGCGCAGTGGTCCGTCTGACAGCTGGGGTGTGGTCCCTGGGCGCTTCGGCGTCTCTGCGAAGCTTTCCTCTCCTAAAAGAGCTTACACGTGGCACGTCCTTTTCAGGATGTCTCGCCCGTGTACTTCTGGGTGTGGCCGGTCGTTGACTTCCTCTGATGGGCACGATCTCTGCTTGGTATGCTTGGGCGTTCAGCATGCTCAAGCAGCGTTCGTGGATGAGTCATGTTCCCACTGTGGGAACATGACCATCGCGGTTCTGCGGTCGAGACTCAAGGATCTTCGTAATGAAGTGAGAGTCCCCTCAACCACACCCCGATCTACCGTGCCCCCCGTGGCCGGTACTTCGGCTGGTGGTCAGGGTGACCTGAGGGTTACGGTGTGGAACAAAGCCCCGACGCTCATGCCTCGGGCCACACCTCCCTCTAGTGTTCCGCAACCCGTGAGCGTTCAGGCTGAAATCGCGGGGCCAGCTCCGGCTCCCCCGCGCATTTCGTTTGGCGCTCCAGAGGATGATGCGATGTCGGTCACCGCATCACAAGGTGGGCTCGAGTCCTCTGAGGATGATGACTCTGCTGCATTGCCCGAGTCGGACCCAGAGCTGACAGCCATGCTGTCTTGGGCAGCCGCGAGTCTAGGGATAGAGTGGAACCCTCCGCCCTGTCCCGAACGCTCGCGGCTCGATGATTGGTTTTTGCGAGCCCGTGCTGACTCACGTCAGTCCCCGCCCTCAATACCTTTCTTTCCCGAGCTGCATGAGGAGATTGCCCGGTCCTGGAAGTCCCCGTTGTCTTCCCGTGACCGGTCTGCAGTCTCCTCCGCCTTCTCCATCCTTGATGGGGCCGCGGCCAAAGGGTACACTGGGGTCCCCCAGGTTGAACGTTCTGTTGCGATGCAACTGTGTCCTCAGAGCGCTTCGACCTGGCGAGGCGATCCTAAGCACCTCTCCAAAGCCTGTCGATTCACATCAACCTTGGTGGCGAAATCGCACAGAGCTGCGGGGCAGGCTGCCGCCTCTTTGCATGCCATGGCGATCCTCCAGGTCTACCAGGCCAGGATCCTCAGGGACATGCACGAGGGTGGAGTTGATCCGGGGCTCTTAAATGAGCTGCGTGCCACCACCGACCTCGCTCTCCGGGCGACGAAGGTGACCGCACGCTCCCTGGGTCAAGTGATGTCCACAAATGTGGTCCAGGAGCGACATTTGTGGCTAAACCTGGCCGATATGCGGGACACCGAGCGAACACGCTTCCTCGATGCCCCCATATCCCAGGCTGGCCTCTTCGGCGGAGCGGTTGAAAACTTCGCCCAACAGTTTTCAACCGCCCAGAAGCAGACTGAGGCTCTAAAACATGTACTGCCCCGGCGGCCAGCTGCTGCTTCCACCCAGCCACCGGCACAGTCGCCTCAGCCTGCTCGCCGCCGAGGACGCCCTCCTAAGGCTCCCGCCCCTCCCACCCGGTCCTAGCAGCAGCCTTCACCCGGGCCGGGTCGCGGAGTAAGCCGTAGGAAGGCGTCCAAGTCCCCTCAGGCCGCCCCGCTAAACGCCAGGCCAAGCGGCGCTCCTGAGACGGACGGCTCAGGGATGGGAAATTCTTTCGAGGAGATGGTAGCAGGACCACTCCTTCCCCCGGTGGAGGGCCGGGGGAGAATCCTTTGTTTAGCTGCTGGCCCCCGGGTCAGCAGCACCCTAATCTGGTCAAAGAAAGAATTAACACTCCCATCCCTGAGCCCCCAGAGATCGGTGATGTCAGTGCGCGCCACCCACGGGTCCCACCACTCGCATCCCACTCTGTCGCCAGCCTCCTGGCAGAGCAGACCCCAGTGGAATGTGCGTCCTTCCCTGGTCTCCTCTGTCAGGACGCAGCAGTTAACCGCACCCCCACACCGGGACGCCCAACAGCCTCCCTTGTCCGGGTCGGTAACGCTGCATCGCTGCCCCACACCGGGTACGTCTGTAGTCCGAATGACCCCGCTGGTGCAGTTCCTGGGAGCCTGGCTTCAGATTCCAGGGCTGTCCCGCTGGGTCGCGAAGACAGTCAGGCGCGGCTACGCGATTCAGTTTGCGCAGGTTCCTCCCTGTTTCCGGGGAGTCCGCTTTACTATGGTCAGGGCCAATGCCCCTGTCATGCGAGCGGAGGTTGCCACTCTACTGGCGAAGGGTGCGATCGAACCTGTCCCTCCAGCCGAGATGAAGTCCGGGTTTTACAGCCCCTACTTCATTGTACCCAAAAAGACCGGTGGGTTGAGACCAATCCTGGACCGGCGCATCTTGAACCGTTACCTTCACAAGTTTCCATTCAAGATGTTGACAGCGAAACGCCTTTTCGAATGCGTTCGTCCCGGCGATTGGTTTGCAGCGATCGACCTGAAGGACGCCTACTTTCAGGTCTCCATCCTACCTCGACACAGACCGTTCCTACGGTTTACTTTCGAGGGGCGGGCATACCAGTACGCAGTCCTCCCATTCGGGCTATCTCTGTCCCCTCAAGTCTTTACGAAGATTGCCGAGGCAGCCCTTGCGCCCCTACGGCAGCACGGGGTTCGCATCCTGAACTACCTCGACGACTGGCTCATACTGAGTCACTCTCGAGAGCAGGTTTGCGAACACAGAGATCTGGTTCTCCACCACTTAGCCTGTCTGGGCCTTCGGGTCAACTGGGAGAAGAGCAAACTCTGCCCCGTGCAGAGGATCTCTTTTCTCGGTATGGAGATCGACTCGGTCGCCATGTGCGCGCAGCTTACAAGCGAGCGCGCGCAGTCTCTGCTGACTTGCCTCCGTCAAATCGAGAGCAAGAGTGCGGTTCCACTGAAACATTTTCAGAGGCTCCTGGGGCATATGGCATCTGCAGCCGCGGTAACGCCGCTCGGATTGCTACATATGAGACCGCTTCAGCACTGGCTTCGCGATCGAGTCCCGAGATGGGCATGGCGGTCTGGCACGCTCCGGGTCCAAATAACCCAGGCCTACTTACAGACACTCACTCCGTGGTTGAACCTCAGTTTTCTACGGACCGGCGTGTCCTTAGAACGAGTTTCCAGGCATGTTGTTGTATCAACGGATGCCTCCTCCACGGGCTGGGGTGCCATGTGCAATGGACAAGCAGCCGCGGGCTCCTGGACAGGACCCCAGCGCCTTCTGCATGTCAATTGCCTCGAGATGCTGACAGTACGGTTCGCCCTGCACCGCTTCCGAGCGTTGCTGAGGGGTCAACACGTACTTGTTCGGACAGACAACACGGCCACTGTAGCGTACATCAACCACCAGGGCGGTCTACGCTCCCGCCGTATGTCTCAACTCGCCCGCCATCTCGTTTTATGGAGTCAGAAGCACCTGAGGTCCCTTCGTGCTATCCACATCCCGGGAGAACTGAACCATGCAGCCGACGAGCTCTCACGGATTCAGCCACTTCCTGGAGAATGGAGACTCCATCCCCAGACGGTCCAGCTGATTTGGGAACAGTTGGGCGACGCACAGGTAGATCTGTTTGCCTCCCACGACTCTTCCCACTGCAGCCTGTACTATTCCCTGACCGAGGGCACGCTCGGCACGGATGCACTGGCGCACAGCTTTCGTTTGAAAGCCACGTCTCTAGCATCTGTAAAACTGCTTTCTACCATCTTAAAAATATATCTAAATTACGGCACATGCTCTCAATGCAAAATGCTGAACAGTTAGTTCATGCGTTAATGACCTCAAGGCTAGATTATAGTAATGCTCTACTGGGTGGTTGCCCTGCTCGCTTAATAAATAAACTCCAGCTGGTCCAAAACGCAGCAGCTCGAGTTCTTACTAGAACCAGGAAGTATGACCATATTAGCCCAGTTCTGTCAACACTGCACTGGCTGCCTATTAAACATCGCATACATTTTAAAATCTTACTTATTACTTACAAAGCACTAAATGGTTTAGCTCCCCAATACTTGAGCGAGCTCTTAACATATTATACTCCATCACGTCTACTGCGGTCTCAAAATTCTGGCCAGTTGATAATACCGAGAATATCCAAATCAACTGCAGGCGGTCGATCCTTTTCCTATTTAGCTCCAAAACTCTGGAACAGTCTTCCTAACATTGTTCGGGAAGCAGACACACTCTGTCAGTTTAAATCTAGACTAAAAACACATCTCTTTACTGTGGCATACACATAAAACACTTTTTCAATGAAATGATTGTTAGGCTGCATTAACTAGGTCAGCCGGAACCGGGAACACTTCCCATAACACCTGATGTACTCGTTACATCATCAGAAGAATGGCATCTACGCTAATGATAGTCTCTGTTTTATCCCGAGGTTTACTGCAGTCAGCTGGATCCGGGCCGTATCCAGATCAGATGGTGGACCTGCGCCCAGAGAAGACCAACACAGGACCCTGAAGTGTCTGCAGAGACCGTGATTAGACTCCCCCTGCAACTGCCTCATCGACGCGGCATCTCAATAAACCCGTCTCCGGCGTGTTGACTGAGATTGTTCGAATATTACAATTAAATAATACTTAAATCGATATGTCATCCTCAATAAACCCGTCTCCGGCGTGTTGCCTCCGATCATTCGAATATTGCACTTTAATAATTATTTAATCAACATCATCCTCAATAAACCCGTCTCCAGCATGTTGCCCCCGGTCCCTCGAATATTCTGATCTATTATGACCTCTGAGCTGTAAAGCTGCCAGAATAATAATAATAATAATAATAATCATACGCTGTTTGTTAATTGGCCAGAGGAGAACTGGCACCCTGACTGAGCCTGTTTTCTCCCAAGGTTTATTTTTCTCCATTAGGTCACCTGATGGGGTTTTGGTTTCCTTGCCACTGTTGCCTCTGGCTTGGCGTGCTCAGTTGGGGACACTAAATTTTTCAAATAAACATCGAAATAAATCTAAATAATAAACTAAATTAACCATTTAAACTAAATTACTGATCGAATTATTGATCTAAAGCCCACACTGTCGCTGTGTGATGGTTGAGATGGGCTGATGACATCAGCGTTTTTTTCCGGAGTGGCTATGCGGCTGAATAAAATTATGCTGCATTATTTTCCTGTTTAACACTGTAAAGTTGCTTTGAAACAATCTACTTTGTGAAAAGCGCTATATAAATAAAGTTGACTTGACTTGACTTGACAGCTGGCCCCAGGGCCTACGCTTATATGCGTTTCCCCCAGTGAGCCTTCTCGCACGAGTACTGTGCAAGATCAGGGAGGACAAGGAGCAGGTCATGTTGGTCGCCCCGTATTGGCACGGCCAGACCTGGTTCTCAGAACTGCTACTCCTTGCGACAGCCCCTCCCTGGCCTATCCCTCTGAGACCGGACCTCCTCTCTCAGAGACGGGGCACCCTATGGCACCCGCGTCCAGCGCTCTGGAAGCTCCACGTGTGGCTTCTAGACGGGACGCGGCAGGTTTGAGTGGCCTGCCACCTATGGTGGCCGCCACCATCACTTCCGCTAGGGCAGAGTCTACACGACACCTCTATGCGTTGAAGTGGAACCTCTTCGTCACCTGGTGCTCTTCCCGCCAAGAAGACCCCTGGAATTGCCCGATCGGGTCCATGCTTGAGTTTCTCCAAGAGGGCCTGGAGCGAAGGCTGTCTCCCTCCACCCTGAAAATGTATGTGGCTGCAATATCTGCCCATCACGACCTCTTGGGAGACAAAAAGGTAAGTCAGCACGACCTGATCATCAGGTTCCTGAGGGGGGCGAGGAGACTGAATCCTCCTTGCTCTCCTCTCGTTCCCTCTTGGGACCTCTCAGTAGTCCTAAGTGCTCTGCAGAGGCCTCCCTTTGAGCCTTTGCGGTCGGTTGATATTAAGTTTCTGTCGATGAAGACGGCTCTGCTGACCGCATTGGCCTCTCTTAAGAGGGTCGGGGACCTGCAGGCTTTTTCAGTTGACGAAGCGTGCCTAGAATTCGGGCCGGCTAACTCTCACGTGATCCTGAGACCCCGGCCTGGATATGTGCCCAAGGTTCCTACCACTCCCTTCAGAGATCAGGTAGTGAACCTGCAAGCGCTGCCCTTGGAGGAGGCAGACCCAGCCTTGGCATTGCTCTGTCCAGTACGCGCTCTCCGCGCTTACGTAGACATGACGCAGTGTTTCAGGACCTCAGACCAGCTCTTTGTCTGTTATGGTGGAGAGCGGAAGGGAAGTGCTTTCTCAAAGCAGAGGTTGTCTCACTGGATAGTGGACACCATTGTTTTGGCTTACCAGCAGCAAGGTCGACCATGTCCCCTTGGTGTGAGGGCACACTCCACCTGGAGTGTGGCCTCCTCTTGGGCTCTAGCGCATGGCGCCTCGCTAACAGACAGAGCTGCAGGCTGGGCGACACCCAACACATTCGCCAGATTCTACAATCTCCGAGTGGAGCCAGTGTCCGACTATGTACTCGCCCCCCCGAGGGGTCGGTAATGGACCAGGCTCTAGGTGTCTTCGCTTGCTCGCCACTCCACTCGACGGACTGGATACGTGCGATATTTTTCTCAGGTGAGCTCCCCGAGAGCCCTGAGCTCCTCCAGCACTGTCGACGCCGACATCAGTTCAGTCTGCCCTTTCGAGCCCAGACCCTCATGTCCGGCCAGGTGCCCCGTGTGCATGGTTCCCTCCGGCGACCCCCACACGAGTATTTCCACCGTAAGCCTCCTCAGTGAGCAGGTGTCTTTCCCTTGGCAAGCCCCTGCCACCCCTAGGGTTAAAAATCCACCTTCGACTGGTACCCTAGAGTTTCCCATATGCAGCCCACAGCGGGTCATATGTGTACTCTCTAAGTCCTCCCCACGGGTAGGCATCTTTGGAATCCCCTTACTGGGATATGCTTCCCAGTGTACCTTGGTAATCCTGTGATAAGTGGGAGTCCTACGGCCTTAAGTGGCGGGTCTCACACTTACGCAGGGCACTGGACGACAGCTGAGTGGCGCAGTTATATTGGAACCCCCATTCGTTAGTCACTAACGTACGTCGTAGTGACTGAACGAAAGGGAACGTCTCGGTTACGTATGTAACCCTCGTTCCCTGAGGAGGGAACGGAGATGTACGTTCCTCAGCCACGTCAGCTGTGCTGCTGGAACGCGGAGTTCAGATCTTGGCTCCGCAGCAGTTACATAATGCGATGTTGCCAGCGTACTTCCTTATATACCCACGCGGTGGGGCGGAGTTACGCATGCAAATTCCGCATGCCCATGGCATTGGCATGCCATTGGGCGCTGTTAAACACCTCGAAGGTAATTGGCTTCTAGGCGAAACCCCCATTTGTTAGTCACTAACGTACGTCTCCGTTCCCTCCTCAGGGAACGAGGGTTACATACGTAACCGAGACGTTTTCTGTTCAGCTGTGTATCTTTAATTATCCTTGATGGCCTAGCTATTCAAGTTGCTGTGTTTGTATCACTCATTTAGTATGTCCCAAATCGTTGTATGTTGAAAAGAGTATTCCAAAGATTCCCGGATGGTCTACTATTTCCGGTCATAATTCGAAGTGCAGAACGATGCGCACTCTAACGGCTGATATTGCCCACAAACCATTGCGAGATGGACGAGGATTCGATTAGAACTACAAACGCGGATAAAAAGTTCTAAAAAACTACAAACATGACGGTTACGCGAGTCTGATGGTTAAGTAGAGAGGATTAGATAAAGGGGGTTGAGTGAGCAATTATCAGTATTTAACCTGACGAAAAAAAGATATTTATTCAATGTTAGCCACATTATATTTCACCTGCAGCAGCATTGTCAACTTTTGTAATTATACGTTTGGCCATTAACTTTGCAAACACATGAGAGCAGTCTCTGCATTAAAGACCCACGAATGGCAGATCAAAGTGCTACTACATTTCTCTCCGATACGGTAGGAAATGAAGCTGAATGTGGAGGATTTGAAGTGTGACGATGATTGACAGGGCAGTTTAAACGGTGACGGGACGCACGTAACTAAGCAACAGAGTGCGTTAAAGATGACGAAGTAGTATGTCCCAAAGCTTGCATACTTTTCTGCTACATACTCAAAAGTATGTACTTTTTCTTCACAAAAAGAGTACTTTTAGGTCGTAGTATAAGTAGGCGAATTGGGACGCAGCAATTGTCCAGTCGTGTTTCCACATAGCGGTTGGTTTGTATTGCCTTCTGAGTGGATCATTAAAGGCTCCGGATTAATCCAGATAGATTTGAAAACAGAGTTTTCATTTAAAAACGCTCTCCGTCCACACTAGCGCTTTCCAAAAGTTTCTCATCCGCACTGAAACATAAGTAAACGCCAAATTCAACTTACTGCGCATGCGTAAAACCTCATAAAAACTCACTGAGATGGTACAGACATCATAAAGTTATCACACAATTCTTCTGGCAGGATCATTTTATTTAGCAAAATATCTCACCGTTCACTGATGCGTCCAGGTCGCACTCGGTCAACCATTAATTTGGTCTAAAATGCAACTCCACTCGTGTTTTGCCACAGGACAGCAAATGCCAGTACATTTTCTGTCATCCTTGCAGGACTGTGATATGAAATGTGCAAAGTAACATATTTGAGCAACTATGTGAAAGTGAATAGCACATACACAATAGCAGTATAAACGTCTCGGTTACGTATGTAACCCTCGTTCCCTGAAGGAGGGAACGGAGACGTACGTCGGAACTGACCGACGAATTGGGATCTGTTTTCAGAGACCGACCTACTTTGAGTAATTAAAAACGAGCCAATAAACATTGGCATGCGATCACGCATTCCACGCACCGCCCCGCGTTGCGGGTAAAAATAAGGAAGTGGAAGTGCCGCATACCGTTTTCAACTGAGGAGCCGAGATAAGTGGCTCGGGCCTTCAGCTGAAGCACAGCACCTGGCGACGGGACGTACGTCACCGTTCCCTCCTTCAGGGAACGAGGGTTACATACGTAACCGAGACGACCCTTTCAGTCGGTCACGTTCGATGTACGTCGGAACTGACCGACGAATTGGGATCCCTACCAACACGCCAGGAGGCTGGCCCTTCCAGCGTCCTGCCTGAGCTCGCTGGACCACTCCTATGTTAGAGTGGGAGTCAGGGCTCCGGGCAGGGAAGGACAGTCACTGCTGTTCCTGCAAGACCCACTCAGCGTGACTATTGGATAACGCTGGGAAAGCGTGCCCGTCTCGGGAGATGGTACGCTGCGGACCACATCCTTCAATGGAAGGAGAGGTGGAATACACATAAGGGGTAGCCTTGAGGGGACCGCAACATATGGAACCCAGCCTACACACACGTTCCACAAGCATACGGGTGCAGGCCGCCACGTCTGACACCGAAGGGGTGAGGGAGGAACTCAAAGGGTTAGCCGAATTTCGGGGAACACGACTGGAGCAAAATAGACGCACGTATCCGGCCCAGAGGGCGGGAGTGGCGTATGCAAGCCGACACTTAGAACGGGCACTTAGCGCTGCTGGCCACTGGGGGCGAGAATGCGGGAAGATACCAGCTCTACACGGAGGCTATAAAATCTAGCTAACGTGTTAGGTGTCGCCCAGCCCGCAGCTCTACATATATCTGTCAGCGAGGCGCCTTGAGCCAACGCCCAGGAAGAAGCAACACTCCTTGTTGAGTGTGCTCGCAACCCGAACGGGCAAGGTACGTCTTGGGACTGGTAAGCCAAGACAATGGCAACCACTATCCAGTGGGCCAACCTCTGCTTGGAGACAGCCTTCCCCTTCTGCTGGCCTCCGTAACAGATGAAGAGCTGCTGTGAGGATCTGAAGCTCTGAGTCCGGTCAACGTAAGCGCGAAGAGCGCGGACGGGACATAACAAAGCTAGGGCTGGGTCTGCCTCCTCCGAAGGCAGCGCTTGCAGGTTCACCACCTGGTCCCGAAAGGGAGTGGTAGGAACCTTGGGCACGTATCCAGGCCGGGGTCTCAGGACAACGTGAGAGTTGGCCGGCCCGAATTCTAGGCACGATTCGTCGACCGAGAGTGCATGCAGGTCCCCTACCCTCTTGATTGAAGCCAATGCAATCAGGAGAACTGTCTTCATGGACAGGATTTTTAGCTCAACAGACTGCAAAGGCTCAAATGGGGGACCCTGAAGTGCTCTGAGCACCAGGGCTAAGTCCCAAGAGGGTATCGAGGTAGAACGAGGAGGATTTAGTCTCCTTGCACCTCTGAGGAACCTGACCATTAAGTCGTGCTTACCTAAGGATTTACCATCTACTGCATCGTGATACGCTGCTATTGCTGCGACGTACACTTTGAGGATGGAGGGAGACAGCCTTCGATCCAACCCATCCTGCAGGAAGGAAAGCACAACGTTAATCGAACACTTTCGGGGGTCTTCCCGGCGGGAAGAGCACCACTCCAAGAACAGGTTCCCCTTCAGAGAGTAGAGGCGCCACGTAGAGGGGGCTCTAGCTGAAGCGATGGTGTCTACCACTGTCTCGGGACTCGGTCGTGCAACCAGCGTTGAAGCGGTCTCATATGAAGCAATCCGAGCAGCGTTACCGCGGCTGCAGATGCCATATGCCCCAGGAGCCTCTGAAATAATTTCAGTGGGACCGCTGTCCTGCCTTTGAACGTATTCAAGCAGTTCAACACTGACCGGACGCGCTCTGGAGTGAGGCGCGCTGTCCGGCTGACCGAATCCAGCTCCATACCGAGATAAGAGATCCTCTGCGCGGGGCAGAGTTTGCTCTTCTCTCGGTTGACCCGAAGTCCCAACAGGCTGAGGTGACTGAGCACCATGTCCCTGTGTTCGCACAACTGCTCCCGAGACTGGGCGAGTATGAGCCAGTCATCGAGATAGTTGAGTAAGCGAACGCCGCGTTCTCTGAGCGGAACAATGGCTGCCTCGACGACCTTCGTGAAGACGCGAGGCGACAGGGACAGCCCGAAGGGCAAGACTTTGTACTGATATACCCTCCCCTCGAACGCAAAGCGCAGGAACGGTCTGTGTCGAGGAAGGATAGAGACATGAAAGTACGCGTCCTTCAGGTCGATCGCTGCGAACCAATCTTGGGGACGGATGCATTGGAAAATGCGTTTCTGCGTTAACATTTTGAACGGAAGCTTGTGCAGGGCCCGATTCAGAATGCGCAGGTCCAAGATTGGTCCCTTTCTTGGGTACAATGAAGTAGGGGCTGTAGAACCCCGACCTCATATCGGCAGCAGGTGCCTTGTGCCTTGGCTGAACGAGAACCTACACGCCCGGGAGGGGAGACGCGGATGGCCCCGCCAGTCGGAGCCGGTCTTAGGACACAGTTGCATCGCAACCGACCGTTCCATTGGAGGGACCTCCACGTAACCCTTAGCCGCGCCTCCATCGAGGGTAGTGAGGACGGAGGAACTCGCTGATCGTGAACGAGCGCTGTAGGGCGCCGTCCACGACTTCGTGAGCTCCTGATGCACTTCCGGAAAGAAAGGCACTGGGGCGGGGCGCTGAGAACCAGCACGGCCGTGAGATACCAATCGTCCAGCCGCGAGGGTTCGGGACACGGTGGAGGGTTCCACTCGAGCCCGACACTCGCGGCGGCCCGGGAAAGCATAGCCGTGACCTCTGGATCAGACTCTGGCAACGGTGCCACACCCGAAGGGGGCAAAGCAGCCGAATCCTCATCTCCAGAGTCCATTAGCTCGTCCCCCGATGCAGCTATCGACAACATGTCCTCAGCAGGAGCCCCGAAAGAAACGGGCGGCCCCCCATGGGAAGGACCACTGCGATCTTCCAGGAACTGCGCCGGCGCAGCGGAGGGGGGAGGGGTCCGAGCAGCCTGTTCACTGGGCGGGGGTGCCCTGACCGTCACCCTCAGATCTCCACCAAAGGCATCAGCCAAAGTAGCAGCCCTCTGCTTTGCAGCGGGAGGACCACTAGATCGGGGGATGCGCAATGGGACTCCACCCCTTTTGAGGTATTGGAGCCTAGACCATAGCACTGCGATGGTCATGTTCGCGCAGTGCGAACATGACTCATCCACGAAAGCCGCCTCTGCGTGCTGAACGCCCAAACACGAGAGACAGCGATCGTGTCCGTCAACTGGGGACAGAAACCGACGGCATCCAGAAACACACGGTTTGAATGACATCTTGAAAAAGACGCAGGGTCAAACCGTGTTGCTCTTTTAGTGAGAGAAGAGAAGAAAACCGCTCCGTCAGTGCCGAGGCACGCAGGGGAAATGGCCGCGGCTCACAGCAGTTCAAAGGTGCAAGCCCGCTGTGAGCACTCAAGGAAAAAACGCCCAGCAAGCTGTGGAAACAGCTGTTTGTCTTCTCCGGAGCTCGCGACCACCGCTGCAAGGCACCGTCACACCGACACTGGAACTGGAACAGGTAAGACCTTTTCTTCTCGCTCGTTCAGAAAACTCTTCGTAAGAACACCAGGAAATGCTGAAATGCTCGGCTCCGAAGTTGAAAGCGGTATGCGGCACTTCCACTTCCTTATTTATACCCGCAACGCGGGGCGGTGCGTGGAATGCGTGATCACATGCCAATGTTTATTGGCTCGTTTTTAATTACTCGAAGTAGGTCGGTCTCTGAAAACAGATCCCAATTCGTCAGTTCCGACGTACGTCGAACATGACCGACTGAAAGGGAACATACATATCTATTGGTACAATATGCGTCACATGACTAAACATGCATCATTTTTTTTCAAATACCTCCGTCTTCACAGTCCAGACTACTACACTAAGGCTGCGTTCACACTGCAGGCTGAAACGACCAGATTCCGATTTTTTAGCCCATATGCGACCTGTATCTGATCTTTTCATGACAGTCTGAACGACACAGATCCGATCTTTTCAAATGCGACCCAGGCCACTTGGGTATGTGGTCCAAATCCGATACATATCCGATCTTTTGAAATGCGTCTTCAGTCTGAACTGCCAGGTCACATGTATCCGACCCGCACGTCGTTGATACACAACAAATGTCATCATTGTACGTTGAAGTAGGCGGGAATGAGAAGATAAACAACTATGTACCGACGTTGCTACCACTGCTCCACAAAACGCCATGGCCAAAAACCTTGCTCTCCTCCTCTTTTTTAATTTTCTTCTTAACATGAGAAGGTTGTAATGGTGCTGGCTCTGTTGCGAAAATAACTTTAATAAAGCTAAACGAACTCCAATGCTGACACCCATATTTGGCTACTCCCGTAAACAACAAGTGACGTCATTGACCGTTGAGTACTCTTCTGCGCATGCGGGTCACTTCTGGGTCATTTCACGTTCACACAGGAGATCACAAAAGGTCGCATTTAATTGGAAATGTGAACGGCCTTGCAAAAAAATTGCATTTTTTCAAAAAATCGGAATTGAGCATTAAGCCCTGCAGTGTGAACGCAGCCTAAGACGTTGTTTTCAAATTTGTCCGCTTTGGAGAGCGTTTTCAAAAAGATACGTTTTCGTTGACTTAAAACAATGTCTCAATGTGGACGGAAGGCCAAAACAGAGAGAAAAAGATGCGTTTTCAAATGAAAACGTATTAGTGTGGACATGGCCAAAGACGTTACACCTGATCTTCATCGTGTGTTCGTTGCAACTGGTGGCCGATATCAGGTTTCGTTGGCGTAGCCTAATTGGTTAAGTCATGTTAAATAATATTTTAGACTTGAATGAAATCAAATCATTCAGATGTTAACACGGTATTTTTCAGTGTTCCAAACATTTTGCTTTTCTTTGCTACTGTATGAACAAGTAGTCTATTGAATGGAAATGCAGCTATCGAAGTGAATTACAGGAAGTTTAATGTGCTCCCTAATACATCAAAATGCTTTCAAGCATTTTTATTAATTTTGAATATCATCAGGCTCTGATGTATTTACACTTTCAGTAACTCAATCACATCTGCGTATGCTTTCGGTTCCATTTATTACACGATAAATTAAAATAGAAAAAACTATTAGCTTTTCTAATAAAGTGTGTGTTTGAATAATCCCACGCTTCATTACTCTCCTCATCACTTCACGTTCCTCTGTCTACCGTGAATGGAGTTGAGGAGCAATTTTCAAGACAATGGCCTTGTTGAGAATGTGATGGATGTCTGCAAAAATTAATTATCCAGCTCATTACTGAGTGAGAATAAATCTTTGGCTTTTATCTGGAGACCATCAGTGCTGATAAAAGAGGCACAGCGGGCTGACGCACAATCCCAGTTTCATCTGTCACCTTATCGACTCGCACCGAGTCTGTAGCCGTCGGACTGTCATCGGCAGCGGTGCAGCTCACTCTACTGTAACTCAATACAAACTACTGCAGATCCAGAGCTGCACCCCATCCCAAACATATACAGTAGATAACAAGTCAAAACAACTGGTATGATGTTCTGCTTGGGAAGGTGGAATTTATAGTTTAGGTGGAGGGACGTTCTCATTCTACAGAGCAATGTATTGAGAAAGAGGAAAAAAAGGCAGCTGCTATTTACACTAAGAGCAAATAGCATATTTTCTTAGCTATATATGCTATTTACACTAAGTCTAAATATCGATATATTCGATTTAAAATATGTAAAAAATCTCAGTATTTTTTTTGCAATAAGTGGAATACGCTCTCCAAAAAAAAAAAAAAAAAAAAAGTACACAATTGTACCTTTTAAGATACAAGTAGCTGTCACTGGGCTGGTACCCTTAAGGGTACATTTTTGTACCTTTAAAAAGAAGAAAACAATGGTATAATTGTACCCTAAGGAAGGTACAGTTATACTATATGTTTAATTCACCAAGGAACAAAATTGTACCTCCACTGTATCCTTTTTTCTGAGAGTGTAGTTATATGATATTTATACTTATTACATATAAATAGTGGCAGATACTATTTGCATCTCAGTGTTGTTGTACATTAAAAGGTATGCAATAACAACAGAGTGTAAATTATTATATTTATTTAAATGATTAAATGGACCCGCCTTATTGGGAGAATAAAGCCCTCCCAACACCTACACCTACCCCAAACCCTAAGGGATAAACACTTTATTATTAACCCTCATCCTTCCCTCTGTTCATTTTGACCCAAAACTCTTTTGTTTTTTTTTGTTTTTTTAAATGAGAGTTCATAGGAGTGGTCCAAGCCCCTAGGACTTTTGTCACACTTGAACCACGAATGCACACAAAAAAAAAATACTGGATGCGAGGAGTGCTTGAAATTTAAAAAAGTAACAAATCCTTCCCTCACAGGTCAAATTGACCCCCATAGGAATTAATGAAATGTGAGGAATGCTTCACATAGAAAAACCTAAAAAATACTCAAAATTCAAACTAAAAATGCTAAAACTACCAAAAAAAATATTTTATAATGTCTACATGTGTATCTGAATGCATACTGAAGAGAAACTGACTTTAGGACCCAGCGGAACAGCTCATTTGCTCCATATTGAGCTATATGGCCATCTAGTGAGTCATGAAATATCATATTATATTATTATTTTTCCACAAGAGGTCGGCAAAGACACCCAGTGTGAGATATTTTGAGCTGAATTAAATTGAATTATGCATGAAATTGTGAATTCATTTTAATTGAAGTTGAAAGAATGTGCTTAAATTACTATTTATTTATTATTTATTGATAAAATCTAGTAATTTAAAGGTAAATAAAAAAATTTAATAAATAAAAACTCCAAAACATTGCATTAAAAATAGAAAAAATATTATCAAAATGAAATAACATAAGCTTTCAGGACCAAAAAAATTAAGTATAATTTTAGGGTGAGGGAAGAATGAGGGTTAAACACACGTTAGACACATTGGGCCCTATTTTAATGCTATAAGCGCATGGTCTGAAGGCGCAAGTGCTCTTAGGGCGTGTCCGAATCCACTTTTGCTAGTTTAATGACGGAAAAAAACGGTCTGCGCGCCAGGTGCACGGTCCAAAAGGGTTGTACCTAGTCTCTTAATGAGTCATGGGTGTGTTTTGGGCGATTTGCATCAAAACTTCATGCCACATGACTTACCCCTACACCATTGCTTCTGTAAACAACTTAGTGTCTTCCGTAATTTTGTCTGGCCCAACCAGACATCAGTGGGCGGAGTTAGTGTAAATAGACACTCCAAAAAAGGACCACTGTTTTCCTGGCAACGAAAGACTGTGTATTTAAAAAGCATATACTGTTTCTTATAAAAGTTTATTATATTGGTTATTAGCATTTAAGAACATATAAATTGACTTTAGTGAGCCTTTTCCACTGAGAATGTTCTTTTTTCTTTCTTTTTTTTCCTTCTCAAACTTAGTCATGTTTTATAAGTTTAAAAGTGGTCCAGTGAGATTTGTTCACAGAAAAACGGTTCAGCTCTTGGTCAGATTTAATCTAACCACACAATAACCATGAAAAAATAGCTGTGCATACCCGCTCCTCTGTGCTTATTTATTGACCGCACATAGGTAGCTTTAGTGGTTATTCATAAATCACAAGTAAATCCTGTTGACAGTGCTGAGCATTAGCGGCCTGGCAATGAACATAACCTCTAATGTGTATTGACTATTCCACTGTTAGTACACACCACATGAGCTGTAAATAGACTTATGTTTGCTCTACTTGTTCTCAGAAGGAACTTTTTTTTTTTTGAAAAAATTGAAAAATTGTGGAAACTTTTGACTTCTGTTCTGCCATTGCCCGATGTGATGCAGAGGATCTTTGTCATTAATGTTCGTTTTTAGATATCCTGTTATGCTAAAGACTTCTTGAATGTATTCAGTGTTTTTCACCAAATATCCTGTGTTGGAATTGATTTGTTAATAAAGTGATGTGATAAAATGTCAAACCTGTTGTCTATGTTCTGCATTTAGCTTAATGTATTTATGTCTTTCATATTTTTTTTTTGTTTTGGGATAGTGAGAGTTCATTTAAATGTCCACTGTGTAATATTATAATATAGTATAATAAGTAGGGTCGAGCTGGCCGTTGCCATCTTGGCAGCGCGTCACTCTCGGATAACAGAAAATGGGCAAAGAGGCGGGACGTGGCTGGAGCTGAGGGGACGTGATGACATTGGCCCCGTTCACACTGCAGGCAAAAGTGGCCCAAATCTGATTTTTTTGGGTTCAAGTGACCAGGTCAGACTTCTTCAGAGGTAGTGTGAACACTCAAATCTTGCCCAGATCTGATTTTTTCGAATCATATTTAGACCACATACATATGTGGTCCTGAATCAGACCCAGATCTGATTTTTTTCAATGCGGCCGCAGTGTGAACAACCAAGGCGGATTTGATGCGACTTTTAAGTCAATCTACGTTGACATTTGTCCCAATTATGCGCCGGCGAGTTAGCCCTAGACACAACTGACACAGACAGTAACATTAAGAACTTGACTAGATATGGAGAACAGCGATGGAGCGAGTCAATGGAGGGAGTGTGAGATGTTAGACCTAATTAGTATATGGGGAGATACTTCAATTCAAGCTAAACTAGAAGGATCCTACCGTAATCGCTCAGTTTTTGAAAAAAATAGCACACAAAATGGAAGAACGGGGACACAGAAGAACGAGGCTTCAGTGCCAAAGGAAGGTAAAGAGTCTTAAAGGTAAATTTAAAGAAGCAAATGATTCTAACAACCGAAACGGTCGTGGTCGCATCACCTGCCCATTTTATAATGAGATTAGCCGTGTTATGGGCGATAAACCCAGCTGTCAGCCGTTAAACCTGCAAAAGGCCAAAATAACCAATTTTGCTCTCTTTCTCTTCGTTCTTGTCCTCTTCAGCTCCTGCTCATTAATGTTACGGCTTCAATTACACAAAAAGCGAAAATGCTTGCTTCCTCCATAACTTCCCGAACTTTAGTGCAACAGCGTGCTGCGTCTGATGTCATTGTTATTGTTCTTTTGCGCATGCGGGTTAGTTTGAAACCTCAAACAATTCACACTGGAATCAGATATAGGCCACATTTTAAAAGGTAATGTGAACAGTCAAACAAAAAAATCGGATCTGAGCAACAAATCAGAATTGAGCATTAAGACTTGCGGTGTGAACGGGGCCTAAACAGCAGATAAACGGCAATCCACCTGTCACTCAAAGTGGCCACACCCTTAATTATGCATAACTTTCCTTCACAGTTGTCATGAAGGGCAAAATTAGATATATAGACCAAAACCACAACGTGTACCAGACTGTAAACATGTTTATTTCTGCTGTAAAGTTGGGCATTTTAACATGGGGCTCAATGAGATTCTGTTCCTTCTGGAGCCTTTCCCTAGTGGCCAGTCGATGAATTGCAGTTTAAGGCACTTCCGTATTGGCTTCAAGGGAAACTAGGGGAGGTTGCCGCTTGGTTGAGCCGCATCTCGCCCTGAGATGCATAATAACATCATAGAGTTTACCGGTATTTTGGCACTGATGTTTGAATGGTATTTTACTGGAATCTTATGAAATGCCATTGCTTGTGTGAACAGAACATTTGTATTTTTACATACATTTTAGAGTAATTTACCAGGATTACTGTGGGAGAGGGGCTACTGTTGTCAAATAGGATTCACACTCTACCAGTCGTCCATTGGTCAGTCAAAAAGATAGTCATGATCCAAACAGGCAGAAATGTTTAGCTGTCACAGAACCAACCTATAAAGGAAATCAACCTATTTAAATTAGTAGTCATTATCAATGCACTTATTTTGTACATGCACGTGTTTACCTGCATCTAATTAAAGCTGTAATTTCTGTAATCACATCTATAATTTCACCGTTGACCCTTCCCTTAAACCTACCCATACCACCAAACCTGTCCCTAACTTTACCCGTATCCCAACTTAATAGCAGAACTTTTTTTTTCCTCCATTTTGTCACATGATAGGTTCATTGTTTAAGAACTTAGAGCAAATCAGACAGCAACAAGCAGAATCTTGGGGTTGATTCCCAAGACAGAGACCTAAAATAGCCCTTCTTTTTGAAGACCTCTGTTTGACCTCTCACTTGAACAGCAGAACTGAAATCCTCAATAAAATCCACAGAGACTGCCTTTACATGTCAAAATGCATCAGATCATTCCAAAACAATGCTAGACAGACTTATAATCAAACATTGCTCAACTGCATAATTTTATATCATGTCTACAACCAATATACTGTATATATGACTATTATGATTAGGTCATAGATCACACATAATCCATGCAACTGTTACTAACTATTGAATGGATAGTATTATTGGAGGTGTGTCTTGTTTACTATGTGTGGGAATGATTTCTCATTTCTTGAACTACGGTACACTCTAAAAAAAAAAAGGTTCTATATGGCACCAAAAATGGTTCTTGGCTCGTAATCATAGGGGAACCTTTTTTAGTGCTATATAGCACCAATTTTGGTGCTTCAGTGGTTCTTCAGCGGTTCTTCAGAGGTTCTTCAGCGGTTCTTCAGAGGTTCTTCACCGGTTCTTTGACTAAGGTGCTATATAGCACCTCTGAAGAACCGCTGAAGAACCACTGAAGCACCAAAATTGGTGCTATATAGCACTAAAAAAGGTTCCCCTATGATTACGAGCCTTTTTTTTTAGAGTGTATGGATCAAATCCGTGTAAAATGTATTGTACTCTCATTATAAAATTCATGTCTAAATCATACCCTGCTAGAGCGGGAAAGTACAGAGACCATGTGACTAATAAGATAACATGTAATTTAGGTGAGAGGAGGAGAACTCGCTTGTCTCACTTATTTTTCTTTTCATTCTTTACCTAGTTTCTTTTCTTTTCTGTTGAGAGTCTTGCTTTTTAAAGTTAAGTTTTGCAAAGCTTCAGTCAATGACTCCATAGTCTTTGCACGCCTCAAACTTCAAGCTTCAGCCACGAGACTTCGCTCTCTTCATCTGCAAACACACCAAACGATCGGCTGCACAAGATGTTACTTCAGAAGTGAAAAGACCTCCAGCGGATCAACAAACCTGGGAAACCCATTTTCAGCAAGGACGCCACAGAAGGGAATCCCCATCAAAGACACAAACAACAAACGCTAGTAATGCCTACAGACTCCAGAACTGGTGCATTGATATAAAATTTAATAACCCTCCCCAAGAAATAATAGAAGGGTTAAATTAATGATTGATGGCTCGTTCAAACTAGGTCTTATATTGTCAGAAACTTGGGGTTTCATAATTTCACTCTCTTAAAACTCTCTCTTTCCTCAATTTCTTTCTTTCTGCAACCCGTGTGAATGTGTGTGAGCTTGTTTATATGTTAGATATTAGTTTTATGTGTTAGAATAGTTCAATAAAGTCTCATTTGTATTTAAAGAGAAGTGTTATGAGTGCTGGGCGATTCATTTGTTTGGCTGTAAAATAAGCGACCCTTTCAAAATTCTCTATAAAATGAATTAATCTTTTTCTTTGAGCTAAATGTACCCGTTTCCCTTACACTTGTCGCCTCATGCTTGCTTACTGTACGTGAGGACACTAATATTCAGTAATATTATTGACTTAAATGCACTGACACTATCGGATGAAAACTGAACTGAGCTGTGTTGTAAAAAGTGCTGTATAAATAAAGCAATTCAACATGAACACAATAAGTAAATTGTACCTAATAATTGCTTTTTTATGTAAGTGCATAGATAAAGACATCTAATATAAAATGTGACCAAGTATTTTATCACTGAAAAAGGAAAAGTCTTGCCTGCCGTGGAAAGAGATGTCATGGTCAGACAGTCATTGTGCAGTCACAACATGACTATTCCTCTATTTGAAGATTTGTTCATCTGTTTGGTCTAGCGATACCGGAGACGATACAGCATGATAATGGCACTATTTCACGCTCATTTTCTCACCGCAGGCTGTGTCTGAGCATATCTCACCCCAATCCATATTTTATCATGATAATGCAGATCCTGTACCTCTGGGCTGTGATGGTTCTGTGTCTGAGTTCACTGACGTCCTACGAGATCATTTCCTCTACACATCAGTGCTCTTAATGAATGTGCACATACTCAGAACCAACCTCACAAACATGTCAGGTTACATGTCAGTTGTAGGATTTTCTGTTCGATTGTTATGCTCTTGATGAAGCTTTTAGCAGAAAATAAATTGGTCTTCTATAGTCCATACATGTTTGTTTTGTATGCTCAACACCTGTCATCGAAATGCTCAATGCAGTGCTACAACACATTTGAATTCAGTCCATATTATATTTGAATTTAATTACAAGGACATTTCATTCTCTAATATCACCATGGGCGTTGGAACCATTGTATGAGACCCACCCACTTTTTACAATCAATGATAATGGACCCACTCACTTTTATTGTCTCTAATTCAGCACGTCTGTTTACCTACCCCTAACCGATAAACACTTATTAATAAACACATGTTAGACGCTTTATTTCCACTTTTCTAATATGTTAATTTTTATTGAAAATAAATGCCTTTCCGATCTGATATGTGATGGGAAAAGGGAGTAGAGCGAGTTCGGCAAAAGGCGGATTCGAACCCCAGGTCGATTTGCGTCAAAACTTGATGCCATGCGTCTTACCCCTACACTATAGCCACTCTCAATGATACAGTGATTTCCGTAGTTTTGTCTTGCCCAACCAGACGTTTAGCAAACAAGGCAATATATTTGTTCTTAATGTAAATGGCATCTACTCCAGTAAAATTGTTCTGAGAGAGGACCCACCCACATTTTTTTTTTGCTTCCGAAACCCATCAATATCACAACACAGTTATGCATTTGCTATTGTTCATTTTTGTTAATAATACAGTGAATACATGTAGAAATTAACAAATTGTGATGTATCTAAATGAAAAGGTTTCTCAAATGAGGGAGAAAAAAAAACGTAGGGTGGGATGTGATTTTTTCCTTCTGGAATGGACTGGATCATAGGAAGTTGGTCATTGCAAACTAAATGGAGGCAGATCTGAATTGAGGAGGATATTTAGTCCCACTCTCCACCGAGACACGCGTTATGAAAAGAACAGACGTCCATTTTAGGGGGAGAGGAGGTTAATGTTTTTGATTAAAGATTACGAAAGCATATGATATTTAAAAAGCACTGCAACATTCTGTAAAAAAAAAATAAAAATAAAAAAAAAAATATATATATATATATATATATATATATATATATATATATATATATATATATATATATATATATATATATATATATTAATAATCTGTCCATTTTGATTTTATGGTGACTTTAAACAACATTACTAAATGTAAAGGTATTATTTCGTGTTAGTTATTGCTTAAAGGGGTCATGAACTGCATTGTTTTGTTCTATAATGTTTCCTGTCGTGCACTTACTGTATAATGTTAGTATGATTTTTACATCAAAAATTGTCATCATTTAGAAATAAAAGGGGTGTGTCTGCTGTGAGACTTCAGTGTAAACGCCCACTGCTGTGATTGGCTGCTGTGAGTCTTCAGTGTAAACGCCCACTGCTGTGATTGGCTGCTGTGAGACTTTAGTGTAAACGCCCACTGCTGTGATTGGCTACTGTGAGACTTCAGTGTAAACGCCCACTGCTGTGATTGGCTACTGTGAGACCTAAGTGTAAACGCCCACTGCTGTGATTGGCTGCTGTGAGACTTCAGTGTAAACGCCCACTGCTGTGATTGGCTACTGTGAGACGTCAGTGTAAACGCCCACTGCTGTGATTGGCTGCTGTGAGTCTTCAGTGTAAACGCCCACTGCTGTGATTGGCTGCTGTGAGACTTCAGTGTAAACGCCCACTGCTGTGATTGGCTGCTGTGAGACTTCAGTGTAAACGCCCACTGCTGTGATTGGCTGCTGTGAGACTTCAGTGTAAACGCCCACTGCTGTGATTGGCTAACATCTTTGCATATGAAATAGCTAGTTTTACAGTTTAATTTAACTCTCTCTGAAACTTTTAGCACGTTTTTACTGTTACAGCTCTCAAGGTTAACTAATCGTGAAAAGTGTTGATTATAGCATCATATTTAGATCTATGGCATTATATTTAGATCATGGCATGAAAGGTTGCAGTGATGAGCATTAGCCAATCACAGACATGTTGAGCTCATGAATGCAGTGATCTCGTCATCGCAACTCGATTTCTGCACACTAATGAATGCTTTCATCATAACTAACAGTGCAAACACAATGTAAATAAGAGATTTGTTGATTATTACGGGAGCGTAAGTCCAGAACTCAGTCACTGATAAACTCAATCACTGATAAACTCAATCACTGATAAACTCAATCACTGATAAACTCAATCACTGATAAACTCGTGCTGTTTGATTGACAGCTCTAGCGATTACCATGGGAGCGTTCTTTGATAATTTTCTATATATAATTTAATCACAGATTATTTTCATCCTACTAAGAGACACAATGTGAAATTGAGCGTTTAGTCACTGGTTTGATTTACTGACACATAGACAAAGAAAATCTGACTGTACATGAATCAATACATAGAAATCACTGGTCACAGATCAACCATTAGAATTAACATGGTAATTTACATGTTGTGGCATTACTGTCGAGTCCATATCATAAAAGTCTGTTTGCAAAGCCTGCGCTGAAATTGCGAATGATTTACCAAAGAATCCACAGTGAAACACTGAAAACAAATAAATAATGCTCAACTGAGACATTCACATTGTTGAAAATAAATAAGCACATTCCTAGCATTAGGATCCTTTGGAAGGAAATGTTATTTGTAATCCATCCTGTATCGCTCTTCTCTCCTCGTCATCTCACTAACACACCAGTGGGCGGGGCCAAAGTTGCAATGATGAAGTAGGCGCATTCCACAATGAGTCGTTGGCTGGGCTTGGTTTGGACTAACAAGGAAGTTTTCAGTTCTGAAACTTACAGGATATTCTTATAGTATGATGACCTGGTATATGTCAAAAGCTCAAGGATTTCTCAGTTCATGACCCCTTTAACTAATGTTAACTAATAAAACCTTACAATGAAGTGTTAGTTAAATTAATGGAGTGATTTTAACAAACTGTCTCAACATTAGTTTTTTACTTAGGCCAGCCTGGAACACTGTAGCAACGTCACCCTAGAAAACATCATAGCAAAACACAAAATCTGATTTGTGTCAGTCATGTGACTTTATCACCAGTATACGGAGAGCTACTTTTTAGGTATTTTATTATTATTTTGACATGTTACAACTTGAGAGCTGTAGTCACTATATGAACCAACATTGTATAGAAAAATCTGCAGTATACAGATTTCTAATTTCTACAAAATTCTCCTCTTGCAAAACCTAGCAAGATTTTAGTGCAAATCTGCTGGTTTAACTGAATAACTTGGTTATCTCTTGATATATTTTTGAGTTTTAGACCCCGTTCTGCGTCTAAGAGAGACAAATCATCTGCCTCTGGCACTTGGGCAAAACAATAAAGGTGTGTGACAATCTCTGCCCACACGTGATGATGATGATGATGTTTGCGGGGGATCAGAGAACGTCAAATGTGACACAGAGATAAATGTATGTTATGCTGCTGCCTTGCCCTGTAAGAAGACAAGCAGGAAGGAGGGTCTCATAGCGGCGCATCAATTCATCTACGATGAAGGCTCATTAGCAAACCGGTTCTCAGACAAGCTGCTGTCTCATCTCCCATTATTATGTGACATGTAAAGAGTCTTGACCATTTACAATGGGTGAAGTGAACAACAGACAAATGGCATCCCAGTTTATGCCAGCAATGTGAAAGGATATTGGTGGATTAACACAAAAAAAGAGCTCAGATCCACTGTTAATACTTCTTTCCCATTGTCAAATAGTCACATGATAACTGATGTTTTGAAATTGTAAAAAAAAAAATGCTCCATAGTCACATCCATTATGTGCAGTTTATCTTCTGTAAGAGAGCAACTGCAAGTAAATTGTTCTCAGATCTGCACTTCTACAAGTGCTGTAGTCTAGTGGCTTATGAAAAATCTAACATCTGTTACATGTTTTTCATATATCTGTGCTATAATCAATCATGAATGCATCATAAACTCATTGTTAGATGATAATTGCAAAGTGAAATGTTCAAGGCGCAGTTGGTTACATGCATGGTCACGCTCAATGCATGCTGTATGATCAAGAACCAATTAGGGCGACATATGTAATGTAGTTTTTTAGCAAAACAATGATCCTATAGATCATAAGAGGCTATAAAATAAAATACTTTATTGTCAAGCAAGCAATTAATTTATAGTAATGGGAGTGTACATGAGATCAGATTAGTGTTGTGTAGCCTATCAGGCAGGGGTTCTCAACTCTGGCCCCCGAGATCAACTATTCTGCAGAGTTGAGCTCCAATCCTAATCAAACCTGAACAAGATAATCAGGATTACTAGAAAGCTACATGAGGTGAGTATGATCAGGGTTGGAAATAAACTCTGCAGGACAGTGGACCAGAGCTGGGAATGCTCGAAAGACAAAGGGTTATCTAGACACAAGCTGTGAAAGCAGATTTTTATTATGATTCCATCACTGTGTGTTGTGTAAAACTGTGCAGTCCATCGTTTGCTCTGGGCTGGATTTAGCCTGGATATGTGTACAAAAGGGAGAGTTAAGGCTGGAAGGTTGAAACAAGGGCTCGATTTTAAACAAACCTACTCTTCAGTTTCCTCCAGCTTGAGGCACAAGGCTGCCAATGAAA
Source organism: Gobio gobio (assembly GCF_949357685.1). Lineage (NCBI taxonomy): Eukaryota > Metazoa > Chordata > Actinopteri > Cypriniformes > Gobionidae > Gobio > Gobio gobio. The sequence goes on along the minus strand of NC_137109.1, from coordinate 9,067,321 downwards.
ACAATTTTTGGCATCCCTTTCAGAACTTGGACATAGTCATCTGTAGCTGCTACAGTTATACTACTGTTTTCATACAATCATATGGTACAGAGGGTAGTGACTAGCCCAGTTTTCACCGAATTACCCGGAACAATTTGTCCCAGGAACGTTTTTCCCCCAGACCTGTTGCAGATTAGTCCAGTGACGTAGGACTGCACGCGCCTTTCCAGAGCCCACTGGATTCGTCTTCTGCAAATACACTTAATAAAGTCTGAACCTCGTCATCGGTCCATCTGTCGTATTTTTTAAACTCCATTGTTGATTCGAATAGCAAACAACTCTGACTGCACGCACCGCAACCTTACATTTACATTCATGCATTTAGCAGACGCTTTTATCCAAAGCGACTTACAACTTGAGAGTACAGGAAGCGATTGGTCTTGAAGAGTCGAGTAAGCGTAACAAGTGCCTGAAATACTGAGACCGTGTACATTGCTCAGTGTAGCACAGTCTAGAGTAAGGAGGGAAAAAAGGGGAAGAAAGAGGAAAAGTAAGGGTTTTATTTATTTATTTTTTATGAGGTTAAGTGGTCACGGAAGAGCTGAGTTTTTAGTTGACTTTTGAATGTTGTCAATGATTCTGCGTTCCGGATGGCAGTGGGAAGATCGTTCCACCAGCTGGGAACGTTGAATGAAAATGTTCTGGAAAGAGATTTTTTGCCTCTCTGTGATGGTACCACAAGCCGGCGCTCCTTCGCTGAGCGAAGGCTTCTGGTGGGGGTGTGGATTTGTAGACATATACTTATGCAACATACTCTTAGGTTGAAATAAAATGCTGCGTGAGCTCAACCAATCAGCATGTTCAGCGCCCAAGTCCCACCCCCGAAGTTCCTGAACTTTGAAAAAGTACTACTTCGCGAGCAGGGCCATTTTGAGGGGGAAATGTTTACCCGGAACTTCATTTAGACCCCGGTTCCTGCTGTCGAAACACACAGAGTACCTCCCCAAAGTCCCTAGTAGCTGGGGAAAGTTCCTGCGGTGGAAACGCGTCTATATATCATTTTTTAATGTCACATTACAGAAAAAAAGTAAATTTTAATGTAAATTCTACTATTCAATTTTAATAATCAAAATCCGTAACATCCCTTTCCATCTGGAATAGGCCTAATAGGAATGTTATCCAAATAAGTCTCACTGTATAGGGTAAGAGGAACAGCAGTGATCGATATTCTCTGCGTAAAGCCCTGTCCTTTCTTCTGCCTCAGCAGGTACGGGGGGTTAAGCGGCTTACATGGGGTGCTGGAAGGCCAATTCATCAGTCACTGAAGTAATGTTTAACATGACTGATGGATAGGGAACATATAGGTTACTAATGTAACCCCCTGAGACGTTACGTCCCATCGCCACGATCCCTGTGCAACCACTGAGCGGCTCCTCAGCGCAAAACTTAAATAAGTGAGTCCCACCTGAGAGCCCAATTACCTTTGAATGGTAACAAAACAAGCCAATTGGCGAGTGAGTCCCGCATGCTTCCAACACAAAGGCATGGGGATTGGTTCGCGATGCAAATCTCACTCGCCAATTGGCTTGTTTTGTTACCACTCAAAGGTAATTGGGCTCTCAGGCGAGATCCCAGTTCGTCCATCAGGGAACGGGGGTTACATTAGACGCTTTCTTTATAAATCAATATTTTCAAATAATGCAAGTTTATAAGACAGTATGTAAAATGTGGAAAAAGTATTTAATAGGCTACTCAATCAAAAGAGTAAACACAACTACAAGCCAAGTATACTTAGAATACTTTTTAGTATATCTCTATCAAAAGATTGAGCACAAGTATAGGCCAAATTCAAATTCCTTTCTGCCAGTATAATTCAAGTATGCTTAAGTGCAATTTTAGGTATGTTTCTGAGAAGTACATACAAAGTAGACTGAAAGAATACATTCTTAGTTTTAGTTTAAAAGAAGTACTAATAGCACACTTCAAAAACACATTTTTTGTAAGGGTGACCAACTACAGCTGAGGTTCTTGACTCTGGCCCTCGAGGTCCTGCAGTTTAGCTCCAACTAAGGCTGGAACACTGATTACATAAATTAGTCGATTTGCATGAAATACACCTTTCCTAATTAGGCCTACATTGCGTAAAGCTTCATACATAGATTAGTAAAAGTTAGTAAAAGTTCATACATAGATTAGTTACAGTTATTATTTATTGGTTATTATTGATTGGTAAATTAACCAAAGGATTAATTGACTATTCAGAAAATAATCGATAGATTAATTGAGTGAAAAAAATAATCGTTAGCCCTAGCTCCAACTCTAATCAAACACATTTGACCAAGCCAAAGCAGGTAAGTTTGATCAAGTTGGAGATAAACTCTGCAGAAAAGTGAAGCTCGAGGATGAGAGTTGAGAACCGCCGATGTCTGGCATGGAAAAAACTAATTCACATAAAGCCACAGCAGTCAGAATGCTGAATAAAAATGACTGAAAATCTCGATTAGAACGTCTGTCCACAAAAATTGAATAAATACTGATTACTTTCTGCAAAGAATCTTTTAAAAATGTGATCCCCACATTGAATCAGCTTGGTAAGATGTACATCTAGCCAATCAAAGTATAACTTTCAACCAGCTCTTCCCTTTTCTGAACACAATGCAACACAATGGCTCAAGGCTGACTGCACTGGACACTCCAAAGTGACGTACCACATCCATCTGGCCTCTTGAAGAAAGTAGGACAAACACGTGTAGCGCAGCAGAAACAGAAAGGGCACCCGTTTACAGTCGGCGACTCAGCATTACGTGACGCATCCAGTGTAGACGTCATCAATGGCTGCTTTTCCACCATCGGGTCAAGCTTGATATTTGAGCAAAATAAACACAAGCTAATAAAAGAATATCCGTTCATCCTCCATAACATGGTGACTATTTACATCTCATACTGTCTGTAAAGCCAACGACTGACGCATGTGTATTACATGCCAAAGAGCCCTGGAATCAGGCCCGCAGTGGAGAATGAACCCATATCCGTGCCGGATGGGTTAAGCAATGAGAACGGTTTGGTCTGGCGATGGAAAGGTGCCTATTGATTATAACAGGTTCTATTTGCTTCCGATGTGCCGCACACACGGTGTTAGATTTGAATTGATTTGAACGTGTACCTGTGACTTTGAGCTCTGTGGTCCGTCTCACAACTTTGCTGCCATATTTAAGTTCACACGTGTAATTTCCTCCATCATCTTCCTGCACCTCTGGGATCCACAGACTGGTGGTGTTGATGATTATGGAGCTCCTCCAGTCTTGCCTCTGACACTCCTGTGGAAGCAAATAAAAATAACTGACTCTTCACATATCTGTGGAGCTCTTCGTCTACCCACCTGTCACACTGACTCATTTCTAACGCATTAACCTAAAAGTTAGATTTTGTAAAGAAAAACGAAACATTTTTGATCCTGGAAAAATCTTCCTATTAAATTCTGATGGTTTAATGCCTGGTACACATTGTACGATTTTGGACTGTCCCAGAAGAAAGATGAGCATCGTGAAACAATCGTGACGATTTCTGTGGTCGTGGCTCCTAAAGTTTGTCCTAAGTCATACAGTGAAAGAGGTTCAAAGATGGACGTTGTCACGATCTTGTGACCAAAGGTAGCCTGCATGATCATCTCACAGTGTTTGCTGCTACGACCTACGTCTACTGACCAGCCAATAACAATGCAGCATGAAATGGCGTATTGATCAACGTGACATGAGGCTAAAACTTAAAACCTATTACCTTAACCCTCTGGTGCTCTTTGGTCATTTTTGATCGGAACATTTTCTGTTTTGAAATGTTAAAAATCACAGCTTCATCGGAATGATTTGAAACTTGGTGACTTTTCTAGCATTAGGTATGTAAATAAACAAAAAAAAGTAGCGTTCATTGTCTTCGGTCATATATGACCGACCATAGGAAATGAATGGGAAATAGGCAAAAAAATAAAATAAATTCACAGAATATTTGTGTGTACAATCTGCAAATCGGCCACGATGCTGAAAAAAAGTACACGGCAGTAAAGGGGTGACACTCTAAAACAACAAGAGTGTGATATTGACACATCCACTCACGCACACACACACACACACACACACACACACACACACACACACACACACACACACACACACACACACACACACACACACACACACACACACACACACACACACACACACACACACACACACACACACACACACACACACCTATGAAAAACTGAGGCTATGAACCACATTTTGAATTTTTTTAAATCACAGCTTAATCTGAAAAATATGAAACTTGGTGACTTTTCTAGCATTAGGTATGTTAACACAAAAAAAAATGAAATGACCCCCATAGGAAATGAATGGGAAATCTGCAAAAACACAAAAATTCACTGAATATTTGTGTGTACAATCTACAAATCGGCCACAATGCTGAAAAAAAGTACACAGCAGTAAAGGGGGGACACTCTAAAACATCAAGAGTGTGATATTGACACATCCACTCACACACACACGCACACACGCACACTTATACTCACACACACACCTATGAAAAACTGAACTTATGAACCACATTTGGAATTTTTAAAAATCACAGCTTCATCAGAATGTCATAAAAAAAATACTCCCACTTGTGCTCTTCGGTCAAAAATGACCACCCTAAGAAATGAATGGGAAATCTGCAAAAAAAAAATATATATATATATTTCTAACAAAAAAAAAAATCTAACTATTTACATTTTTTAAATATATATTCAAATCCATCAAAAAAATAATTAAATCATTAAATGTGTTCAAAAGAGAACTAGTGAATTCTCAAGCCTCTCCATAGAGACCTCTAGTGATTACACCCATGGTTGCATGATTTCTTAAATAATTCCAAAAGAGGGCGCTAATCTGCCTTCAAAAAAATTTATTTTGAAGGCCTTGTCTCTATTTTAACCTGAAATACTGCAATTAAAAAAAATAAATAACAACAACAAAACAAAAGATTTGTATAATTTTCAATGGCAAAAATAGACCATAATTATTGCATAAATATAAAAAAAATACCATAAAATCATCTCAAAATAGAAAATTAAAAAAAATATATATTATTGAAGAAAAATAAATTGCATTGGTTTTACTGGGGTGGAGGAAGTTTAATTTTTAGGTGTCCGGTCACTTATAACCGGGAAGACAACCAATGCAACCCCTAAACGAAGAGCACCAGAGGGTTAAGCTCCATTTACAAGATTGGCATGCCAAGTGGGCCTCTTTTCCCCAGCAATGACCACGTCAATATTCTCCTGGTTCGCTTCCTCCTCTTTTTTTCAGCGCACATAAAAAACACAATTGCCAAAGTGTGATTCATCTTGCTCTGTTTGTTACCACTAGCTCATGCTGATGACATTTTATTCTTCTATACTTGCGTCATAGCCTACGATTAGATGTAATCATCGTACAGTCACAAACAATACCCAAGTTTATTAGATCCATATCATACAGTGTGATTTGTAATGATCTTATAGAATTGCCGAAATCGCACAGGGTTGAAATAAGGGACAATCGTGGTTCATTATAGGAAAATAAGAGACAGAATGAGGGACACTCAAAATATTTGCACTGAACCACACAGTGTCTGTCATTTCAGTCTCTGCCGTTAAGTGTGTGTATAAAAGGTTCTCAGACAATCACATTTGGGTCATTCTGTGTCAAAATCAACCAAATTTCAGAAACTCTCCCGGATTTTGTTCATTTTGTTTCTGAAGAAAGACAAACATAAATGAAGAAAAAAAGACAGAATATTAAATGTGATGGATGTATATTTACTGAGTAATTAAATTTTTGTAGTCGGGGTCAGAATGACAAGTTTCACAGGGGTGTAAAAATGACTTTAGAAAGATGATTATTTTATTTTTACACATTAGTAGGTCTATAAGTGAAATCTGTTGACTTTAGCAATCTGTGTTGCATTATTATGCCAACGGTGACCGTTCAAAAATGGGAAAAAGCACTTGTGTTTTTTGATCAAAGTTTGCACGCCTGTAACTCATTTGAAGATACCTTAATAGATTCTAATTCTTAAAACACTTTTTACTTTTGGTTTCTTAATTTTTAATGCCTAATAATTTCCAGAGATATAGGAATCTAAATGTGGCTCCATGAGTAAAATGGTACACTTTTTTAAGGTCACACATTTTCTGAAAAACAAATAATGTTGAAACTAGAAATGTATCTCGTTTTTTTTTCTATCAACACAATTGAACATTCTTGTCTGAGTTCCATCAATACTATTTTTCCCATATTGTGCATGTAACTCTAAAAGTATTAAATACATCTCAATATCCTTCTATATTCTCATTCTTAATAAACGTTTCTTTATTTTAAAGGCCTGCCTATAATATGGTACAGTCCCATAGATATAATGTGGGTCCATGCTCAAATTATTGAATATTTATTTTCTACACCAAGGGATATTAAATATCATCAACCTCTATTCAAAATGATAAACTTAAAAGGTTTTTAGGGTGCAAATTTGAAAGCATAATATCTGAACGTCTTTAAAATTTCAGCCAATAAAATATTATTTTAAACAAAGGCACTTAACATTTTAAACAACATTTTGTTGCAACCATGTATGAATAAATGAAAATGCATATTTTTCGATTAAAGAGAATTTAAGAAGATTGCTTGAGACTTTATTGGTTATTTTGTGTTTTAATAATGAGGTTAAGAATACGCTACAAGTAACTTAAATATAAAATGTTTTTTTTCTCTATTTAACAACATTAACTTACAATAGTGAAAGACAACTTCAATTTTTGACCACGTCTTCCCTCAGTGAGAGTGCATGTTTTTTTGCATGGTTGAATGTTTGACTCTTGAACAATAATCACGTTGTTTGCATCCGTCCAAACTGATTTGCCGAAATCAAAATGCGAACGATGAGGGATTTGACGTTAGCCGCCGACACTGGCATATGATTCTGCTGGGTCTTAAAGCCTTCCGCAAACGGCTATGTTCGCAAATCAAACAATGATTTGTCTCAAAGGAATTATTAATTCTCAATTTACAGCGTATGCCTGTACTGTATATACAGGACAAACTGCATTCCGTATGGCTTTCATACGGAACGCTTCATTGATGCCTTAAATACGGGACAATTCCGTATTATACGGAACGGTTGGCAACCCTATCTGTAGCAGGCATAAGGCAGTGTATCTTAAACCTGTCGTGGGACCCCCCCACCACTGCACATTTTGTATGTCTCCCTTATCGCTAACCCACAATTCAAATCTTGTACTTTCTATGAATGAGCTTATGAGTTGAACCAGGTGCGTTACATGAGGGAGACATTCAAAATGTACAGTTGTGGGGGGTCCCAGGACAGGTTTGAGAAGCACTGGTTTAACCCCCTTTAACGGCACTATTTTTGAAAAAAAAAAAAAAATTCCAACTCCCCTAGAGTTAAACAGTTGAGTTTTACCGTTTTCCAATCCATTCAGCCGTTCTCTGGGTCTGGCGGTAGCACTTTTAGCATAGCTTAGCATAGATCATTGAATCTGATTAGACCGTTAGCATCTTGCTCAAAAAAATGACCAAAAAGTTTCGATACTTTTCCTATTTAAAACTTGACTCTTCTGTAGTTATATTGTGTACTAGGACCAACAGAAAATGAAAAGTTGTGATTTTCTAGGCCGATATGGCTAGGAACTATACTCTCATTCCTGCGCAATCATCGAGGAACTTTGAAGAGCCTGTAGGTGCATTGTTACTTAGGCCATGTCCACACGAAGCCAGAACTTTCCCTATCCGATCTTTTTTTTTTCCTCGTTTCAAGAAATATCAGCGTACACACGAGAGCATGAAAACGGCTCAAAACGATGTAGTATACATGCCAGGCCAGTATGAGGCACTGTAATTCTGCCACAGAAATACACTAAAAACGGAGAAGAAAAGTTGTGGCTAGAAGGGGTACGGCAACAGTCGGAGGTGAGGAAAAATCTCACAATAAAATAACAATAAATAAATTTGCTACTTACCAGATGTGTTTTATTAACACATACACCTATCCCAACCCTAAACATACCCTTACAATAATGCAAATACAGTTATTAAACAACGCAGTATTGATGTGCGCATGCCCAGTGCCCGTAGTTGTATCCCCTTTAAGTCTTCCCTGTGCAGGACGTGGTGTGATGACAACGACGTTTCACAAAATATACGGATTGGCCGTATACACGAAACCGCAAGGGTGTCGTTTTCAGATTTATCCACTTTAGGACCCGGTTTCAAAAAATAGCGGTTTCGGTCTCCCAAAACGCCGGATCCGTGTGGACGAAACGCCAATACGATAAAAAATGTATACGTATACAGTGATACGCGTCTCCGTGTGGACGGGCCCTTATAGTCAACAGAATGTGTTAAAGGGACCATCAAAATAAAGTGAAACCGCAATCTTTAACGATTAATCCTGCAGCTCTATTTCAGGGGTAAAACGTAAAAAAAAGTTAGGGTAAGAGGTAAAGGCAGAAAAAAAATATATATTTTCCTAGTTGAAAAAATCATGGTCACCACATGCTGTGCGAGTTTTAACTCTGTACCTTGTACCAGGTCATGATAGGCTGCTTGTAGGGGGCGAGATAGTCTTCAATGTCAGGGCAGGTGACCATTTTGCTCTTGGTGATCTCGGCTCTCTCCTGGTAACGTATTCGACTGCTAAAGCAGAGTCCCTCTTCACTCTCCTCGACCGTCAGTGACATGGACACCTTCATACAGTACGTTGAGTTTCTGTAAAGACAGACCATTAAAACGGTCATGACATGAAAAATCTTTTAACATATAAGAGATAACTGTACAATTTAGACCTCAATATTCCTCATCTCTGAGCATTTGCTGGAAATCAGGCTGGCAAAACGACTCATTTTCTACTTCTTCCACATTGTGACATCACTGTAGTAGACATTGGCCATTATACCTCGAGGAACATTTTTAAATAATAATATTTAATATTTATTCAAAAAGTTCTTTACACATTACACACAAAATTTTCAACAAACGTTCCACTTTCTTTCGCCCACTGGAATTACATATCCAGTCAATGCTGTCTCTATGTGTTGTGCTTGCTGGGCTATTTAGCACATTTTGTTAAACCCCCTATTTGAGGATGTTTCATTTCAGTTTTGTTATTTTACGTTCTGTTGTTTGTGAATCGTGACCAATTTTTATGAGACATTCTTCACTATTGTTCATTTAAACACTGTGTAATATAACAATGCATGTCCTCTGTGCTTCTGTATATTTGGAAAAATTCAATGATGTGAATGTAAACATGAAGTAAACCAGGATTTTACGTGGCTAATAATACCACCACACCTGTCCCTGACTTTACCCATAAACTTACCCAGACCACCACACCTGTCCCTGACTTTACCCATAAACTTACCCAGACCACCACACCTGTCCCTGACTTTACCCATAAACTTACCCAGACCACCACACCTGTCCCTGACTTTACCCATAAACTTACCCAGACCACCACACCTGTCCCTGACTTTACCCATAAACTTACCCACACCACCACACCTGTCCCTAACTTTACCCTTAAACTTACCCATCCCACTACACCTGTCTCTAAATTTACTCTTAAACTTACCCATACCACCACACCTGTCCCTAACTTTACCCTTACACTTACCCATCCCACTACACCTGTCTCTAAATTTACTCTTAAACTTACCCATACCACCCCACCTGTCCCTAACTTTACCCTTAAAGGGTTAGTTCACCCAAAAATGAAAATTCTGTCATTAATTACTCACCCTCATGTCGTTGGACACCCGTAAGACCTCCGTTCATATTCGGAACACAAATGAAGATATTTTTGTTGAAAGCTGATGGCTGAGAAAGGCTTCAGATAGGCCTCCATTGGCATTCAGTACATTGACACTTCCAAGATCCATGAAAGGCACTTAAAACGTACAAAGTCTATCTCACCACAGTGACTCTACAATAATTTTACGATGCGACGACAATAGTTTTTGTGCGCAAAAAAAAATCTAAATACCTTTGACCAACTTGTTCTTGTCTTCCGTGTATGCCTCCACGACGCATGAGCGAGAATATGACGCAGATCCGGCGTTCGGACACATGACCCAGAAGCGATTTGTTTACGAGCAGAGGAAGACGCGCGTGTCTAAGCTGTTGGATTCTACATTGATCGTGCTTTAGGTCTCGGCGTAGATCTCAAAATGGGGTTAAAGTGAGTATTTCATGGATTCCCGAACGCCGGTGCTACGTCATATTCTCGCGCATGCGTCATGGAGACACACACCGAAGTCGAGAACAAGTTGGTTAAAGGTGTTATTTTGATTTTTTTTTGCGCACAAAAACTATTGTCGTCGCATCGTAAAATTATTGTAGAGTCACTGTGGTGAGATAGACTTTGTAACGACATTTTAAGTGCCTTTCATGGATCTTGGAAGTGTCAATGTACTGAATGCCAATGGAGGCCTGTCTGAAGCCTTTCTCAGCCATCAGCTTTCAACAAAAATATCTTCATTTGTGTTCCGAATATGAACGGAGGTCTTACGGGTGTCCAACGACATGAGGGTGAGTAATTAATGACAGAATTTTCATTTTTGGGTGAACTAACCCTTTAAACTTACCCATATTCCCACACCTGTCCCTAACTTTACTCTTAAACTTACCCAGAACCCCCCACCTGTCTGTAACTTTACCCATAAACTTACCCATACCACCACACCTGTCCCTAACTTTACCCATAAACTTACCCATACCACCACACCTGTCCCTAACTTTACCCATAAACTTACCCATACCACCACACCTGTCCATAACTTTACCTTTACACTTACCCATACCACTACACCTGTCTCTAAATTTACTCTTAAACTTACCCATACCCCCACACCTGTCCCTAACTTTACCCTTAAACTTACCCATACCCCCACACCTGTCCCTAACTTCACTCTTAAACTTACCCATACCACCACACCTGTCCCTAACTTTACTCTTAAACTTACCCATACCACCACACCTGTCCCTAACTTTACTCTTAAACTTACCCATACCACCACACCTGTCCCTAACTTTACCCATAAACTTACCCATACCACCACACCTGTCCCTAACTTTACCCTTAAACTTACTCATCCCACCACACCTGTCCATAACTTTACCTTTACACTTACCCATACCACTACACCTGTCTCTAAATTTACTCTTAAACTTACCCATACCCCCACACCTGTCCCTAACTTTACCCTTAAACTTACCCATACCCCCACACCTGTCCCTAACTTTACTCTTAAACTTACCCATACCACCACACCTGTCCCTAACTTTACTCTTAAACTTACCCATACCACCACACCTGTCCCTAACTTTACCCTTAAACTTACCCATACCACCACACCTGTCCCTGACTTTACCAGTATCCCACCTCAATATCAGCAAAAGTGTTTTGCAATACAATATGAACACAATAAGTACATTGTGCATATTTTTTACATAGTAGTTAAGGCCAATTAATATAAAGTGGAACCAAATGTTCTTTATAAGTGTCACAGTTGGTGTGTCTGTTATAAACAGCACGACTCAGGAGATAAACAAACAGTCTTTTAATTGAAGAATCAAACAAGGAGACACGTAGGAGATAACTTGAAGAAAAACTGAACAAACCACAATACCTTTACCGTATTACAACATCATCAACGCAAGACAAAGAACAGACTGAAACTCAGGGCATATATACTGTACATGGCAAACAGAGAACTAATGAGACTGATTAACTACACACAGCTGAACAGAACTAACCTAATGAGGGTCACCAAGGAAACACAGGGGTGGCGGGAAAATGAACAAAGGAACATGTAACTGAATCCAAACACAACATAAAGACAGACAGACATGTGACAATTAGTACTAATAAACAGTCAATATCCTAGTAATATGCGTGCTAATAGGTAACTAATTAATATCGAGAATTAAACCCTAAAATAAAGTTTTACCAAGTAGACAAAATAGATTTTAAAATGTTGTAATAGTGATTGCTGTCACTATTCTTCTGGCTATAGTGGTAATTTAATGTCTTTTTTGTTTGTGTTTTCATCAAGTGTTAGTTAGGTAACTGTGAAGTGCCTGAAAAAGTTGTGTGAATAGGCTACTTGAAAGTGGGACTGTCAGATCAAGGGAGTAAGATTGACGTCATCAGAGTTTGTCATACCTTGGCTTTTGGTGAATTGATGCCACTGATTAAGCTCAGATTCTAGAAATCTTTCGTTTTTTTCCACACATTTTTTGAATCTGCCTACTGCACTGATTTTCTTTTTGTCTGTGCAATAGCAGAAAAACAGAGCTTGGCCACTGCAATTAATTAGATGGGAAGAGTGTAATAATTATTAACAACCCCACTGCTCCATTCTTGTCTTTTTCGTTTATCCCACAACGACACCCAGCTGGATTAATTGAGAGTTTTGTGTTGTGCTATTCTGTTATTAAAGAATCTGATAACTCGTGTCATAATGTTCAAAGGGATTCAATTAATGATGAAAAATACAGTGGATATGAAAAATGAGAATACATCTGCATGCAAATCTAAACCAAAGCCGTATTCATTAAGAGAACGCTGCGCTGAGATGAAACAAGCTGCATCTCCCACACGCAGGAAATGTCTCATTAAACATTTATATATGCATATCATTCAAATATGTAAAACAAACTTCCCTCGATGACGGGTTTTTCCACAGGAAGTCCCTCGAACAAGGATGTTGCCACCACGAGCAAGGTTTCAAACATACAGAACGAATTCTCAAAAGTCTCACATTTCATTATCTCAGTAACACGCTCTGAAACCATCCAGAAATCAACACAAATAGAATTATTTCTGGGCCAGAGCATACGTCAGTGTGCAGTGTGGGTGTAGATGTTACCACTATTACTAGTAATCCTGAAATATGTGTGCTGACTCATCAATAACGTTGAGTGATTGCATCTTCTGTGACATGGATCAATGGAGTTATTTGAGGCCTGAGGCTGCAGAGAGGCCGGGGTGAACACATCTTCTCCTGTCCCAGATGACATTGAGAGTGGACATTGGAAATAGGGTCTTTCGTACCTGAAAACTGCTGACCTAAACCTGATTGCATTGCAAGGAGAGGCAAAGATAGTTCCTGTGTACAACTAACACAATCCAGCAGCGACTGAAGAACAGCCATCTGAAATCCTCCCTTTATGTGGCTATTTGGGGCATTATGCTACTATTTGAGAGGTAATGAGGCCTCACTGGTCCAGTTGTGGTAAAATTAGAGAAAGCCGCCACTCTGCATAGCCTGAAAAATATTAGAAACCAAAGACTAAAGTTTACTTTTAACAACATCCCTCATTCCCTGAACAGTTCACCACATCTCACATGATTGTTTTTTGAATCTGTCACAATGTAATACAGAAAAAAGGGCTGTTACTAAACAGGCAATTTATATGCAAAGGGGGTGTTTTATATTAACAGAAATTTGACTTATATAGCAAAATAAAGACTTAACAAGCAATAATAAATGTAGTTGTAACACTGTCTTGACTCCCTTTTTTCAGTTTTTTGACTTTGGAAATGTTATTGTAGTTTATGTAACATACTGTATTGTTCCAAATATAAGACGACCCCCCCATTCTCAAGATCTTTTAGAAAAAGACCAAAGGCGTTTCTCAATGTCAAGGAAGGATCCTTGGAAGCCAGAATTCCAAGGATGCTACGTCATCGACGTCCGTCGAAGGGCTGTTCCAATGCCGAGGATCCTCGGAATTTCAACCAAGGTCTGAGTCCTTCGTTCGAAAAATATGCCATACACAGGAAAGGACGCTTACGAGTAGACTTCGAGCACTTAGCGTTCTCAAATCACCCACAATCCTATGCGCGCAGCTTTGCTATCTTGTTCAAAAAATAGAAAATATCGGACGTTGGCGGAGTCAGAGCGTTAACGGGGCAATATGCTTTCAAGTGTAAGTATTTACGTTACCAAACATTTGTTATAACCGAAGTAAATATAAGTAAAGTTTAACTTTTAAATGCCAGTACCAATTACAACCGTATTGATATTATACAAATGACGTTATTGATGGCTAACGGACCTTTTCACTGACGTAATGAGGCTGACGCACACTTGCAAGCCTGTTCCATTTACTTGTTTACGGAATGCTAAATAGGAGCCTCGCCCAGCCTCTGAAGGAAGTGACTTGGAAGGACTAGTCCTACAGAGGAAGGATCCTTGATATTGAGAAACACCTCAAATCTTGTATTTTATAAAGAATATGCTTTTATTTGAAAATAACCATATTCCATATTTTTCATATTTTAATTTGTGTATTCAAAGTATGGTAAATACTGGTAATACAAACGATCACATAAAAAAAAAAAAAAAATGGCATACCATAAAAAAATCCTGTAGCCCATCTGAATTATAAAACAATTATGCTATCCATCTCAAAGTGAAAACCATATAATCTGGGGACCATTTTACGTTTTAAAATCATGTACGGGGGAAGATCGGTCGCAAACATGACAGTCACGCAGCTCTTATGCTGCGTTCACACCAAACGCGAATAGAGGGTCAGGAGAGAGTGATTTCAATGTTAAGTCAATGGAAAGGCGCGACGACGCACGTCTGGAGGTCCTGCGGCGCGTTAGATGCGTTTCGCGCGGCACGATGGACGCGATTCCGCCTCATTTGCGTGTCCAGTTCGCGCGAATGACGTGAATTGAGCGCCTTGCGTGAGTGGTGCTTTTTGTGCATTCACGCGTTTGAAGCGAATTCGCGTCTGATGCCCGAGTTGAAAAATGTCAACTTTGGCGTCAATTCGCGCCGCGTTAACCAATCAGGAGCCTGCTTGCTTCTGTCACGTGGTAAAGTGACGTGATGAGAAACCCTGCTTAATTTAAAAATACTACTATTGTTTCACAAAAGGTAGTTTTAAGACATTTTCAGGTGAGAATGTAGTTGTTTAAAGCTCAAATCTTTGGTTTATTTATAAAGAGAGCGCCTATTTAAAAAAAAATATCTTGCGTTTTTGGAGTTCCAGGCGAACACCGGGCGCTCAGCGCTCATTAACCCCGGCGAGAGCAACCTTTCCTCGGCTAGTCCTTCTGACGTTTGCTGCTGGCTCTGATGTCCTGTAGTGTTTCGTCTTGTGTGGATCTAACGGGCGATCTTTGGTGTCATGAATCTATCATTTGTTGTCTGCCAAATCGTTTTGACTGAGGGCAAAGAGAAGTAAGACAGTGAGCTTTTTTTTGACTGTTTGCGTTTTTAAGACTGTCTTTTTGTGCACGCGACTCAGAAACACGCAATGTATTTCTTTTACGCGTATTTGGCACCACCTATTGTTACGGGTGTATTATTGATATGTAAAGGTCTAGACCCTGAATATAAGACAAACCCATTTTTTGTCTTATATTCGGAACAATACGGTAAATATTTCTTGGTACCAATTTCCAGTAGCATTTTTTTGTTCACTCAACTTCAGACATTCAGTTCTACATACAAAAAATGTTGAATTGGCTCAACTTAAAAATATTTGTTATAGAATAGTTTGTTTTCACCTCTCCAGAAAAAGTTAACTCAATTGAATTTGTTTTGTATCACAGACAACTTATTGTTAGTATAACTGTTATTTAAAAAAGTTGAATAAACAAGAGAAAGCTAGGGGAAATGTGTATTTTTTATAGTAGTATAGTAGTTTTTTTATAGTAGCGCGGATTTGACATCATTGACAGGCGACACACGCACACGGTCCGTGTCCTGGTTAAAATGGCTGATTTCTCTGGATTTAAACCTTGTTGGAAACATTTGTAAGTACACAAGTCAACAAAATATATAACCTTGTTCAAGTGGTTTTTGGATATTTTAATCTCAGACAATGCAAAAAGTCTGGGGCCTCATTTATAAAACTTTGAGTAGGATTTGCGTCAGAAGTGGCGTACGGATGAAACATAGGACATGCGTACGCACAGAAATATTCGGATTTATAAAACCGTGCGCACGCACATCCTACGCAGTTTTCCCTTAATACATCACAATCAATTCTAAATGTAGCGCAGCTTTTGCGGCTTCATGTCACGCCCATAGTTGCCCATAAATAGTCCGTGAAACGCCCACAAGTTAATATTCATAGGTTGCGAAATCATGGCAAACACAGAGAGGAAATAAAAAAAAAAACGTAACTTCACTCAATGTGAGGTAGAAGTTATCGTTGGCGAGGTTGAAAAGAGAAGAAAAGTGTTGTTTGGAGGGCACAGTGTGGGCATTACTAATGCCAAAAAGACACTTGAGTGGCAAAAGGTTGCAGACGCCGTAAATGCTGTAGCCTCACAACCTCGGACTATCGCCGAAATAAAAAAGAAATGGTCGGACATCAAAGTCGAGGCAAAAAAGCGTCTAGTGCTCCATCGCCAGAGTGTGTCCTCTTGCTGTCTGAAGATGCGTTCACTCTGAATCCTTCCATTTGCCACATCTTCTAGAGCACAAGATCAGCCTTTGTGCGTCATTACGCATTGAGATGGGCATTTTATTTCCATCCATTTAATTGAATCTGACAAGCTACAGATGTCGGTTATAATCTACGTGGAAATGGGAAATAATTCCGTGCAAATGTAATGTCTTGCAGCTTTCTGAATGGTTGAGACATACGTCATTTTATCAAAAATAAAACTAAAGGCATATGCATGAATACCATGAACATAGCTGATGAAGAAATTTTACTATGAAAACAACTTTCCCCAGTGGACAATTAATACATCTATCTATTTATCTATATATCTCCCTAATTATCTATCTATCTGTCTAATTGCATCTATCTGCTCCGCCAGACGGACACTTGACGAGAATATCAGTTTTGTACATTAGCTATTTCGTTGTTTACCATGCCAATATTATTGCAGAACATATTTCACTTTTCTTTTTGCAAATATGTGTTAATTTGCATTTATGTTGTAATTTTCGTTTGATTTTGTTTGTTTTACACTGCAGATCGATCAAACGGGTGTTCGTGTAGGCTGTTAATTGTAAGACTTGCTTTGTGAAGTCTTAATGTTATTTATGAGAGGCAGTATAGCCATTTCTTTTACACAACGGTCTACAGTTTCACACACTTTCACGTGTTTCTTCCATCTGCCGACGGTGTCGCCATTTCTCATTTCACCCATTTTTGTGCGTACGCCTGGGTCAGAGCTTGCGTGAAGGACCGCACATTTTCCCGTCAAGTTTGCTTTTTATAAATACCAATGATTGCGTAGAGAGCGGCGTACGCCTTCTTTTGTGCGTACGCAACGTTTATAAATGAGGCCCCAGGACTCTAAAATAGATTTTATTGACTTAAAACAGGAGATACAAAAACAAACGTTTCGGCTGTTCTGCCTTCACCAGTGTAACAATTCCCATTTTACTCAGTGATTATATACACTGATAAAATATATTTTGTGGTGAAGTAAATACTGCAGAAAAAACTAATGTAATTTCTATTTTAAAAGGTTAGTTCAGGCAAGAATTTAAAAAGTAAGTACATTGTATACCAATTCAAGCTTGTAGATATCAGCATTATAAAATTAAGTTAAACTACTCAACTTTTCTGATACTGGTGTTCCCATCATGCACTGGGGTTTGAATAATTAAGGAGGTTGATTTTTTTTGTTGTTGTTGCTGTTTTCCTGCTGTATTTACATTGTTTTACCATTGCTTTTATTGTTAGGTTTAGTAACTTGCCATTTTGTGACATTTGGAGTTCATACTCAAAATGACACATTCATACTGAAAAACGATCCATCAAATGTTATCGTCACTTTGTATTGTGTACTTGGGTATTGAGGTCTCTGTGTTCAGAAGCTAGATGGTATATACACACTATCTATTGTGTTACTTAGATATTTCTATTTAGAAGTAAAGAATACTTAGATGGTTTTTTAGATAGAAATGGTTTGATTCAATGTCATATTTTTTTTTGTTGTAAAATGTATTGCAAAGGAAACTTCATGTAGAAATTACTCAACCTTTATGGCCAAGTTAAAATTAGTTATTGTCCTTATTAATTTTACTTAGTTAAGCAGAGTTTACTTAATTACATGTGAAATTTTCTTAAAAAATATGCATGCAAAAACCTGGCAAAGAAAAATTAAGTACATTTTACTTATTGTTTTTTCAGTGTAGATATAATTATTATTTTAATCACACAATCGTATATATATATATATATATATATATATATATATATATATATATATATATATATATATATATATATATATATATATATATATATATATATATATATATATATATATATATTGCGCCTTTAAAAATATCCCAGGTTTTTGTACAGTATGTTATTTATATGTTTCTCAAAGACTGACAACACATTAAGGAATATGACAATATGCATTTATGTCTCTCACTACAGGCAAAACTTTGCAGGCAACCTGCTTGTGCATCTACAGATTAAAGTTAGTTGAGATTTATCTGTGTGCGCACCGACTGATTGTGTTTATTAGCACTGATTGCATTATTGTGTTCCTCAATGTTTATTAACTTCCACAGTGTAATGGCTTAAACTGTATTGAATGGGACCTTATTGATTGTTGACTGAGAAAGCCAGCATGCTGTTCCCTCTGCATTACTCCCGTATTACTGATACGCTCACTGCATCAATGATAGCGCCAAAACGGATGGACAAGGTCTATCTGGGGCAAATTATTTTTAATATCGACAGTGTGTCTTCATTTCACACTAATGGAGAACTGGGCCATTTAAACACACTGCAATTGCTCAACTTGTTTCTGTAGTTATAAGAGATACACTCTTAGAAAGTCAGAATCAGAAAGGACAGGGGTGTTAAAATGCAACCTGCCCCAAAATACTTGTCTGAAAGTTTCGAGGAGTGCGTTCGCTTCACTTTAAGACAAACACTAGCAAACTTGCCTGAGCACAATTGTGGCATCACTGCAGATCACGTTAAACTCACCCACAACCCCCACACAACTCTAGTGTATGGTAGGCTATGTGATTTATTTAGAGATTTATCCTACACTCCTAAACCTTGTGGAAAGCCTTCCCAGAAGAGTTGAAGCTGTTATAACTGAAAGGGTGGGCCAACTCCATATTAAACCCTACGGATTAGGAATGGGATGTCATTAAAGTTCATGTGCATGTAAAGTCAGGCGTCCCAAAATTTTGGGCAATATAGTGTATGTTAGCCACTTGACAAACTAGCATTGTCTCTGAGGCATGTGACAAACATGAAAACGTAAATCAAGAAAACGAGAGATTCAAACAATAAGACTAACCATGTTGAGTACAATGATAAGTTTCTGTCAATAAAGGAATCCAAACAGTTGCTCATCTGTCTAATAATAACACATATTAAAGCACCTTTGGTGAAATCGAGGGTAGTGCGGATATGACGTCATTGACAGGCGACACACAGACACAGTCCGTGTCCTGGTTAAAATGGCTGATTTCTTTGGATTTAAACCAAGCGGCAACCTCCCGCAGTTTCTCTTGAAGCCAATACGGAAGTGCCTTAAACTGCAATTCATCGACTGGCCGCTAGGGACAGGATCCAGAAGGGAGCAGAATCTCATTGAGCCCCATGTTAAAATGGCCAACTTTAGAGCAGAATAAAACATGTTTAGAGCCTGGTACAAATTGTGTTTTTGGTCTATACGGCTCATTTTGCCCGGCTCAACTGTGAGGGGGGTGAATTTTTTTATAACTCATTCGTTTACATTAAATAAAGCATTAAAATTCTGCATAATTAAGGGCGTAGCCACTTCGAGTGACAGGTGGATAGCCATTTATCTGCTGTCTGTTAGTCATCGCGTCACTTAAGCTCCGCCCACGTCCCGCCTTTTTGCCCATTTTCTGTTATCCGGGAGTGACGCGGGATGACGCACTGCCAAGATGGCAACGGCCAGCTTTGCGCTTCAGAACGGCTCATCAGAATCCTATGGGTGACGTCATGGACACTACGTCCATATTTTTTTACAGTCTATGATTTAAACACTGTAGGAAACATTTGGGGTAATGCAAGTACACAAATCAACAAAATACAGTGTATCCGGAAAGTATTCACAGCACTTCACTTTTTCCACATTTTGTTATGTTACAGCCTTATTCCAAAATGGATTCAATTAATTATTGTTTTCCTCAATTCTACAAACAATACCCCATAATGACAACGTAAAAGAAGTTTGTTTGAAATCTTTGTAAATTTATTAAAAAATGAAAAAAATCACATGTACATAAGTATTCACAGCCTTTGCCATGACACTCAAAATTGAGCTCAGCTGCATCCTGTCATAGGTCATTCAATTAGGGGTGTGCAGTGGAGCCAATATCTGTATCTGTTACAATCTCAAAATTATCCGTATTAAATGATCTGTATTCGGATAAAACCAGAAGTGGGCGGGGCTTTACCTGGAACTACTCGTGAAGACCGTTATATCTATGGTTTTATTGCCTATCCGTTTTCTTCGTAGATATCACTGAACAATATGCCTTGTATGACTGATAAAATTAAATTTTATTATGATTATAACATTTATTTAAATATCTTCAAACTGTCAGAGCCTCTTATAGGCAATGCTTTGAGGTGTAATGCAGTTTGAGTCCCTTTCGAGACCTTTCGTAATTAAAAAGTTCTAATTAAAACAGTAATAATAAATGTTAATAAATGTTAAATAAGTGAATATATAATATATAGGCCTATAGGCTATATATATATATATATATATATATATATATATATATATATATATATATTTTTTTTTTTTTTTTTTTTTTTTTTTTTATTCTCAGAGAAAATCTGTGCACTGAGAAAAGAAAAGTTTTTTTTTTTTTACTATGCATAAGAAATGCAAATCTGAACAAATTATAAAGAATAGCCTATTCCTGCATAAATGCCGTCTCCGAGAGAGTGTGAGACAGAAATACTGTGCGAGCCTATATATCATACAAAGTTCAGTAAAAAGTGAATATGTATCTTAGTTGATTATTAGGTTACTCTTGACAGAGTGCTGGTTTCTGAGACGCACAGAGACAGAACGTGGCTGACTGATTTGCGATCTTGCTGTGCTTATTCCATTCATCGGTGTATATCATACTGTACAAGATTTCATTTAAATATAGGCCTACATATAAAATGTCTGTGGGTTTAAAAGTCTGAGAGTAGATTTTTTGCATATTTTTTATTTCTAGTATTATTATGTGCTTTATAAATAAATTGGAATTGGAATAGAACATGTGTATGAGACACACAGACAGGTATAATATCTTGCTTTCCCTTGGCTCACCTGTTATCCAGCAAACACAAGGAGTGACTGTCAACCTCAGCTGAATATTATTCAATAGAATTATTTGTTATTCGTTATCCGTTTTGAAGCCATTATCTGTGCTTTTCAAATAATGTTTGCCTATTTGGCTTCGGCCACACCCCTAATATTGATATTTTATCTCACTATATTAGATATAAACTCGCAATTCTGACTTTATATCATGCAATTCACACTCTATAACTCGCAATTCTCACTTTATAATACACTTGCGAGTTTATATGTCACAATTATGACTTTATAACTCACAATTCTGACTTTATATCACGCAATTGTGAATTTATATCTCACAATTCTGACTTTATATCTCGCAATTGTGAATTTATATCTTGTAATTCTGAATGTTCTGAGATGTAAACTCAGATGAGGCAGAAAGCTTCCATACTATAGGCATAAATATAGCAAATACTGTTACAAAAAACACAAACTGACATAAAAAGCCAAGAGTCAAACAGCCCAACTAAATGAAACACTGATCACCATAACGGTGACCAATATATTTTCAATATAACATCAGCATCTAAACCTCTGTTAATACTCAGAAAGAATTTTAGACGAATGACATAAATAAATTCATTTGATTTAGTAATACGATAAGTAATAAGAGAGATTTAATGTATTTTCAGTTGACTTCATCTAAGGCTGAAGTCAGTTGTAGTTCTTGTGTTGCTCTTACTTCAGTGATTCTGCTTGCAGTCATCAACTGTCTTCAAAGTTGGCGATAAAAAATAAAGAGTTATACATTCATCTTTGACGTCTGTCTGTTATTCAGATATTTTTGTTTCCATTTTACTCATTTTAAATGGTTGACATTAATTCGATTAGTTCTTACTCAATTCTTATTTGTTGAATTTAATTAATAATATTGCTTGTAATCTGTTGCCACAATTTTATTGAGTAGATATAGCGTCTGAGACTAATTTTGAGAATCCTAAACAATTCCTCTGATCCCGGGCCAAAATCCAAAGCATTTGCTTGCTAGTTTGACATGTTTGCTAACAGCCAATTATTGACCAGTGCGATCATATTTTACCTCCGGCAATATTCTGGCATCGCCAGAAGTCTTTAGGCACAGTCCTGCATTGTGGCTTCTCCTACGACAGCCGTCAAATCAAAACCAACCACCACCTGCTCCACACATGCTTTGTTTTTTCCCAGTCTTCTTTTCAAGAAATGCCATGATCAAAAAGAACTCTCGAGATGTTTTTGTTTACTATAGCCACCCTTTCTATCCCTCATGTAAATGCAGCTCACAGTCACCGAACGTGTCACGAATGGTCTGTTTGTAACGTGTCTTGGCTGTCGTACAGTCTGACATTAATGACAACTGAGATCCTTCAGTGTGACATGGATTACATCGGGATCATGTTCGTACAGTGTGCACCCGGCTGTAGCGAGGGCATAAATAAGCGAAGTGGAACAGCCTAGCAAGACCTCCTGAAGACCTTGATTAGCTTTAGGTGTGTTTGATTAATATTCAAGCTCAACTCTGCAGGGTAGCGACTCTCTAGGAGCAGGACTGTCATAGAAAAGTCTTTTAAAAACCTCATAACTTTTGATTCTCTAGTTCTTTATAAAACATATTTCAAAACCTATATCTAATGGTGCTGATCCTTTATAGACAGACAATGTTGATGCACCTATATCTCTAATGGGGTAGGCACATTTTTTTTTATGGCACTCCAGGTTAGGAATGATTGCACATTGGATGCATGTACTATCATGTCACACTCCACATATTTCCACAGTGTCACTAAAAGGCTTGAAGAATGGATTAATGTGTTGAACTGCTGATAAAGGGAGCATTCAGAGTACAGCCTCAGACATCTTACCACAGTCGCTGTTTTCAGCAAGCGTGACGAGAGATCACAGATTTATGGAGTGCTGACAGAGTTAATTGAAGATTTTAAGAGGCTGAGATGAAAAACAGAGGTCTCAAGCTTCTCTAAACAGATTCTAGCAGTGTATATAATTCAGGTAACAATAAAATACTTTGCAGAATTAATTCATTCATGGTTTTCAATTTTACGTTTTGCAGTGGTCAGTAAAGTAGTCCAAGGAAGGAACAGTGGTGAACCGGCGACAGGCTCATGGGCGGCCAAGGCTCATTGATGCACATGGGGAGCGAAGGCTGGCCCGTGTGGTCCGATCAAACAGACGAGCTACTGGTGCTCAAATTGCTCAAGAAATGAATGCTGGTTCCGATAGAAAGGTGTCAGAATACACAGTGCATCACAGTTTGTTGCGTATGGGGCGGCATAGCCGCAGACCAGTCAGGGTGCCCATGTTGACCCCTGACCCCTGCTGAAAGTACCAACAGTGGCACGTGATCATCAGATCTGGACCTACCACGGAGTAATGGAAGAAGGTGGCCTGGTCTGATGAAAAACGTTTTCTTTTACATCACGTGGATGTCCGGGTGCGTGTGCGTCACTTATCTGGGGAACACATGGCACCAGGTGCACTATGGGAAGAAGGCAAGCTGGCGGAGACAGTGATGCTTTGGGCAATGTTCTGCTGGGAAACCTTGGGTCCTGCCATCCATGTGGATGTTACTTTGACACGTACCACCTACCTAAGCATTGTTGCAGAGCATGTACACCCATGAATTCCCTGGTGGCTGTGGCTCTTTCAGCAGATAATGTGCTCTGCCACAAAGCAAAAATGGTTCAGGAATGGTTTGAGCTACGGACTAAATGTACACAATTTATTTATTATCTTACAACAACACTATTTGTGCATTCCTTAATTGTATTTATATTTTATTATTTTATTATTATTATTTTATTGTACATCTGAAGTAATAAAGAAATTCATTTTAATAAACCTTACAGAAACCTAATAATGCTAATAAGGGAATGGTTAGCTAAAATAATGTTATAGGAAGGAATTAGGATAATGCTAGGAATATTGTATAGTGATTGTGATTTACAAGCAGTAGTAGGTTACTCAATGCAGCTGATGCACTTATGTTCAAATTAAGTTATATTTATTAGTCAACACAGTGGCTAGACAATGCACATCACAGATATTTAAATCTCCACAACACAACATCACAAGAAGAAACATGAGCTCTATATAAATGGGATTAAACAGACAGGCAAATTGATCAGGACAAACTTAAATGTTCCTAAATATGAAAAAGGAAGTGAATGCGAACTGAGCTATTTAAGATAAGAAGGGTAAGAGTGCCACAAATGTCACTCTCTCATCTATTCACTTAAATGATGCATGTGGTACTTTTAGCCCTTATGTCTCTTGTTAATTTGCCTACGGGGACAATGGATGAAAATTACTTGCATAGCTAAAAGTGACACATTTATATTAAAGTACTTTAATGAAGTGATTAGTTAATTAAGCCAGTGAACTCTTGTATATTCTTAGACCCGCACATACAATGATGGATTGACAGAATGACAGATTGGTGTTAATACCCACTAATATAGTACATGATCATAAAAACCAAAAAATTTTTCAAAAGGTATATGGGAAATTGTCATGAGTCATGTAGTGTGACATCTAAAGTCTTCATCTTAAGCATAATTATTAAGAATGAGCTCATTATTTGGGTATATACATCCATCAGGCATAACATGATTCCTTTATATTGTGTTGGTCCCCATTTTGCCGCCAAAACAGCCCTGACCCGTCAAGGCTTGGACTCCACTAGACCCCTAAAGATGTGCAGCAGGTCCTTTAATCATGGACCATGGATCAGACCTGTTTGTTCAGCACATCCCACAGATGCTTGATTGGATTGAGATCGGGGAAATTTGGAGGCCAAGTCAACATGTCAAACTCGTGGTTGTGCACGAATGTTTATTCATATTTCAAGTCAAAATAGAAATGTAAACCAGAACAGAACAAACACTCTTGTCTCATCATGTTTCATTCACAGTGTTGGGGAGTAACTAGTTACATTTAATGGAGTTACGTAATTTAATTACAAAATAAATGTAACTGTAATCTGTTACAGTTACTAATAAAAATGTGTAATTAAATTATTTACTTATGAAAATGTTAACGATTACAAAGGGGGTTATACCTGAATATTTTCTGTAAAAAGCTAGGATGTTGAAAAATATGAATTTGTTGCTTTACCTGTTTTTGATGTGCAGAGTTTTGATTAGCTTTTTTTAAGTAAAGCGATGCTATTCTGATGTGTTTGATTGGCTCTCTGTGGAATCTATTCTATTCTTCTACTATTCTCCATACACCCGGCAGTGTTTTTTGCTAGTTTCAGCCCGACACAGTTATCATTTTCACGTCCAGCGCCACGTTGTTTAAATAGCAAATGCTCTCGCACCCATCTGTTCGCCCATGGGCGTGCAGGTCTGAAAACCAGGTGTGTTCAGGCGCATTGCTTGAGTGTTATTATTTTGAGGAACTGAAAACGACTGCGCCATTGACCAACAAAAACCTGGTCTAAAGTCAATGTCGCAGTATTTTTTGTGTTATTTAAAGGGCGTGTTAAAGTAATAATCGGCTATAAAAGGATTCCTCTCTGGAGAAGAGCTCACAAAAAAATCCGCCAAGTGTATATATAAAGTTTTTTTTTTAATCCAGTGCACCAACATATCAAACCCTATTTCAAATGTTGTTATCAGAGGAATGATAAAGCCATACACCACCTCAGGCGGTTTAGGCCACCCTGAATTATGCTACCAAAGAGGTCATGAAAGGAATGTTATCTAAATGCTTAAAAGGAAACAAGAACGACAGAGCTAGAAGCAAGAATACACATGTGACCCACACTCCTCTTCCTTCACATGGCACATTTTGATAGACCACATGTAATCAAAAGTTTTGATATCCATCTATATGATAGTGTACCATTAAATATTTACAATTTGTTTTGAGAAGATACAGATTTAAACATTCTCTCTTCCAGCTATAAACAGCCCCAGGTAAAAACGTGATGTCACAGAAATGGAGATAAAAACTGAAAAAAAGGAATTGCGCTTAAGCTATTTCTTGGAGACTCGCACGATTTATTAAGAATGTCTTGATTAAAAAAAGCATAATGGCAGATGCCTTCAGCACAATTGTCGGCTCTTTGAAGTGGCATGTCAGTGAGTATAGTTTATTCCATTTAACATATGTTTCACTCGAGCTCCTCTGTCCTCGAAATTCATCCTTGTAATCTTTCCTTTCATCCTAAGAGGCCCAAAAAGAATGAATGTGAGGAAAGCACATTTAAAAACTGAGAAGCACTGAATAGGAGAAGCGTCTGGCTGCAGACTGTGGGCGAGTGGAGCTCCACTCTCGAACAGGAAATACGTCACCTCCACTTTAACTAATATATAGGAGGAACAAGGGGGCGTTCTTGTGAGATCTTCAAACTTTACCTCAGGTATTTTACCTCAGCACCGCGACATTCTGATGTCGTAATGTGCAATGCAAGCAAAACACATAGGGCTTGCGTGAAATTACGCACAAAAGGAAGAATAAATACGATGGATTTATATATTTCTGACGAGATTGAAATTCAATAATTTCACTATTATGAAAAATATCTTCAATAACTTAACTGTAACGCACTGAATTATTGCCAAATTCAGTTCACACGTCATTGCTCTGTTGGTTATAGGCCTACTTACTACAACACTTATTTTGGATGAATATCTTTTTGCCTATATTTTATGATTTAAAAAAAAAAAAAATTATTATGAAAAATATTAAGTAACTTCACTGTTACATGTTTTTTCCACACTAAATGTTGTAGTATAACCAGCAGATGAGCAGTAATGTGTGAACTGAATTTGGCTGTGTGTATTACAGGGAAGTTATTGAATATATATTTTAATAACAGTGAAGTTATTGATTATTTTTAATAATAAAAATTATACAAAAATACATTTTTCCAAAATAAGTGTTGTAGTATAACCAATAGGATAGCACTGGTGTCTCTACAGTGTGTAACACTGAACATATTAACTGTTTTGTGGTAACACTTTCAGGTTTTGTACTTTGCAGACCTTCGGATCTGTCTCTCAGCCGGCTGCACATAGAGATCAATGTATTGTGCCCACATAATAAATGTATTATTATTATTATTACTGCGGAGGAAAGCTTGTTTTTTTGTAGCTGCTTGTCTATGTCATTACGATTGATATTAATGTCGTAAACTCTTTTAGCTTAAGTTATTTATCCAGGAAATGCAAATCTGTGAATATGCTGCCAACTTTACTGAATATGAACTTTACTTTACTATCAAAGTTTCAGAAAGCCGTACACCATCTCTAGATGCAGCCGCCTACAGTGCAGCCAGCTTTACAAAGACTGCGGGGCTGGCTACCAGGGAAATGGACAAGGGGGACTTCTTTTGGGGTTTTACTCCTCAGATGACCACCCTGGCTACTGTAGCTGGGATTGCTTTATAGAGGATGGAGGTCTTGAACCATGAAGTGTGTGTGTGTGTGTGTGTGTGTGTGTGTGTGTGTGTGTGTGTGTGTGTGTGTGTGTGTGTGTGTGTGTGTGTGTGTGTGTGTGTGTGTGTGTGTGTGTGTGTGTGTGTGTGTGTGTGTGTGTGTGTGTGTGTGTGTGTGTGTGTGTGTGCACACGCAATGTCTTTACTGTATCCAGTATGGTCACTTGAAGTTAATGTGTGTTGTCAATATAGTTTAAGATGTGTTTTTTGTTTTATTTTCATTTTTTTAACTCAAAATTAAAACTTTTAAATTGTGGAAATTGGTCTTCATTATTTTGCCATGTTTGATTTGCATATGTTGTTGTTTTGCTTTAAATACAAAATTTTGATTAAGTCCTAAATTATTTTTATTCATATTTTAATATAAACTAATTTATTTAATGTTCACTGCTAAATATAACAAACATAATGTTTACTTTCTAAAATGTATGGAATGTTACATTGGTAGTTGAACTAACTGTATGGTCAAGAAACAAACAAAAGGCAGAGGCCCTCAAAATGCAGATTTTAAACCTACTGCTAATTTTTCATGTCATAAACCGTAAAAGCTAAGTATACCACTTCGATATGATTATTTCAAGTTATTTTTAATAAATGTAATATTTATTTAACTTTAATAAATAATTTACATTTTCTATTTATTTCTTAGTATACTGCTTTGATACGATTTTATTTATTTTTGTATTAATGCTTGAATAACAAACTTAAGGGAATACATATAGAAACATAAACAATTAAAATGCATACAGAAAATAATAATTGTAATGTAATCAAATCATAAATTGCTAGGACATAGCTGTATTAATACAATAACATAAAAACAATTACAAGGACGGATTTAAATGCATAGACTGTGTTCAAATCTTAGGGTTTTCTTATTCTTTATGTAATTTAAAAAGCGAGTTTAATTCAATTTCAAAGTGGGTGTAGGATGGAATACCGTTTGCAATTTTTTACTTATGAATGTATTTTCCATATAAATAAATAAATAAATAAATAACAATATACTCCAGGGGTTTGATACGATTATTTCAACTACTCCCTTGTTATGCGTGACGGTTGGGTGACGTATATACGCTCGGGCGCTCCACTAGTGGAGGTGACGTATTTCCGCTCTTGAGTGGAGCTCCACTCGCCCTGTAGTCTGCAGCCAGCCCCTATTGCTGAATAGAGAACAAGGCTGGCAATCAGGCCTGGCTGGGTTTAACCAGCTGTCTCTAATTGTCCTCTTAATTGGCTTGATTTAATTAGAGGAAATTACTTAATCAAACACGGCCACTGTGTCAGTGCTGCATTTGATCAAGGACTGTTTACACCAGCTATTACGAGGCTTTTTACTTAATCAATAGGCTTGTTCGACTTCACCCAGCGATGCGCAGACCGATCGGCGGCTGACTTGAAGCAGTGCATGCCGGTTAGAAATTTTGTCCGACTTGAGGCAGCGCCGACGCCACGTGACAGTGACGTATGTCAACAAAGTGCCGCGAGAGCGATTCGAGAGCAGCCGGCGATTACAGCCGGTGCAGTTTCTCGAGAGCGACTGCATGAGGCTGCACGGGCTCTGATGACGACACAGCCGTTCCACGTTTGGCCAGATTCACCGCATGACAGCGATCACGTGTTTTCGTGTTTATTCTAAAACCTTCAGCTCCACTAATGCGCACAAATCTGTTTTTTATAACAGTAAAACCTCCTTTCATGTAGTCGCGCTGTTATATTGTCATGTTTATCAAAATATAACTGATTAAAAACATAGACCCCACTTCATTGATAGTGTAGGCTTATATGTTGAACTTTATTCTTGTAAAAACACACGCTGTATTAAGCAGTGCATAAAGTATTACATGACAATAATGTCTCTGAAACATCTGTGTATTGCCAAATATTGCATTTATTTCACTTCAGCTGATAAAGTGTGCAAACACAGCGCGAGTGTCACCGCGAGAAGCAGAAAGTGTCCGACTTCACGTCTGTGTTTGCAGCTCCTCCCCGCCTGCACGCGGCTACTCTCGCCGATCAGTTGATTCCAGCCGCAGCCGATGTCGAACACACCTAATGTTGAGCGGTCAAGCGAGGCACATGTGTCTTTTGTGTTCACTTGTGACACCTTTCTTTGAGGGAAGGGTCTCTGATTCCCTCAGCACATATAGCTACACATGAAAGTCTGATGTGCTCAAATATGATATGAACGATATATAGAGTTATAATATGTCCTATCACAGCACACAGTCCACATATTGTCTTTGAATTGAGTCTTTAGCCCCAACCAAGAAGAGGCACCTGGCTTCCCTGATTTTCCATGTCTTTATTTGGTCTTTCATTCATCATCTTGGGATTCTAGTAGGCTTGCTGGGCTGAGTTTAAAGGTCCCATGGCATGGCATTTTTCTATTATTTTATAGTGTTTCCTGAGGTGTACTTATATTGTTAGTATGATTTTTACGTCATAAAATGTCATAATTTAGAAATAAAAGGCATTTTGTCTATACTGCTGTTTGCCCTGTGGCTGAATGCCCTGCTTCAAGAGGCGTGTCTGCTGTGAGACTTCAGTAAAAACGCCCACTGTTGTGATTAGCTGACATCTTTGCATTTGAAATGAGCGGAGGGGGCGTGGTTTAACGAGGTCTACGAGGCACGAGCTGCTGCCAGAGAGACGGATGGACCTGAGTTCACTTCTCATCAGTTCTCTCAGCATGTCTCAGTTCAGGGTGAACTGTTGTAGTTACTAGAATATACTTCAGGTTATTAGTCTATTTCTAGTCGGAGGGGCTGTCACTCATGTCAGAAAGTTAGTAACTTTAGTAAATTATGGATCAGCGCTGACTCGAGACGCGAACCGTTTAGAACGATTCAGTCCGATTTGGTGAACTGGTTCGGTTCACTAAAAAGAACCGATTCAAAAGAATTATTCGTTCGCGAACCGGACATCACGGAGACGGAGCGATTGCTAATAAAGTTATTTATAGTAACTACTGAGTTGTGAGGGCGCTGTCAGTCAGCGCGAGTTTATTGTGTTTGTATCTGAGAGTTCTGAATAAACACGAGTCCCAGTCACACCAAGCCCGTCTTCATCATTATTCTACCAACTTTGTATCACATGCAATGTACCATTACAGCGAGATGAACGAGTCAGTAAGTTTGATTAAAGCATTATTTCTAGATATGTTCCAATCATATGAAAAGCGTCTGTGACGCGCATTGAGTACACAGCGCAAACAAAGACACAACAGCAGTAATCGAATGTAATCCAGTTTATTGTGAGGAAAGCTGGCTAGCCTAGCCGGATACCCTCACGCTTACCCCCGTCTGCTTAATCTCACGCCGCGTTTGGTGCCTCCGCTGTGGGCCAGATGCAGTACTGGGGGTCGGGGATGTTGGAGGCCGAGCTTCGGCGTGCGTGAGGTTTATCTCTAAAGATGTGGATGTTGAGCAGAAACTCCCGACTGTATGCACATTTAAGAACAGATAGACGCGACGAGGACGTACAAAAACACTGACTCACAAGATAGAAAACACGAAAACACCGTTCTGTCTGGAGAGAGAGAAGCCGCATTGTGTGCACGGATAATAAATAATTAGCTACACATAAGAAATCACTGATCACAGGTCAGAAGGAACTGAAAAAAGACTTCTGTTTTCATTTGTACATCCAAACACTGAGAAACTGCCAGCATTCACTCGTTCACAAGGAATGATCTCTCGAGCGTTTGCATGGGCGTGCCAGATTCTCTGGGTGGAGGAAAGGGAGGAAACCGTTCCTGCTTGGACGTCAAACCAGGAGACTTCAGGATTGGCTCGTCTGGCCTGTCATTTTCTCAAAGGCAGAGAAAGACAGCCAGAACTCGGTTTTACACCGATCAACATTTCTATCCACTTGGGGACAATTTTCAGGCTAGGGGAACTCATATTAATGTTGAAATACCTCATAAAATGAAAATTTCATGCCATGGGACCTTTAAATCTCAGATTTTGACAGACTTACCCTCAGCACATCCCCACTAGTGAGCTGGTAGTCCTTTGCAGCTGTATGAACACAGCGATGTGTTTTTGTAAGAAAATATCTGTAATATTATAACTTAATAAACTATAATCACTGGATACGGCCTTACGCGAGTCTACTTACGGCGGAAGAGTGACCTCTGACATATTGACCCATGACATTCCCAAGCCCTATTTGGTTGAACCGCAAGAGAGGGACACTATACTGTAACAAGCACCGTCCTTCGGGTGAGACGTTAAACCGAGGTCCTGACTCTCTGTGGTCATTAAAAATCCCAGGATGTTCTTCGATAAAGAGTAGGGGTGTAACCCCGGCATCCTGGCCAAATTTGCCCATTGGCCCTCTCCATAATGGCCTCCTAATCATCCCCACATACAGATTGGCTTCATCACTCTGTCTCCTCTCCACCAATCAGATGGTGTGTGGTGGGCGTTCTGGCGCAATATGGCTGCCGTCGCATCATCCAGGTGGTGCTGCACATTGGTGGTGGTTGAGGAGATTCCCCCTTCTATATGTAAAGCGATTTGAGTGCCTGGAAAAGCGCTATATAAATGTAACAAATTATTTATTAAGAGGCGTCTACTCTCACCTAAGCTTACGCTACTCCTACATGCTACCCGACGTACCCTACCCGTCCGTGCATCATGTCTTAAAGTGACAGCAGCCTAATATTCCTGCTGTCTGTTTTTAATGTTATTCAAACAACAAAAGACAATGAAATCACTCACTGCTATTGACTGAATAGATTGTGTGACTTTAATAATGATGAATCTTTATTTCATTTATACAGTGAAGATTATTTGGTTTTTTTTTTTTTTTTTTTTTTTTTTTTTTTTGATTACTTTTGATTACTTTATTCAATTTCTGTACCTGAAAACTACTCTTAGATACCTGAAAACCAAAGCCTAAATTCAGCTGCTATGTATTTTTAGATATAATAATCAACACTCAAATAACACATTGTATGCAACCATGTAAACTTCACATAAGGCAGTTTTTGCATTAAAGTCTAAATATATTTATAACATTGGGTTTTTTCCTCCAATTCGTTGTTGAAATATAATCATTTATACACAGGGACTGTCATTTTCATAACAGATTTATTTAAACATACATGAAATAATCAAGACATCCCTAACAGGTTCAGTAGAATATAATGAATATATAGGCTAATATAGTGCATATATTTAGTGAAAGAGTTGATTTCTCTAGTGAACTAACAGCTGTGGACACTGAATGTCTTCTGAGGTAAATGTGATGCTACGTGACATTGTTTACAAGCTGTTTTATTGACGTCTTTCCATCGTTGAAACACCACATATGATACGTTTCGGTAAGTTGTAATGTATCCTCAACATACCCTAAGAAATTAATTAATGTTTATTCTTTAGGAAGAGTTGTGCCGCTGCTTTAACTGACGTGCCTATACAGTGATCAGTCATGTCACATTAAAGAGCATCAAAATGGCAATTATCGTTTGAATTTTGTGATAAAATGTGTGGGAACTCGGATTGAAGTATGTTCCACGCTTAAAACAAGCCAACTGTAAACTGTTAAAGATTGCATTTGTACCCATAAGCCCTGTACCGAAATGGTTCGGTACAAATACGTGTACCGTTACACCCCTACTTTATCGCTCTATATGGAGCAAATTAGCTTTTCTACTGGGTCCTAAAGTCAGTTTCTCTTCAGTATGCATTCTTTTCTTTGGTAGTTTTAGCAATTTTAGTTATAATTTTGAGCATTTTTAGGTTTTTCTATGTGTACTGAAGCATTCCTCGCATTCCATTCATTCCTATGTGGGTCAAATTAACAGAGGGAAGGATTTGTTACTTTTTTTATTTCAACCACAAAACACAAATTTTTTTGTGTGCATTCGTGGTTCAAGTGCGACAAATGTCCTAGGGTCTTGGACCACTCCGATGAACATTTTTAACAGTGAGTTTCGGGTAAAAATGGCCAGAGGGAAGGATGAGGGTTAAAGATGTAAATAAAATAAGAAAATTACCTGAAATAACCTAAATAGATTTAAAATATCTTTCAGCCCATCGGTCAAGGCCAAAATGCAACAAAGGAAGGAATCAGAAAGCTGGAAGACATGCAACAGTGAAAACATTGTTTACTGTGATTCATAAGTCTGAACTCCAGGGAATCTGTGCTGTCATACTGACAAAGTAGCGAGACCTTGTCAAATATGTACAAATTATATGTATAAATGTAGAAAATGTAACACTTTGTTTATAAATATAGTATTGTATTGTTCTTTGTTAATTCATGTTTTCTCAAGATGCAGTAACTAATGCCATCATGTACTGTTAGTTCTTTAAATAACATTAAAGAATTTAATATTGTTGTCATCAAACATGGATTATGAACAATTGGTTGTGTTTCAGGAATTTTGTTTTACTGAATGTTTGTTTGATAATACAGATGCTGTTCAGTTAGATAATATCTCTTCACGTTTAGTTTTGTGGGTCTAAGACTCAGCACAGTTTGTCACTGTGTGTTTTATTCACTGTTGGATGTGTTTGCAGGGCCTGAAATGGAAACACAGAATTAACCATCCTGCAGCCATTGGACCTTGAAGGAAATAGATCCTGTGCTTTCAGTCACAGCTGCCTGTTTAGATGTTTTACACCAATTGCCCTTCAGTCGCTATGTGAGAGTGAAATCTTTTCTGAGCACTGGGTTTCCTCAAGGTCTTTCTTTAGCTTTCCCCTTTCAAAAGCGTAGGTGCCATTTTATATTCCGCCATCTTCAGAATCTCATTTCAGATATTTTCTTCAAAAAAGGGGGAGGTTTAAAGGGGTCATGAACTGGCTTTTTTTTTTTTTTACACTGTTGTTTGAGGTCAACTTATGACGTTGATGTGGTTTTCACATTCAAAATAATAGGTTATTTTCTACCCTGGTTTTGAGCCTCTCTCCTGGAATGCTCGGTTTGTATGGGCACGCATTGAAGACTTGGAAGTAAACAGCCACTGCTATGATTGGATAACAGTTTTGCATATTATAATGAGCTTCGGCTCCCTTACACGTAAGGAGTTGTTTGAAAACTTCCAATGTGGAGGAACGGCCAACGGAAATATTCGCCCACAGGGCTCGCAAAATGTCTTTATCAAACAAACACAATGATTTATCTCTCATCCACCCGCAATTAATTGGAATGTGATTTTTTATTACTTGGCCGGCACGAATGGTGGATACAACTGCGAACTGTGCATAACACACACACACGATAGTGCGAGCCCTGGCCTATACATGTTCGAGTCTGATCACATATCAAAGGACAATGAACCAACAAAACCTCAAATACAAAGGATATTCATGTGACTCAGCGTGGTAATTTATGTTAAGTTAGACACGTACATAATCAGTAGATATCAAATGCAAAAATGCAATACTATCACATATAAAAACACATTTTATACTTGCATAATTGTGTTGCATCATTCCTGTCAGATCCAGAAGCCACAGTATTGTTTTTTAATCTCGTCCTTTCTGCAAATCCAGTCTCTTGTTTACAAACTAATCCGCGGAGAAATGAAGCGAAGAAATGAATGTCTTCACCCACGTGAGCTGGATCTTAAAATAAAGTTCAACCATGCATTTTGGAATACGAAAGAAACGTATGTTTGTAACATGCCATAAGCTTTATTGCTTGGAAGTTCGATCCGGTTTTAACTCCACGTAGGCCTATGTTATTTATCTAACATGCCAGGCACGAATCGGTGGGCGGGGCTACATAATCAGGCGTTGGTCTTCTTCTGTTGAGGAGGCGTTTCACTGGGAAGAACATTCACAGATCTATCGTTTGCTGAGCCAGCTGTCAATAAAAGCTTTTATTTGACTAACAAGGACGTTTTCAGCTCTGAAATTTACAGGATATTCTTATATTACGATAACTTTTTATATATCAAAAGCTCAAGGGAAAGTTGATTTCTCAATTCATGACCCCTTTAAGGAGTTTGGGATGGCATAATACCTGCTATTTTTGGAAGTAGTATGCAGTACGTGTACAGTGCATATTATGCATTTATTTTTCTGTAAGGCTAGTTTCCTGAAGCCAGGAACAAACACCACTAAATAAAACAACACATTTACAAACTTGGAGCCGAGATCCACGAATAAAAGCAACAGGAGGAACATCATCTGGGAGCATTTAATTCATTTAGATGAACATTTATTTCATCAATGAGTTTGCATGTTTTATTACCACGACTAATGGCTGGAAAACACTACACAACTTGCCCTAATTTCAGTCAATACTAGTCTGAAGATTTTTAGCTTGAGAGTAGCAATACTACTAGCATTTCAACGACAATTTACCTCTCATTCTAAAAAGTGATAAATCAACAGTGTATGCAGATGAAGCAACTATGGTACTGTGTTACTTCCCCCTACTATGGTAGTCAATGGGGGGCGAGATCTGGTTACAAACATTCTTCCAAATATCTTCCTTTGTGTACAGCAGAACAAAGAAATTAATACAGGTTTGGAACAACTTGAGAGTGAGTAAATGATGACATAATTTTCATTTTTGGGTGAACTACCCCTTTAAGTAAACTCCAGCTAGTACAGAATAAAGTGGCACGACTTGCTCTCCAGTGTCTGTATAGCACAAATATAAACAGCATGCATCTCCATCTAAATTGGTTGAGAGTGGAAGACCGGATGATTGAGGCAATTTTATTAGCAACATGGAAGGTTTTGCAGTTTAAAATTCCATTGGATCGGTACAATCAATTAAAATGCAATTTAGAGTCATATACATATGCCGCTATAGACAGGCAACAGAAGGCAGATTTTCACTCCCCAAAGCAAAAACTAATTCCCTTAAACGTACAGTAGTATATAGGGCAATGAAAACATGATATTCTTTCCCTTCGTCATTAATTAAAATAACATAAATTAAATTTTAAAAGGCAGGTAAAGGCACGCCTTGGATTGTCATATTTATAGGAGATTATGCACAGAAGTTAGGTGGAAGCGTTATAATTGTTAGACTTAGACATTTGTCTGCTTGGTTTTTCTTTTTTATTACACAGATGATAACACAAAGAACATTTGGTATGTTTGTTTGTTTGTTTTTTAGCTTTTCTAGATAAAACCAACATCACCCAACACTTCTCAGATCAGAGTCTTTGTGCAGAGATTTTAGTTCACTTACTGTCGCGATAATATAAAACTCTCCTGATATTGAAGAAACAATTACAGAAGAATAAAATTCAGCATATTTTGTGACCTTTTGGATCTTGGAAGTGTTCAGTTTGAGCAGATGTTTTATACCATCATCACTGTCCTCGTCAGAGCTCATTTCCCAGTACATTCAGCTCAAATTCACCATCTCAAACATATTTTCAAAACTATAATATTCAACGTCTTCAAAATCAATATTTTGATCACTGACAGATTCACCAGATCCACCATCAAGTGAAAGTGACACTAATATTTGATTGCGTTCAGTTCTTGATCTGCAGTAAATCGCTGAGCCATTTCAAGTTTTGCTGACGATACTTCCTGTTCTTTTGTTTTCTGCCTGCGGTGACACTGGGCCCTATCATCAACCCAGTGCAATGCAGCGCCAGGTGCGACGCAAGTGTTTTTTGCTAGTTTCAGCCTTACGCAGTTATCTTTTTTACATCCTGCGTCACGTTATTCAAATAGCAAATGCATTTGCGCCCATTTATTGGCATGCTGGTCTGAAAACGAGGTGTATTCAGGTGCATTGTTGGCACATTGCTATATTGAGGCAACTAAAACGTGGTCTAAAGTCAATTGCGCAATATTTTTTTGTTATTTAAAGAGTGCGTTAGTAATGAGACTATAGGAAAGTCCACAATGTGAGTACACTCTGCTTATTACACACACAGGCGTTCAGTTTTACTGCTTGCAAATTACGAAACCGCCGTGGCTCGAGAGCAACTGGCTTTTAAAAAAAATGGAATAGGAGATGAGACTCTGATTTGTTTATTGCATGTTACGCCCAAAACACACCCATGACTCATTAAGAGACACTAGGTACAACCAATTTAGACCATGTGCCGGCCATTTTACCTGTCATTAATCTAGCAAAAGGATTTGGACATGCCCTAGGTGCACTTGTGCTTCAGACCACGTGCTCAGATCATTAAAATAAGGCCCTATGAGTGAAACATCACTTCATCATTGTGTGTCAGACATCGCCACCTTGTGGAATAAAGGTAAACTGCACTTATTCAGTCATCAAAGATTCAATTATTGTTGTGCAGAAAAGAAAAAAAAACACTTACACTCCTACACACCACGGGTCGTTAGCGACCCTATACAATTTTTTTTCTTGTTATATTTTTTATAATGAATTTATTGAGGAACATTAGGATGGTTGACTTTTAAAATGAATGAGGAGGAGGGTAGTGAAAGACGTCGCGGGTCACTAAAGACCCACGGTATGCGTTCAAGGGTTAAAATAACTGATTTCATGTTTGTAGTGGGGTTCTGAGTATATGATGGTGTTTCTCAGAATCTCTCAGCATACAATGGAAATCAGAGAGAATGCATTCAAACATTATTATATGCTGATTCCTGTTTTCCTGTAGCTCAAACAGTAGAGTGTGGTACTAGCAATGCCAAGGTCATGGGTTCGATTCCCAGGGAAAGCAAGAAACTGACAAAATGTAAAATGTGTACCTTGAATGCAATGTAAGTCGCTTTGGATAAAAGCGTCTCCCAAATTTAAATAATAAACGTCCCTCTAATTTCATAATAAATTAAATTTACATTGTTATTTGTAATGTGGTAGCTACATAATAAAAATATCACCCCTTTACATTGCTTCAAAGTAGTTAGATATTTTTGTTAGAAACTTGTAATGTAGATGACTACTTTTCTCTGTAACCTTTTATAAAGTCGGTAAGTGTATGACACCTAGCTTTTTTAAATCTGTTCAGCTTTCAAATAATTTTGTTAATTCCAGCCTCAAGGAAATGTTTTGAGCAAGCAGGCCACAGCAAAACTCAATGGTTTTAAGGTATAAAACAGATTTTATGTCCATCAGATCCCTGACCAGGTCGATGAGACATTGCATCCTAATGAACAAATAATTGAAAAATATATGGGAATACCCACTATAATAAAATTATACCTGACTTAAAAACAGAAGCAAAATCTCAGTATGAATTCATAATCCTTTGAAACTGGTGTCAGAATAAACCCCAGAGCTAAAATGAAATTGAAAACAAATTGTATTAACCTCCCAGAAGCACAAGAAAAAGACATCCACCCGCAGAATACCTTCACCCACGTCAATGGATTCCGTCATTGGGCCAGTGGGTGCTTCTTACATTTCTGACCACAGCTGTGAGGAAATGCTTTATGACAGGGGGTTCGTGCTGTGACGTCTGTTTCAAAATGTGCCTAAAGAAATTGAGCCTTACACTATAATGCTGTCAAACAATCATGCCACTCTCACAATACAGTTAATAACATATAAAGATTAGGGTTTAAGCTACTGTATATAGACAAGCAAATGTGTGATTAAACATTTTCTTTGACATTAAAATATAATGCTACTGCACCATTCAATACATTGAGCTTCCCTCTAGTAAGCGACCCTGGTAAATCAGGCCCAGGACTCTAGGGCTGAATCCGAAATATGAAATAAACCCTCAATAACTATTCCCTATGTTAGTCCACTAATACGGTTGACTTGAAGGAGTGAATGAAAACGAGAGAACGAATTCGTACATTGGCTGTACACTTATTATTGCAGTGCAATGTAATTCATATCACATGGCCTCATTACCCTGAACAACTTAAATTTTAGTTTCTTTTCTTGACTACTCTTTGATTTTGTCAATAATTATCAGGCATTTTTTTTATAATGTGGCCTAGTTTAATCAAAATACAATATGTCCTTAACAAAATAAAACTAAAACATCAAAAACCCCATCACTTTTTCTCAGGCCTTGACGTTTTTGTTTGAAAACGCATCTTTTTTTTCTCTGTTTTGCCCTTCCATCCATACTGAGACAGCGTCTGAATACGAAATCGCCCCCTATACCCCTAAATAGGGAATTATTTGAGGGGACAGCCATTTGTAGAGGTGTCCGAAACCATAGTGGATGCTATCGAGTGCCCTCATTCTATCCCACATTGCACTGCAATTATGTGTGTCACTCAACAATTCACTCACTTGTTTTCATTCACTCCTTCAAGTGAACAGTATTAGTGGAGTAACAGAGAGAATTTAGGGTTTTTTTAGGGTTTAGGGGGCTATTTCGGATTCAGCCAGTGTCCTGTAAAAACTGAGCTTTTTGAAAACACTTTCCCAAGTGGATACATTTGAAAATGGCATTTCCTTATTTGAAAACAATGGCGCATGTTTAGTGTGTGACACATATTGAACCTATAGATATGCATGTTCATATCGCTATTGTGTCAGTTATGTGCTATTCACTTTCACACTGTTGCTAAAGATATTAATTTACACACTCTTCATATCACAGTCCTGCAAAGATGACAGAAATGTACTCAGTACATGAGATCAGTAGCGTTTTAGAAATATAATGGTGAGTGAGTACGACCTGGACGCAGCAGGGAATGATGGGATAATTTTAATAGCATGAGAACTTTATGATGTTTGTTCAATCTGTATCATCTCAGTGAGCTTTTATGAGGGTTTACGCATGCGCTTTAAGGTGCATTTAAGACGCTATCTCACAACTAATTTGTACGTATTTGCACAAAGTGGCCACTTTGTACGACTTCACTCGTATGAATTTGTACGATTTGTCTATACTATAGTGGTGGGTAGGTTTAGGGGCGGGGTTTTGAGGTTAGGTAATTCGTACAAAATTATACGAATTGACCAACTCGTCAAATACGTACGATTTAGCAAAAATCGTACCAATTCGTACGAGTGAGGTCGTACAGATTCGTACGAATTAGCCACCTCTTAAAATGTGTACGAATTTCCATTAGATCGAGTTGGAATTTAGCATTTTCAGATGGGAAACTTTTGGAAAAAGCTTGTAAATAATAGTGGACGGAGAGCGTTTTGAAACAAAAATGCCATTTTCAAATGTAAACAGAATAATGTAGGAGTAGCTTCAGTTTTTTTTTTCAAAGAAAGATCTTTTAACTCTTAATGGTTTTAAAGGCTCTATGGCACTTTAATTGCTCAAATATTTTGCTCATTCAACATTTTTGTGTATAAACCGCTGGCATCAATACTGATGGTTGATCCGATTATGGTGGTGGATCTTTTGTCTCAAACTGTACGGTTTATTAATGGAATTATTCTTTATTTCTATTGTTACTGTTATTTTAATTATTCTATATTGCTCTAAATTGAAGAAGAAGAAGGTAGGTTTTATAGTATCTACCTAAACCATCCGTAAAGCCCTATTCGGAGAGTAATTGTTTCTCGTGGGGACGTAAGGTATTTTCATCATTGAAAGGCGCTAGTTTGTGATTGTATTGCCATCCGAATCCAGAATGTCAGTGTTTTTCTCCCACCACCCACGTTTTTAGACAAACACCAAGGTCGAGTGGTAATTTAATTGCCGTTCGAATCCACATCGCTGAGTTTTCATGAATATATCACTTCAAAATTCACTGTTTATATCCTTTTTGACCACTGCAGTGCACCGTACGGTTGCGCTTCGCTGCAATTTGGATGCCTTTTCACGAGTTTTATCACTGAGGTGGCATGCAAATTTATTTTCCACGTGAGAAACAATTACCGTCCGGATAGGGCTTAAGTAAGAACGTATGTAAATAATCATAACATAACTCCAATATTCTTTCTGGTTTATATGGTAAAAAAATATATTTTCGTGGTTTTTATACTAAGTAAACAAGTCAACAGACATGACCCAGTGCAGTTTCAGGGCTCTGTTTTTTCAGCACACACTTGATTTGAAGTTTGAAATACTAATGACCCACCTGAGCACACAAGTGTAAAATCCATTGTCCTCCATCTCTGCTGAGCGGAACCAAATGGAATCTCCCTCCTTACTCAGCCGATGACCCGAGAAGATGATTGGCTCCTCAGAATCCCCCTTGTTCCTGTACCAGATGAGCCGCAGCTTGGCATTCTGGGCCACGCTATAGTTGGTGCGTATGTAGCTGTAGAACAGAGCGCATTTCACCCTCAGAGGCTCTCCGGCCAACACGCGATACGTCTTCAAGTCCACTGACCAGTCTATACATCCGTCAACTGTGGGAGAGAGAAAATTCAATTAACTTACGATAAAAAAAAATGCTACATTTATTAAACAAAAAGTTTCTTTAAAATAGAGTGCTTCGTTTGGAAAAAGGACCGGTATCTGGAGTCTGAAACATACGATCAGTGCCAAAGAAAATGGTAAGAATGTAAAATAATCGATTCAGTTTTGAAAGCCAGATTTTTGCTATGCAGTTTCTATGGAGTGTTTTTTTAAACATGTTGTTGATAAGTCAAGTCAAGCCAAGTTCAGTTAGCAATTTAATTTGTATAGCACTTTTCTCAATACACATTTCAAAACAGCTTTACAGAAACTCATAATGATGTTAATGTTCATTATACCTAAAGCCTAATTGTCCACATTGAGCGGTTTAGAGCTGGGCCACTTTACATTTGGTGACTATATAAAGGTTGTTCAAGGATGTTTCTAGACTTTTAGGGTGGTTGTTCACACAATTCAATGAGCCCAACCCCAGCTCTAGATATGAGTTGGCATATTGGGATATTTTCATCCAGCAGGTCAAAGTCATATATCCGGCTGCTCCGAAATATAATTGCACACATCTACATGACTTTCTCCCGGTTTCACAGACAAGACTTAAGCTAGTCTCAGACTAAAATGCATGTTTGAGCTAAAAGTTTAACTGAAAGAAACTTGTAAGAAACCGATTTAGCAAGTGTGAACGGCAAATAATATCACATAAAACGCAATTCTTACAAATCCATTTCGAGTTACATTCATATGTGGTTTCATATGTGGTAGGTAAAATCCTATTTGAAATCCCAAGTTGCGTAGGGCCCCAAACCACCAGGGGGCCCCCTTGATCACTATATAAAATAAACATGACGGTAATTTACCATAATGTGAATATTTCTTTATAACATGCAAATACTTGTGGTAAATCAGAACGTCCTGTTTTGGAACCGAAAGTTATCTGCTTACCCTTCAACATACCAGGGTTTGACACATAACATGCTTTCTGAAAATAATCCCCAGAATTGCAAATCCCTCCATGTTGCAGTTGCTGTTGTTTTTGGCGTATGACTACTACCACAACATTATTGCCATAAAAGCAAATGCAGATATTACGGAAAACGAAAGAGCCGCATGAACACACAAATCAGATCTGAACTGTAGCGATACACAATGTGGATGTCAATAATTTTAGATCAGATACCAATCGGATACACAAATAATGGGATTTGAACTGACACACAGAACGTAGCCTAAGTTAGTTCCCATGGTCGCTAATGAGTTAAACACCCGTTCCCTGTTCTGTTGATTATTCTCCCTTGTATATACAGTGGGGAGAACAAGTATTTGATACACTGCTGATTTTTAAATAATTAATTTACATTTTATTGCATGACATAATTGATCACCTACCAACCAGTAAGAACTCGTTACCTGTATAAAAGACACCTGTCCACACACTCAATCAAAGAGACTCCAACCTCTCCACAATGGCCAAGACCAGAGAGCTGTGTAAAGACATCAGGGATAAAATTGTAGACCTGCACAAGGCTGGGATGGGCTACAGGACAATAGTCAAGCAGCTAGGTGAGAAGGCAACAACTGTTGGTGCAATTATTAGAAAATGGAAGAAGTTCGAGATGACGGTCATTCTCCCTCGGTCTCGGGCACCATGCAAGATCTCACCTCTTGGGGCATTAGGAAGGTGAGGGATCAGCCCAGAACTACACAGCAGGACCTGGTCAATGACCTGAAGAGAGCTGGGACCACAGTCTCAAAGAAAACCCTTAGTAACACGCTACACTGTCATGGATTAAGATCCTGCAGCGCACACAAGGTCCCCCTGCTCAAGCCAGCGCATGTCCAGGCCCGTCTGAAGTTTGCCAATGACCATCTGGGTGATCCAGAGGAGGAATGGGAGAAGGTTATGTGGTCTGATGAGACAAAAATAGAGCTTTTTGGTCTAAACTCCACTCGCCGTGTTTGGAGGAAGAAGAAGGATGAGTACAACCCCAAGAACACCATCCCAACCGTGAAGCATAGAGGTGGAAACATCATTCTTTGGGGATGCTTTTCTGCAAAGGGGACAGGACGACTGCACCGTATTGAGGGGAGGATGGATGGGGCCATGTATCGTGAGATCCAACAACCTCCTTCCCTCAGTAAGAGCATTGAAGATGGGTCGTGGCTGGGTCTTTCAGCATGACAACGACCCGAAACACACAGCCAGGGCAACTAAGGAGTGGCTCCGTAAGAAGCATCTCGAGGCCCTGGAGTGGCCTAGCCAGTCTCCAAACCTGAACCCAATAGAAAATCTTTGGAGGGAGCTGAAAGTCTGTATTGCCCAGCGACAGCCCCGAAACCTGAAGGATCTGGACAAGGTCTGTATGGAGGAGTGGGCCAAAATCCCTGCTGCAGTGTGTGCAAACCTGGTCAAGAAATACAGGAAACGTCTGATCTCTGTAATTGCAAACAAAGGTTTCTGTACCAAATATTAAGTTCTGCTTTTCTGATGTATCAAATACTTATGTCATGCAATACAATGCAAATTAATTACTTAAAAATAAAAGAGTACCTATGATAAAAATGACAGACTTCTACATGCTTTGAAAGTGGGCAAACCTTCAAAATCGGCAGTGTATCAAATACGTGTTCTCCCCACTGTATAAGCCTTCAGCTCATTCAGCTCTTTGTTCGGTGTTTAGTGGTTTGCGATTTCTCCTACGCTTACCCCGTGTCTGTGGATTCTCTATCGTCACGCGCTTCATTGCAGCCACCAACTCGTTACAAAGACAGCATGGAAATATTCTGTCGAAGCATGCCATAATAAATCAACAACTAATCAATGGCTAAATGCTTTGTGAAGACACTCACCACAGAGAAACAACCTCTGAAACACGAGCAAATCCCCATCTCCAAAGAGCAACAAA
Source organism: Gobio gobio (assembly GCF_949357685.1). Lineage (NCBI taxonomy): Eukaryota > Metazoa > Chordata > Actinopteri > Cypriniformes > Gobionidae > Gobio > Gobio gobio. The sequence continues at coordinate 9,022,404 of NC_137109.1, read as the reverse complement.
GCAATTTAACTCTCACATGACATTAGCTGCAAGCTCACTGCGTTCCAATATTTCATGTTGATAGAAAGATGAAACTCATCAAAGTCATGGCCACCTATCAGCATGAAACGCTGTAATTTATGAGCAATTACAGAGGTGTTTGTGCGGGGACACTGACTCATCACTGCACCCGCCTCCCATCACATAAATATCTTTCACATTCAAAACCTGCCACCGCCGATTTATGTCAAGCGCTGTCACAATCACACATTTACGGCATAGATTTTGTTATATACAGTATGCTCGGCCTGATGAATTTTGTGGCACTGCACTGAAAGAAAAGCTGCGTGAAAGATGGAGGGAGAAAGCGATATCACACATGGCTGGACAAGAAGAGAGAGTTGATTTTAAAGGGCCTGAAATCACACACACACACACACACTCATATGCACACTCGATAAGCAGGAGAGTAGTGGATTAGTTTGGTCTGCTGCCTTCATGCGATGCAATGTCTGAAGCAGAAACAGTGTGGCGAGCTCGCAGGTTACATGTTACGTAAACAGGCAGCCATATGTCGCCTCGAGTCATTTCGCATATAATGCGCTTGTCTTGAATGATTAATTTATCGGTTATTGAGTGCAGCATAATGCCGTAATTGGACAGGATGTGCCTTGCTTGTCATGCTAATTCTTGTTACCCTGCAAAGCGCATCACGGTAAGCGCCTGAGCGCAGCTTTGTACCGAATCCTAAATGTTTGCATATGGATGAGGCCAAGAATTGTGAAAAATAGGTTCTAAAAATGGGGTCGGTCAGAAAGAGCAGACATTATGCATGCACAGCAAGAGGGCATTAGTGAACTTTTCAACAAAACACTAACTCAAGATCAAGATATTACTCACGGCATCACAGACACCTCAGATGGTTAGCGAAAGGCCACGTCACAAGATAAAAAATCCAAACAAGACACTAGCATTTAGGCTGAGTGCCCCTAATGCTTAATGTTATGTATGAAGACGTTTTTGCATGAGAGGGGGAAAAAGTACTGAATTTTGGCTGAACCATTCCTTTCTGTGTTCAGTGTTTTCAGTTTTTCTGCTCTCAAATGGCACTGTCATTTTCAGCTCCTAATGTGAAATCCATTGTAAAGCCCTGCACCTGCTGCAATAATAATTGCCTGACCTGCTTACAGCAACGGTGGCTCGGTCTATTATGAAGCAGTACGGCAATTTCAGCTATGAAAGCTGAAGGGGTACAAAAAGTCAATATCAGAACAGCAGACCACCAAACACTTTGTGCTGATATGCAATTTCGTTGCTGACTTACGTCTTATAGCTTGTTTATAATTCTTCCAAAGTGTGAATGAATAGCTTGTAGTGGACATGTATCTTCAGACAGGTGTAAATGGAGGCTGGTTGGATGCCTGGGGTGAAACGGTCTCCTGAAATGACTCACACTTCGCCATGTTATCAAAGACTAATCAATATGGAAATGCAGAGAGGGTTACGGCCCTTAGCGCATGATTGCACCTGTGTGAGGGGCGCAACTCGTTGGCCATTTGACCTGAATCGACTGTAGCGTAGCTGCTTTGACTCACTGCAAGCCGCATTCATTTGGACCCATGTCATTGTCGTAAAGCCTCTATAGGACGCATCCAAACCTTAGTGAGCTACCTCACTGCTACCTTCTGGCAACATTTTAAAGGGTTAGTTCACCCTGAAATGAAAATCCTGTCTTTAATTACTCACCCTCATGTTGTTCCAAACCCTTAAGACCTTTGTTCATCTTCGGAACACAAATGACGATATTTTTGATTAAATCTGAGAGATTTCTGTCCCTCCATTGACAGCTACACAACGACCACTTTGACGCTTCAAAAAGTTCATAAAGAGATCGTAAAACGAATCCATATGAGTTGAGCGGTTTAGTCTAAATGTTCTGCTTTATCGCTATATATGATGAACAGAATGAATTTAGGCTTTTATTCACATATAAACATTCATCAACCCACACATCAGTTGTAGTAAACAGAAGCTCAAGCTTATTCGCTTGACGTGCGAGAACAAATGAGGTTCATTCTTGTGTTACGCAGCACCTCTGAGCTTCTACAAGAACCAATGAGGTTCATTCTTGTGTTAAGCAGCACGTTTGAGCTTCTACAAGAACCAATGAGGTTCATTCTTGTGTTACGCAGCACGTTTGAGCTTCTACAAGAACCAATGAGGTTCATTCTCATGTTACGCAGCACGTTTGAGCTTCTACAAGAACCAATGAGGTTCATTCTCGTGTTATGCAGCAACCATTCTTGTGTTACTTGGGGCAGCCGTGGCCTAATGGTCAGAGAGTCGGACTTGTAACCCGAAGATTGCGGGTTCGAGTCTCAGGTCCGGCAGGAATTGTCGGTGGGGGGAGTGAATAACCAGTGCCCTCCTCCACCCTCAATACCACGACTGAGGTGAGACCCTTGAGCATGGACCCCCGACTGCTCCCCGGGCGCCACAGCAATATGGCTGCCCACTTCTCTGGGTGTGTGTGTTCACTACTGTGTGTGTGCACTTGGATGGGTTAAATGCAGAGCACAAATTCCAAGTATGAGTCACCATACTTGGCCACATGTCACTTCACTTCAATGAGGTTTGTTCTTGCACGGCAAGCAGATTTGGTTGAGCTTCTATTTATGTTCGCTGATAAATGTTTATATGTGAATAAAAGCCTAAATTAAATCTGTCCATCATATAAAGTGATTGTCTCTTCAGAAAATTTGGACTAAACCACTCAATTCAGATTCGTTTTATGATCTCTATATGAATAGTAATTAATGACAGAATTGTAAAAAATGTATTCCAATATAGTTTGATGATAGCTAATGATGGAACATCTAATACATTTTTATTGTTCATATTTTTTAGTTTTGTATGACATTTCTCTGTCAAGTGCTGTCAGACTGGCCCATCTGAGTGACAGGGAGAGTAGTTTAATATTTTAAGTGATCTCTTCAACCCACTAAAGAAAGGGAATCTGCAATTAATGTTTTGGTCCTCTACACCCAAATGTACAGCAGAAATGCCTTGCTGTTAAAGAGGTTGAAGAATCACTATATGTTGTGTCAACTTGCAAGAAAATTGCTATTTTATATGGGGGAGAGGACTTCTAGCTCTATAGCAGTGATGCCAGTAACGCGTTACTCTAATCTGACCACTTTTTCCAGTAACGAGTAATCTAACGCGTTACTATTTCCAAACCAGTAATCCGATTAAAGTAACTTATCCAAGTCACTGTGAGTTACTATTTTTGTCATTTTCCTTAGTAAAAATATATATTTTTGCTTTCTTGTTTAGTCTCAGCAGGGGTTTTCCTGCATAGAGAATTACGAGGCGGCCGCTCCGTCAAATTTCTTGCCGCCTCCGTCTGTCGACAAAACTCAAGACAGGCAGTCACTTGCTCAGATTAGGCATGTCGTGATAATATAATCATCAGAAATATATATTGTCACATTATCCTTCAGCAATCATTATTAGTATATTATGATTTGCTAGTAGCCTACAAAGTCATCTAAAGCCATTCCATAGCTGAATGTCTTTCCTCCGCTGTAGCTGTCAATCATTCTCCATTCAGCATTCAAACTGCGCGTCGCGTTCGGTTCCAGTCAGCAGCTGCACGGTAAAGCTCACTCACTCCATATTATATATTACCGTTATAATACTTGATATGTTGATAAAATAATTTATCTTCCTGGAGTTTATCTAGCGGTTTCTGAAAGATGTTGTGCTCGCTACCCAGGTGACAACACAAGGACTATTAATAAGCATCACACGCACAATAACCAGAATTAAAAACTGTGAAGAAACAAATAATCAGTGAATGTTTGGACCGATATAGGCTACATAGTAGACTAGGATTTGTGCGCTCAACGCTCATCTTCTCTTTATGCCGTGGACTTTTCAATGTGCACTCGCGCTGCACTGCACACTGACTCCATGTTGCTTTAAGCGCATCATTCTGCACCCGGGATGCGCATAACGCGCTTTGTTGCCGCTCTGTTTTGAAGCGTTTCATATATTTTCATAGATTTGTGCACTTAAAGATTATTAAAACATATATTGTTCTCACGGATCGATCATATACTTGTTGTCCCTTTACAGAGCTGCACATTACGTTTACAATAAAATATAAATCTTGTAATTTTATATTATTTGTGTAGGCCCATATAATTATTTACATTCATATATAAATATAAATAAAAAATTAAATATAAATTGTTTTTCATAAATGTACTATTTAATAAGAACACAAAGTAATTTGTACCTTTTCATTAACATGTTTAGATTTTATAAAATTAGTCAAAATATTTTTTTTGGAGATACAATTTCAGGAGATACATTGTTGACGTTACTGTTAAAAATGCACTTCCAATAAAGTGTTGGCAAAAACGGTTGTCATTTTTATGTTGAGGCTGCAGAGGTGTTGTCGGCAACTGATGAATGTAACTAATAAAGTAACTTGTAATCTAACTTAGTTACTTTTAAAATCAAGTAATCTGTAAAGTAACTACTTCTAAAATCAAGTAATCAGTTTTTCAAAGTAACTGTGGCAACACTGCTCTATAGGCAAGGAGAAATGCGTCAAAAACGAATATACCTAATTATATTTTTTGCAACAAACTATAAGAATCAGGCATCATTGTACCATAGAAATAAAACCTCTTCAAAAATCGTGGTTCAATCCAGGACAGGTGAAAGTTGAACCGCCGCCCGATGGTGTTCTGGACAAAAGTGATGAACGTGTTTAATTATCAGAGCAGTGTGCATCTACCTTGGTGTTGGCCGTGTCTGATCATAATGATGGATCATTTCAACCTCAAATACAGGACGATCCGGTCTTATAAGGTGTGGATGGCAACCCTATATGAGAGAGAGGACAGTCTAGGGCAAAGTGTTTGGATACAATCTCTATTTGCTCAACTTTACAGCTGAGTGTGCTGTACAATACTATAACAGGTGTCACACTAAAAAAAAAATAGCTTGTTACTGGAAAAACAATACTATTATGAAGAGAGCTGGTCTGCTGCCACGCCACTGAACAATGGAGTCAAGTTATTAGTGTTGCTACTTTTGATCCAGTTGCTACACTGATACAGAGCTCTGAAGATTGTACTCCATTTAATAGAGAGAAGTGAATCTGTGTTTGTCTCCTGTGTGTTAGGCTCCTTTTAGAAACAGATCACGAGGTCATTCAGTCAGGAGAGCAACGACCAGAGATGCTGAGTGTGTTTCGGCAAGAGACCTTTCATACTTCCGAAAGGCATAGATTTCACTGGTAACTTTTATGTAAAACCAAACCAGAGCTGGCAGTATGTGTCCGTGAGCACTGATGCCCTCTGAAACCTTGTATTGCATTTTTGTAGCCTGACGTCATCATACTCAGATTCTAGTCTGAATATGAGTCTGATCCTGCTCCATTGAGCTCTGATTAAGGGGCGTGTTTAAACGTGTTTTCAAGAACCAGAATATAAAAGGATATTAAGATATATTTAATACTTGACAAGTGCTTTTTCCCATTTTGAACTGTCACCTTTGGCATTCAATGCGACAAATATTGCTAAAGTCAACAGATTTATTAATAGATCTGTGTAAAAATAAAATAATGATGCTGCCATTTTTCTAAAGCAACTTTACCTTTTTGTCTCCAATAGTGGCTTACTCAGTAAATATACATCCATGACATTTAATACTTTGGTTTTCATAACTATTTATGCTTGTCTTTCTAACGAAAAAATTAAAATTTGAAGTAGGCAAGTTTTTGAAATTTGGTTGATTTGACACGGAATGACACATTAGCCCAAGTCTACAGTAAATTATTGTTTAATTCACAAAAGAAATAAAGAACGAACAAATGAACGAAATCTGGATGAGCCTAAATAAATTACCAAACAAAAAAAAATTGTGATTTTCTTCTCTTTAAGTAGGTGTGAATTAAACATTGCATTAAACATGTAATACGCCAAGCTTATACCATATTTGTCAGCATTAAAGAGTTTTCATTGTTGTATTTTGCATCACATATTTTGTTTATATGGATGGAAACAACAATTAATTTTATAAGTTATTTTATCTACAGTTTGTTACAATTCTTACAGATAAAGTAGCACTGCGTGATAACATGTATTTGAATGCATTAGTGAGAGAGCACGTGTGTGAATTAGTCCTATCTGTCTGTGCAGCGTCTCTGCTAACAGTGAAATTTACTTCAAAAACAGAAAGAAACATATGCTATAACTTTTCCATTAAGCCATTTTGATAAATCACTGGATAGCGCTGACTGTAAGTTTCTGCGCTCCTTAATGTTTCTGTGTGCACGCGATCTGCACGTGATGTGCGAGCGCTACAACGTAGCAAGCAAGCAGCACATTAGTTTAGAATGCGATTAACATACCTGTACAAGAAACTGATTAAAATGTGCATTCATCCAACACTGTAAAGCCGAATAACATGCATATGTTTTCAAACTAAGCTCATGCTCCACTCGTCACCATGATGGTAACCCCGCAAAAACCCCACATAAAAGAAACTCTTCTCTTAAACTGTTAAAGGGATAGTTCACCCAAAAATGAAAATTAGCCCATAATTTACTCACCCTCAAGTCATCCTAGGTGTATATGACATTCTTCTTTCAGACTAATAAAATAGGAGTTATATTAACAGGGTATCTGCAGGTTTCACCAAGTCAAATTTAAGACTTTTTAAGACCTTTTCAAGACCATTATGAATTAAATTTAAGACCTATATCACGCAATTAAAAAAAAAAAAACGTACAAAAGGAAATGCAGAATCACAAAATTACTTGCAAAGCAAATTAATTTATTCAATTTGAACAAAGTATTAGTAATCTTGCACTTCCTCATAGCTCAATCCCACCAGGATTAATATACAAACACACTACCGGTCAAAAGTCTGAGAACGGTAAGATTTTTTAATGTTTTTACATTCTGCTCACCAATGCTGCATTTATGTTATTAAAAATACAAAAAGATGTAATATTGTGACAGTTCTGTTGTGACCATTTTCTATGTGAATATATACTAAAGTGTAATTTATTCCTGTGATCAAAGCTGAATTTATCATCATTACTCCAGTCTTCAGTGTCACATGATCCTTCACTAAATCACTAATCATTCTCATATGAGGATCTGATGATCAACAAACATTTATGATTATTATCAGTGTTGAACACAGTTGTGTAAAACATTTTTTTGGATTCTTTGATGGATAAAAAAAGTAAAAAAAAAAAAAAAAGATTTCTGAAGGATTATGTGACTCGAAAGTCTGGTGCAATGATGCTGAAAATTCAGCTTTGAATCACAGAAATAAATTCTATTTTAAGATATATATTGAAATATAAAATAGTTATTTTAAATTGTAAAAAAAAAAAAAATTCACAATAATACTGTTTTTGCTGTATTTTGGGTAAAATAAATGCAGCCTCGGTGAGCCGGAGAGACTTCTTTAAAAAAACATTTTTAAAATTGAACCGTTCTCAAACTTTTGACCAGTAGTGTGTGAGTATGTATATAATTTTTTTGTGAGATCAAAATTACTGATTTTGTGGTGGTCATTTTCAGAAATGTGCATGTTTCTTTTTTTTTTTTTTTTTCATAATTAGGATTCCACATACCATATCATTATATTAGATGCACAATAGTCACACATGGCAATAAAAAAAACAAAATGCATGAATCTTGCTTGACAATAGGACAAATAAATACAATTTAAATATACAGATACAAACAGTGCTTTAGTTTAGGTAGGCTACAGTTTGTTTTTCCCCGTTGTTGTTGTTTGATTAATAGCTACTAACGACACAGGCAGGGGTGGGTATGGGCTAGGCTATATTGGATTGCTTTCACTTTAAGACCTACAGTAATGAGCCCATAGATATGGATATCTATGAATGAGCCTAGATTCGGTTCACTCGCGCGAGCGCTGACAGGCGGCAAACGCGTGCACAGAATCCGCGGCCAGTCTGACATCAGTCCGTGTGTCAGTAGCGAATGAGTTCGGGGTTTCCTTCGCTTTTTAAACTCTTTGTTTAGTGCTATCGGGCATATCAAACTTTTATTTGGTCATTATACGAGATGGCAGGTGAGAAAGATTCGCCTTTGCTTTCACGATCGCGTGAACTGGAAGAACTGGAGAACTGTCAGCTGAAGAATAAAATCCGTTTGATGTGTTTGTGGTACAATCCGAAAGAGACCCGCGCCAATAACATGAAAGCTGATTGGCTGCTATATAAAGATGCATGTTCTCTCACTAGCGAAAAAACGAACTAACAACACACACACACTCTCTAAAACATCGCGGGAGCATTTCAATGAGCAATGGAGTAGCGTTACATGGACGTAGGAAAATTAAGACCCGTTTAAAATTATTTAAGACCTAGAACTCAATACTTCAGCGAATTTAAGACTTTTAAGGCCTTAAAATTTTGATTTTGAATTTAAAGACATTTAAGACTTTTTAAGATCCCGCGGGTACCCTGATTAAAAAGTCCAGCCTAATCCAAGCATTAGAATTTGATTCATAGTTGCTCTGTTTTTGAAGTCCATAAAAAGTGCATCTGTCCGTCATATAACTGCTCCACGCGGCTCCGGGTTGTTAATAAAGGCCTTCTGAAGAGAATCGACGCATTTGTGTAAGAAAAATATCCATATTTAAAACTTTATCAAGTAAACTTTCGGCCCACCGCCTTCCGTGGAAAAGTGTTGAATGTTGAAAGTGAAACTCAAGATGCGTACGTGACGTCATGTTGAGCGGACCTGGTCGCGTTAGTCTTTCGATCGGCTGGGGAACTTTCAACTATTTTTCCATAAATTTAAGAGGGAAGGCGGTCGGCCGAAAGTTTGATAAAGTTTTAAATATGGATATTTTTTTTACACAAACACGTCAATTTGCTTCAGAAGGCCTTTATTAACACCCCAGAGCCGCGTGGAGCAGTTATATGATGGGCAGATGCACTTTTTATGGACTTCAAAAACAGAGCAACTATGAATCCAATTCTAATGCTTGGATTAGCCTGGACTTTTGTAATATAACTCGTCTGAAAGAAGAATGTCATATACACCTAGAATGACTTGAGGGTGAGTAAATTATGGGCTAATTTTCATTTTTGGGTGAACTATCCCTTTAAACGCTACTAAATCTCACACTTAACATTAATCTTGTACAACATTATATAACACTTCATTTTAGCATTTACTCTCCCTTTTGAGTGTTATGGCAAAGCATGCTGGGAAATAGAAATCTCAGCCCAGTTTCAGTTAAATGTAAGTTTGTCTAAATTAAAGGTCCCTTTTTCTCGTGTTTTTTTGAAGCTTTGATTGTGTTTACAGTGTGCAATATAACATGTGTTCATGTTTCATGTGTAAAAAAAAACAGTATTTTTCACACAATTTACGTATCTGTATACCGCTGTTTTCACTGTCCTCAAAACGGCCTGAGAATTTCCTCGTTCTATGAAGTCCCTCCTTCAGAAATACGTAACGAGTTCTGATTGTGCCAGCGGTTCCCGTGTTGTGATTCGACAGCAGCTCCCGTGTTGTGATTCCGGCACGTTGCCGGAAAGGTCACGCCTCTTACCATAACTGGGAGATGAACGCGCTCAAACTACAGCCCCTGAAGGCCAAACAAAGGTGATTTGAATCCGGGATGAAAATAACAGCGTCTGAACGACAAGGCGACAAACGCAACCGAACCGAACCGAACCGAACGCAACACTTTCTCTTCTCCACGAGGGAGCAACAAGACCACGCCCCCTTTTTTGCGTATTCGTGTGGGCGGAGGTTAGTCGACAAACTGTTCTACTGACGTAATTAAAGCAAGATGTACATGGATGTAGTCCAAACCGGCCTTTAAAAGAAACAAGTTCTCAAAACTCAATTAAAATGACTTAAAATGTGTCAGTTTTGTGAACTCAAAATAGGGCATAGGGGGTGGACTAGTTAACCTTGTATCATTATTACTCCGGTTTCCCGTAGCTCAAACAGTAGAGCATGGCGCTAGCAACGCCAAGGGCATGGGTTCGATTCCCAGGGAAAGCAAGAACTGACAAAATGTAAAATGTGTACCTTGAATGCAATGTAAGTTGCTTTGGATAAAAGCGTCTGCCAAATGCATAAAAGTAAAAAAGTAAAAGTAAAAGATTAACATTTCTTCAAAAACATTTTTATTTATAGGATTAAAAAGTACAATAAAAATCTACAGATACAAAGACTGGCTCTGCTGCACAACCCTATTCAATACTCCTCATGACACATGATAGATGTTTTGAGAAAAACAAACAGTTATTTAGTTATCTTTCAGCATCCAACCGCAATGTCTGTATTGTTGGTACAGCCGTGGACTTTTCAGCTGGCTTTAGTGCGATCTTGTTTAATGGGAGATGATCATAATCTTTCCTTAAGTGTGTGCTTAATTGGTGTCATCGCTTGAGGCACATCTACATAACAGACCAAAGCCTAATTTCAGAGCTATTTTTACATGATTCAATTTGTAATAGGTGTTAACCAGACAAGGTGCTGCTACAGCATGGCAAAATGCGTTTATACAAGCACAGATGTTTGGTCAAACACTGGGCAACAGCTCAACAGAATCACAAACATTTGCAGTAAAAGTTATTTTATTAAAAATAATAAGGATTATATTATTATTATCATTGAACTTGGACCATGCACAACACAGTTAATGTGCCAGAGTAAGCTATAAAGCTAATTCAAGCAGGATGCTGTTATATAAAAAGTACAGCAGTACACTGTACATACAATAATTACATACAATATATCACTAATATTCAATATAAAAATACAGATCAGTGATCACATTGATTTGTTTTAAGCCATACTTTGACTGTAGTTTTTAAAAGACTAAATGTTGAGTGTTTACTAATTCCATACATGTTGATGCCTTAATATCGAATTAACCAGCAGTGTGGATTTCAGTCATATTTCTAATACGAAGCTGTAATTAATCCTGACAACATTTACATTTTATATTAAATACAAAATTTGTTATACTACATATTCATATACACAAATCACACTGATGAATATTCACAAAGGCATCTTAAAAACCATCTGGCCTTCCATGTACGTGGTTCCCATGTTGTTTTCAGATATTAATATTTTATTGAAACCATATGCCGTATCATAGTGCAATCTAAAATAACAAGTGCCTTTATAATTATTCTTTCACACGAATGCTGTTAAAGTGTCATGACTTGTCCACTGGACTGAATGGTTAAATCAGTATCCACAACCATGATGCGATCCAACACTTATGATTGAATGCATCAATAATGCATCAAGCAGTAATGAAATCAAACCTGCCTTTTAAAAAAAAACATGATTACATAAGGATGCATGTATAAAGTCTCATTACACCAAGATTTCAAGATGAATAATCTACAGTATAGACAGCACAGGTTGGAAAAATTCCCGAAAGACCAAAAGGGGTTGTCTTCTTTATGTAATAAGTGTGAAAGATTATGTAGGTTTCATTTATTGCAATGTTGTATAAATATTGCAGTTACATCTGTGTCTGTAAAGGCGTGAACCAAACATGTAAAGGACAATGTAAGATATCCTATGTTTATAGCTAAAAGGTTTAGTAAATTATTGTAAATATTAGGGCTGAGATAACGTGAAATATTAAAAATAATTAATGCAGCAGAACCTCATCGTAATGGACAGTAGTGGGGGATTGAACAGAGAGAGAGAGAGAGAGAGAGAGAGAGAGAGAGAGAGAGAGCATCTCTGGGAAATATAGAGAGGGGAGAGGACAAATCAAGTGCAGGAGCAGTTAAAATGAAAAAGAGGGTATGAGCTGAACAAAGAGGAAGACATGACAAACGTCTCTGTGCCACAGGAAGAAAACATATGCCAATAAAACATGTACTGCACACCAGCTGACTGCCCCCAAAAATGAAAAATTACATTTAAAATAAGATATATTTCTGCTGAAAATAAGTTGGACATTTGGGGAATTTAAATGAATGAATTCGGGTAATTCATTGAATCAGAAACCATTGTGGCGAGCAGTTTTCTTGTTCGACTGTAAATGTATACGTATCATCTCTGTCTTATACTGTTAGTCTAGTCAGTTCATCTATGAAGACACTCATCTGCTCTTGAGTGGTAAGTGATGAATTAGATGAGATTGTCCTTTTGAATGTGTGGTGGCACAGGGCCAGAGCAGGCTGCATTCATTTGCTCATCATTAAAGGAGTGAAGTGGCTATACTTGGACACTGACAGGCTGAGACACATAAACGCAGGTGAAGGTGAGGAGAGAGAGAGAGAGAGAGAGTTGGGTATAGTGGCAGCTTAATGAACTTGCTCAGAGCTCATTGTCATGTTGATGCTGAAAGCCTGATGCTGCTTCCTGGTCACTGTGTCTTCCTTCTATGAATCAGTGTGACATTTGCCTCTGACAGCCAATCACACCACAGGAAATGCAATGAAGCACTAAAATATTACACATATAGACCCTTGGCAAGGAAGCAGCTGTGCTATGTGACATTTAACTTATGAATATTTCAACGTTTTAGAGTTGTATTGCTTTATTTTTTTAATTCAATTCAATTGAGCAGGTTCATTGAATACGTTTGAAAAAGATAGGAGATAAAAGAAGAGAAACGTGTTTGTTAATATTATATTATGTTGAAATTCTCTTGTCATATTAGTATTTTGATCAGCAGTCAGTTCCAGTCCTCTAATCCGTTCCAAGAGATTCGGAATAACAGCACTGGGGGTTTCAGTGTGTGTATCACTGTGAGTGTGTGTTTACGGGTCGGCAGACCTCAGTACGCGAGTGGTGTGGAGCGGGAGCAGAGCTCGGAGCGGAGTGTGAATCCGCCTGGAGCCAGAAGGGGGTTTTTGAAGTCAGAGCAGTGTTTTGTCTTGCTCCAGTATCGCTCTCAGCAGCTTTTTGCTCACCAGTGAGTGCATAATGGTGCTGAAGCTCACATTTTATTTGACTACGAAATATTTTCCCATGTATGGAAATATGGAAATGTAATACATGTATTGAATATATTGCCCTATATCAAAAGGGATATTGCCATATGTGTAATTTTAAATATAGGGCCAGATTTACTAATCAGGGCAAATTAACATGACAGCGCAATCCCATAAAAGCGCTGATGGGAGTGTAAATTTCAGCATGTGATCTACTGCAAATTAGTGAACACAGACGAGCCGGATCATTTCCATAATGACCAACACAATCTACCAAGAGCAGCAAAAATTATCGTCTGGTTTAAGACATTTTTTAGGGCGGTAAATAATGGCACACATACCAGTAAATTGACGAGCACAAACCTTAGTAAATCACCTTGCATGAGTCATTTAACCCTCTGGTGCTCTTCGGTCATTTGTGACCGGAAAATTTTCTGTTTTGAAGTTTTAAAAATCATTGGAATAATATGAAACTTGACTTTTATGGCATTAGGACTGTGAACACACACAAAAATTGAGGGCATGATTCGAGCATGCTAAGTGGTCGTAAAAAAAATACTCCCACTTGTGCTCTTCGGTCCAAAATGACCACCATAGGAAATGACTGGGAAATCTGCAAAAACATAAAAATTCACAGAGTTTTGTGTGTAAAATCTATAAATCGGCCACAATGCTGAAAAAAGTCATCAAGAGTGTGACATTGACACATCCACTCACACACTGTATAAATAATAATTATTATAATCATAATGCATAAACTAACACTTTAAATCACTATTTTTAACAAAACAAATGATCTAAAACTTTATAATAAATAGTCTTTGAGATTTTTTTAAATATATATTCAAATCCATCTAAAAGAAAATCATTAAATGTGTTCAAAAGAGACCTAGTGAATTCACAAGCCTCTCCATTGAGACCTCTAGTGGTTACACACATGGTTGAATGTTTAATTAAATAATTCAAAAAGGCGCTAATCTTCCTTCAAAAAAATATTGTTGAAAAAAAACCTGAAATACTGTATATAAAAAAAAGAAAGATATATATATATATTTTTTTTCTTCAATGGCAAAAATAGACAATAATTATTGCATAAATATTAATAAGTACCATCAAATAATCTCAAAATACAAAAAAAAATAGAAAAAATATTATTGAAGAACAATAAATTACATTGGTTTTACTGGGGTGGAGGAAGTTTATTTTTTAGATGTTCGGTCATTATGACTTATTGGAATATTGCCATGGATGTTAAATAAAATATAGGGCCAGATTTACTAATCAGGGCAAATTAACATGACAGCGCAATCCCATAAAAGCGCTGATGGGAGTGTAAATTTCAGCATGTGATCTACTGACGACACGCAAATTAATGAACACAGACGAGCCGGATCATTTCCATAATGACCAACACAATCTACCAAGAGCAGCACAAATTACCATCTGGTTTAAGACATTTTTTAGGGCGGTAAATAATGGCACACATACCAGTAAATTGACGAGCACAAACCTTAGTAAATCACCTTGCATGAGTCATTTAAACAGGACAAGTCCCCCTCAATAATTAGAAATGGCCAAATTGCCTATTCATTATGCAGCACTCTGTATGTTAGGATGGTTTAAAAGTTACATTTTTAGTCTGGTCTGCCTCAGCGGTCTAACGACACTCATCAATGTCAAAATGATTGAGATGGCCAATCAAATCAAAGTACTCTCAAAAGACTATTCTTTCTGGTGAAATCACAAAACAAAATCTAAAAACAAAAAACTAACCCAGCAATTGGGTTGTTTTAACCCAGCGGTTGGGTTAAATGTTTGCTTAAAACAACCCAATTGCTGGGTTAGTCCATTTTCAACCCAGTTGGGTTATTTTTTTACCCAGCAATTTTGGTAACTTGGTAACAAATTTGGTATTTTTTTAGAGTGTAGGAAATACAAATGATAATGATGATGATCTCAGGACTAATAATGTATTTGATGCTAATTAATGCAAATATTACCTGCAAATAGTCCCAAAATGATTATTATCCAACTAGAATTAGACCTAGAATTTGGTTCACTGTTCTTTTTCATTATGATTTATAAAAATTTGTTAAAAATGATAAAAAAAATGTGTTGTTGGATTTACATGATTTAATCTTGTACATCTGTCCCTCATGAATAAATTAAGTTAAACAAACATAATTTGTTCATGTAACTTCAACATCATGGAATGAAGTCATTTTAAGTGACCCAATAAAGTAGTCTCAAAGTGAATTTTAAAATTCTCCTTGGCATGATTCAGGCATTCAACTTCAAATATTCATTCATCCATTTCATTTCCATATATTTTAGTGTCACAACTGAATGATAAGACTGTGTTAGTTAAGAAACATTTAGCTAAAAACAACTCACATTAGCATATTAAATTCTAAGCATTAAATGCTCCTTCAGCATAGCAGTTATGAAATTAACTGCCCAGTCCACATCCTAAGCAAATGCTCCACTCTTCTCCAAAATGGTAACTGTAATTTAATAATTCCAACATAATTGAACATTAAACACTATTACACACTATCAAGCCTCTCCCTTTTCTCATCTTGCTCAAAAACTCATAACAAAACATAAACATATTAAATAACACTTAATTTAAGAATTTAATCTTGATTCAGCCATGTGCAAAGCATGCTGGGAACTACCAAGCACCGCCCAGTTTCAGTTAATGCACCACAAATCATTAATGTAATCCCAACACAAACAGGTTAAGTAAACTTCAATTTTACATATATTTAAGTGGATTGAACACAATCACATTAAATTAGGACAAAATGTATAGCAATTGTGTTGTTTTAGCTCATTTTAACCAAACAATTAGAACAAGCTTCAAAAATATTTTTTTCAGTGTAGGGTGGATATATATGTACATAAAATATATGTCCATATACATAAACAATTCACACAGAAGACTTTTTAATATTATCCGATAATGAATTATTATATGAAAACGAATTGCCCTATGTATGTGTAATGCTGTGGTTGCCAACGAACACAATGATGAAGATGAAATGAGTTTTCCTATCTTTAATAAACAAAATCAGCAAGAGTACCATAAATCACACATAATGAAATTGAGAACCGACCAGCAGGGAGTATAAATACAAGGTAAAGCAAAGGAACTAGACGAGAAACAGTTGAACATAATCAAATAACCAATGAGTAACTATATAGTAACAAAGAATAAACAACATAATCAGAAATAAAGGAAGGAAACACGGGAACTAAGGGTATGTTTACACGACAACGATGTACAGAAAACAGACGGTAACGTTTTGAAAACGATCCTGTTCACATAGATCTGAGAAAATGACTAAAAAGGCTGTATTATGTATGCCAGGGCAGTTGTTGTTATATGTACACATATTGAATTTCTGTATGGGGAGGAATGGCTTCTTTCTTGTTTGGGCCATGCACAAAAATATGAAAAAGGTCTGCACTCTAAACATATTTTATTAATAGGAGATAAAGAAGTACAAACGTTCCGCTCTTTGCCTTCCTCGGTGTGCCTTGCACAGAAAAAAGCAAGTCTTTTTAAGTTTTCAAGCTTTGAAATGAAAATAATGGGGAGAATAATAACACAGGAACTGTGTCTCAATGACTAGCAGCCACCTTAGCTTTGTTTTTTTTTTGGTTTATTGAAAGCCTTTTCCCGAGGTGACCTGATCAGCCTTTGGTCCACCTGGACCGTGTTGACTACAACAAGCTTTGAGGTTTTTGCCACATTGGCTGTAACTGTAATTTTTGTCAGAGTGCTTACAACAGGAAACTGACTGACCAAACATTTTATAACATACATACACTATAGCTGAAATGCTTGTTTTTTTTCCTCTTTTCTATTTCAGTGTAATTGCAGTACTGTCCTGTAAATGGATCTCTAAATATAAGGTTCAGTCTCTTCCATAACTTGTGATCAGCAGAAACTGAGATTTGTTCAAGAATGAAAGCCAGTAGTTATAGATACAATGAATAAAAATAAAATACACTACAATGAATATCCATCCTGAAAAGGCTCACTTCAAAAGCGTTCCGCGTCATCTATTTTAGATGCTTTTGACATGATGTAAATAAACAGTTGAAAGACAAAAGAGTATTAATATTTGTCTGGCCATGGTGTGCTATCACTACATCTCCTTCAAAGAAAACATGCCCCAGAGTTTTATGACGGATGCTGCCATATATTCAAATCATTATCTTCAACGACAGCCTGCCTTGATGAAAATATCTAATGCTACACAGTTAATATGCTTAAATGTACAATATGGATGTACTGACAGCATCTAAAATATAAAATTATTTATGCATGCACAACTCTCAAAATGTAAAATCCATTTGAATCCAATTGAATATTTTACTATTATACAGATATCTTTGAGGCCCTAACTGAACACTTCACTATAATAAAGAATGTAATAGGAAGATGCACTTTATTGCCAAAAGTATTGGGACACCCCTCCAAATAATTGAATTCAGGTGTTCAATCACTTCATGGCCACATGTGTATAAATCAAGCACTAGACATGCAGACGCTTCTACAAATATTTGTGAGAGAATGGGTCGCACTCAGGAGCTCAGTGAACTCAAGCGTGGTGTCGTGATCGGTTGCCACCTGTGCAATAAGTCCATTCGTGAAATTTCCTCACTACTAAATATTCCACGGTCAACTGTTACTGGTCAGCAAATGCTGAGGCGCACAATGCACAAAAGTCACCAACTTTCTGCAGAGTCAGTAGCTACAGACCTCCAAACTTCGTGTGGCCTTCAGATTAGCTCAAGAACAGTGTGTAGAGCTTCATTGAATGGGTTTCTATGGCTGATCAGCTGCATCCAAGCCTTACATCACCAAGTGCAATGCAAAGCGTCGGATGCAGTGGGGTAAAGCACGCCGTCACTGGACTCTAGAGCAGTGGAGACGTGTTCTCTGGAGTGACCAATCACGCTTCTCTGTCTGACAATCCGATGGACGAGTCTGGGTTTGGCAGTGACCAGGAGAACGGTACTTGCCTGACTGCATTGTGCCAAGTGTAAAGTTTGGTGGAGGGGGATTATGGTGTGGGGATGTTTTTCAGGGGTTGGGCTTGGCCCCTTAGAACCAGTGAAAGAAACTCTTAATGCTTCAGCATACCAAGACATTTTGGACAATTTTATGCTCCCAACTTTGTGGGAAGAGTTTGGGAACGGCCCCTTCCTGTCCCAGCATGACTGCGCACCAGTGCACAAAGCGTCGGTCCATAAAGACATGATGAGCGAGTTTGGTGTGGAGGAACTTGACTGGCCTGCACAGAGTCCTGACCTCAACCCGATAGAAACACCTTTGGGATGAATCAGAGCAGAGACTGCGAGCCAGGCCTTCTCGTCCAACATCAGTGTCTGACCTCACAAATGAGCTTCTAGAAGAATGGTCAAAAATTCCCATAAACACACTCCTAAACCTTGTGGAAAGCCTTCCCAGAAGAGTTGAAGCTGTTATAGCTGCAAAGGGTGGGCCAACTCCATGTTAAACCCTACGGATTAAGAATGGGTAGTCATTAAAGTTCATGTGCAGGCGTCCCAAAACTTTTGGCAATCTAGTGCATGTACAATGACATTCATATTAGTCATTTTTAGCATTTTAGTAAGTAATTGTATGGGTATTTTTACGCTTTCTGCCCATTTCTTGACAATCTAAAAAACATGTACAGGAACATGTACTGTCAAAATAATTTATTTAAAAACAGACAAAACGACTTATGTGCTATATTTCCAGTGCTCTGACAGTTATTTTATATTTGTTTGAGTTATTGAATGACTCTAACATCTCTAACGTATCACACTCGCATCTCATTCAAACAGCATGAAGTCAAATCTGGCAATCACACACAAATCAGAGTTTCAAGAGCTCTGTAGGTCATCGGGACGCTCACTTCCAACTGGAATACGCTCCGTGACATTTCACATCACAACACAAACCTGTGTCGTAAGGTGCTTGAGGCACCAGTTTTATTATGGATTTGCCTGCACTGATCAGAGAACAAAAGGACTGAAATCAGATAAGACCAAAACATGAATTGAGCTAAATATAGACACTATTGATTTCTGTAGAGCTACTTCATAGCTGAATCAGTAACGAAGCCACGAGGGGGCCGGTGGATGGGGGGGGGACGGGGGTCGCTTCTCATTTACTTGTCCACCTCAAGATTCCTGATTTCTTAAAATGAAAAAATTAAGGAACTGTTGATTTGTTACTCTAATTGATAGATTGACCAATGCTGCACAGTAAAATGCAACGGCTGTTTTTAAACGTATTGGTTTGATTAATGTGTTGTGCCTACTGTAACGCCCACCTAATGACAAATACTGTTCATGACATGAATGTTAGTGTGCCTTTAAGAAGACTTCTTCTATGGCGTACGTTATTGTATGCACGCTGTTCTTATGTGAGCATGCATGCACCGTTAAAGAGAGAATGCTTGAGAGAAGCGAAATGGCCACTCTACCGCTTACTGCTGTTACTATATTAATGTATTCATTTCCACTTTGATTTGTAAAGTTATAAAAGTGTTTTCTTTTTCTTCTTTATACTCGCTCTTTTGCATGTATATGAAGAGTGCTTGTGCAGACATCTATAAAGACTTGTGGGACTACCAGTTTGTTTGCCTCGGGTTTTCCTTCTTGCTCTTTTTAATTTTCTTCTGGGCAGACTTCAAACCCTCTGACAGACCTTACACTATGCTGTTATTTTCTTTGTGCGTGAGAGTTCACTAACATGCAGTGACAACCCAGATAGCATTGTGACATTGAGTCAATGTTGAAATTGCATCAGAATCATCAATTTGGTTGAGGTTGAAATGTCAATGCTAAGTAATATTGGACCAATGTTGAAAATTCAATGCTAAATAATATTGGATCAATGTTGATAATTCCATACTTTTCAGTGTTGAAAAGGCAAACATTGAATCAATGTTGATTTTTGGTCATCTTAATTCTCCACTGGTGAGGCTTACTCAATCTATCTGTCCCATCATTCAACATGTTAAAGCAAATCCAAAACAATTGGGTACATTTCTGTGAAATGTAAGCACATTCATTATCCTCAAAGGATGAATCTCTACCAACAAGTGTGTGGATAAACAAAGAACTACTACCTTAAATTGAACTCAATGGGACGAACCAGTTGATTATTATTAGGCATATTGTTAATATTAATGTTTTAATTATTGTTTTAAAATCTCCTCCATCATGGAAAACATCTCCAATCCTCTAATGTTTTCGGCTAGCTACAGCACATGCAGAGAGATATATAATGACTGTCACAGAGTCCTTAATTCTTGTGGTCCTCCAGTAATATAAATCCTGTTTTAAATTTATATAATGTAGGCTATTATTATTTTAAAAATCATGTATCATTTACATACATTTAATTATTTATCTAAAGAATACAGGGTTAATAAAGAATTTAGAATATTTTCCCCTATACCGATCGAATGCGCCACAATCCAATCCAGTAGGTGGCGGTAATGCCCCTTCAGATCAAAGCCATTTTCGTCCGATTTCGAGCCGAATTCTGGCTCGTGCAACTCTTATTTGGGTTGGGCCGATTTTCAGCTTTGTCGTGCGTTGTTTGTTGTGAGGTGTTCACATGATTTTAGAATCAAAATGATTCATCTGTGCGTGCAACGAGCAAGATGTGCATTTGTGGATCCGGTGCTGCGCATGCATTGCATTCATTGTCTCGACACAAACGAGTCAATGAATGCATGCGCGGCACCGGACCCACAAAAGCACATCTTACTCGTTGCAAGCACAGATTCTGACCAACATTAATAAAAAAATCGAAGTTTTGCATTCACAATTATGTCTCTATTTGTACAAAAGGCTGCACATTCAAGTAATTCTGTATTCAGCACACACAAGTTGAAAGGCATTTGAGGTGTAAAATCAAAAACATATGAAACACATAAAATCCAAACCATATTTGTCCCGTGTACAGGGAAAAACGAGAGACGATCGGATGAATTTCTGGCATGTCAGTAATTCTGATAGGACCTCGTGCGGGTATCGCACAGCTGAAGCAGAGCTACGAACTGATTGCCCAGTTGGAGCGGTGAGGGGAAATAGGACAATCAGTTCGTAGCTCTGCTTCAGCTGTGCCTGTGCAATTAGTTCACGAGGGCCGACCAGAATTACAGAATTCCAATTTAATCTTTAATGCAGCAAGAAAGAAAATGAAAGAAGAGTGAGATCTTTAAGTTCAGTAGACAGCTATTCTGTAGAAAACTGCTGCGCCTCCAGTTCGTGTTGTAAAATGGATAATCTCTTCCAAACCACTGTGTAGCCTATCCAGCTCCTCTTGTATTAATTTAGCTACTTGATTATTAATTTACTTGTTTCACTTCCACACTTTATTTGTTTATTTACTATTAAATACAGTATTAATATCAGATAAAACCAGATAGATATTTAAAGATATTTTGACCTTGCTTTTCCATCCATTCCTCCTGTGTGTCTGCAGGTGCTTTAAAGGGGAAAGTCAAATTCCTTAAATAGTCTTGAATTTAAATTCAGCGTGTTTTAACTGGAATGTAAAGGATTTTGATCACAATTAAAGTTTCACTTCATTTTGAAGTACATTTGTGATGTATAATTAGTCACATTTCCAAATATTTACTAACATCTTGTTGTTTTAGGTGCTTTACAAGTGAATGCTGATAAAAAGGAGGCATCAGAGTGTATCTTTGCTGGATAGGGATGGCTCGATACCACAATTTTGGCTTCGGTACGGTACCACAATCTAATACCGAAGTACCGATATTAAATCGATACCATACAGGGTCTTAATTTTGATGCGGCTATTGCGCATAATTTTACTCACTCTCGCAAGTTTTGGGTTTATTAAGCTGGAAATTAGCAAATGTTTATTATTAAATTAATCAACAAAGATTATCACATCAATCAGTCATTTGGAAACTTTCTTGTAAGTAATTTCAGCATTACTGCGCGTCTCCATTCTCTCAAAATCAGCAAATTGCTTCTGGCTTCAAAAGACATCGCACCTGCACTATAAAAGCAATCTACATGCTCAGATTCAACATTTTCACTTCCGTTGCGGGACAGCTGACGGAAATCACTGCCCACGTCTTTTTAAACCTTGCCAATTTGAACATGCTAGCTATTTTATAGCATTTCGTAATACATATTGGATGGGAGCTCTTTAAGAGAGAGTTTTCTTTGCGCTCATACCAACAACAAACACACAAACCTAAAGAGCTTGCGCATTCCAAATTAAGTTGTTTTTCCTTAGTCAAATACACACAAAATGATGTCAAAAATGTCTATCTTTAGTAAGTAGTCACATAAACACAGTTGGTTATGTCTTTCGCGAATGTAGCCTAAATACTGCATTAGTAGGCTATGCGTGCAAATATTATGAGGTCTAAACGTCACTGGTTGAAACGAACGCTGGAGATTTCTTTATATTTAAACGATACGATCTTATGTATGTGCGTTGATCAGTGTTGAAAGAAAATAAATGTCTATATTAGATCTTTTGAATGATGCACTCACCTGTCGCTCTCTTAGGGCGTTTTCACACCTGAAAGTCCGCACCAAGGTCCGAACCGAAGTTCATGTTTTGATACTTTTTATACATTCGGTTAGTTTTGGTTTGGTTTCACATTGCAATTTTGTGAGCGCACTAAAGAACTTTACATGACGCACTTGCGTCCACTCGTCATCATCTATGTGGGCGGCATCTGGACATTGATTGGTTTGTAAACGGACGTGCGTCTGACGTCAGCGTCTTTGACAAGAATGAATGAACGGACGCATATCGTTGCCACTATTTAACGGTGCAACTATTTGACTATTTTGACTATTTTTTAATTTATTTTATTTTGACTATTTTGTCAACTATGTTGACTATTTTTTATTCGTTACGTTTAAGTGGACATTTCAAGCTTTATATACACATATTTCTCATGTTTGTGAGGCAAGTAGCCTGCTGAGTTTCGGTTTATTTGAGACGCTCCAGTTCATGTGTAAAGCATGTGATCGCTCCCGCGATTATTGTCTGCTATAGACTATTTGCTTCTTATTTATTAAATCCAGGCAATTATCTGATTAAACGTTGATTCAAATTAAGATACAATTTATACAAAACGAAATTCCCATTAAAGAAATGCTTTCTAAGCAAAATCATACAAAATTTCGTTAAAAATTATTTCTGACTTTCTGTCTTCTGACATATTGCGCATATTTTCACTTTTCATAATCAATGTAGCCTAGATTTAATTTAAAAATAACATTATAATATTTAAACATAAACAGGAACTTCCTGTAAATGGTCTGAAAGTCCGAACCATACAGAAAATGCTTTCACACTACAAACGAACCAAACCTTTGTTCAGTTTGATCCGGACCGAGACTACCTCTTTTCGTCGGACCAAATTTCGTCTGTTTGGTCCGGACCGTGGTACGGGGGAGGTTTCACACCTGCAATTTTGATTCGGACCAAACTGAAGAGTCCGAAAATCCGGACCAAACAAGGTAGGTGTGAAAACGGCCTTAATGTCTTACAAGTCAGGAATTAAGTGACTGATGCTTGGCAAGGTTTGATGGTTCTTCAGCAGTTTTAGAAGCAAAGTAATTCCAAATTTCACGTGTACTCCTCTCTTTATTAATGAGTTTTGTGCGTGTTGAGTGAGATTCAACTGCTGTATTCATTTTGTTCTGTTGCCACATTTGCCGGTTTCGCGTCAGTTTGGGTAGCGCGCTGCCACCTAGCGGTGAACTTCGGAACAGCAGCATATACCGAAATTAGCAAAATCATGATATCGTACCGTTTGAAATAAAATATATACCGGTATTTTCCCAGTACCGGTATAACGCGCATCCCTAGCTGGGACGGTGCAAAAATGACTCCGTTACGCCCCTGAAAGGCTTGGGGGCACTGCTCGTGGTGGAAACCCCTGAGTTTAGAGTATTCAGAGTATTTCATTCTTTCTTCTACCTTTTTTCTTTCAGAACTACCGTCCCATTTTTGTCTTTATTGGCGAGTTTCCATTTGTATTTACTTCCATTTTGCAGATGCAGGTTGTCATGTTTTTCACTTGTGTTAAAAATTCAAATGTAATTGTTTTAAGTCAATGTGAGATTTCCTGTTGAAACTGTGGGGGCATAAAAAAATACATTTGCATGTAAACTTAAGGATGTTGTTTACTTTGAGTGACTTTTTGATACAAAATCATATCAATTGCAGCCATACATGAAAATTAACTGGCATAGAATCCTGCTGTACATAAAGCAAGATAGATTTTATAGTGTTTCTATGTTGATTCAGTGTTAAATAAGTGATTTAATTAAAGTAAAAAAAAATAGATTTTATGGCCATCTTGATGTATTTTTCATCGTTGAAATAACATTATTTCAAGGTGCAAACCTGATGAAAAATCAATGTTAAATATCAACATTGTTTCAATGATAATTTGATTACTGCATTAACATTTATTCAATGTTCATTCAGTGTTAAATAAGTAATTTAATTGTAGTTGAAAAAATATTGATTTTAAGCCCATCTTCATCTATTTTTCATCATTGAAATAACATTATTTTAGGGTGCAAACCTGATGAAAAATCAATGTTAAATTTCAACATTGATTCAATGATATTTTAGTTGATGCATTAACATTGATTCAACGATGATTCAGTGTTGTTCTGCTATCTGGGAATGGCGTATGCACAAAGTTCATTTTCAAGAAATCACTGAAAGATTAACAAGAAGGAAAAGTGCCATCTACATCTGAGCCTACTTCACCTTTCCAAGAAGAGATGGTCCCATTTCCAGGACACACATATCTCATATCTAACTCTTGATCAGTATCTGGATTTGGTTTTGAGGTGGTATGGCTCACCTTCCACACTCGGTGAGGTGGATTATGCCAATACCTACACCAGTCCGTCTCAGCCATCCACTTTTTACCTACTATATTCACCTTCAAACCTGTTTCAGAACTCCTCCCAGTAGCTCATAAGTCCGCTCCCAAACTCACTCAAGTCAACAAGTTCATTCCAGCCCTAGAAATCTCCACATCCTCCATGTTGAAGACTATACTAAAACCAGCTCAAAAGAAGAGGCTTAGAAGGAAGAAATCATCCCTTCAACACTCTGTTGTGATTCCTGAGTCTTTTCCTAAGTCCGTTCCATTGAGAGAAATCCCAGAGTCCCTTCCAGTGAGTAACATATTCGTTCCAGTGAGTGATTGATATCCCCGAACCCGCTCTAGAGAGTGAAATCCCCGAACCCGCTCCAGAGCTTGAACCCCTGAGTCCAACTCAGAGAGTGTTGCATTGCCCATAATGGCACTATCATTTGTGTGTGTCTGGGCCATACACTCATCGGCTCCAGCCTCTGACCAGAGTGCAGTAATGGCTCCAGCCCCTGAGTACGCACCAGTGTCAGCTCCAGCCAATGAGCCATCTCCAGAGTCTGCTCCATTTCTCAACACCATAGCTCCTCCCAAGAAAATGTGGCTATATTTCCCCGGCCACCTATGGCAAGGCCACTGAGGCAGAGCCTCCCAGGCTCCCTGAACCGCCAGTGCCTCACAGGATACCTGAGCTACCGGCAACTCCCTGGTCAACTGACCCAGTTCCCCATTGTGTTTGATTAGCCATTTAGTTCACATGGTGTTCATCTACGTATTATCTCATTAGTTCCCTCTTTTAGTTCTGGTATAAGTGCTCCCTGTTTTGATCAGTTCTTTGTCCTGTCTCGTCTATGTAACGTGGTTTCCCCCGAGCTTCCCCTGTGTTCTGCTATGGATTATTATATTAAAGACTGTTTCCTTTTGAACCATTTTTCTTTGTGCACTACTTACTACAGCCACCCATGACAGTCACAGACACTTATCCACTTTTGTTGGTTAATGGATAATGATTGGTTAAAAAGCGTCAAGTAGTCAGACAGGTAAAAAAAATGAAATAAAAATCTCTAATATATTGTGGCTCCCACATTTTAAGATGGGGGGTAACATTTCTTTTTAGCCACTGAGCTGAATTTAAATGTTTTATAATGAATAACCTTTAAACAAGTATCAAACTGAACTGAATGATTACCTTGCTACAGCTGCTTTACAGCAGAATTTGAATCTGTCTTTTTTTTAAAGTTTGCATTATAATTCTGTTACTTTCCTGTTACTATTGTGAAGCTGCTTTGAAACTATTTCTATTGTATAAAGCGCTATACAAATAAAGGTGTCTTGACTTGACCAGATTTGAAAGTGACTGCGGAATGGGATGATTATCTGTGAATAATGATTATATTACAGACTTTTTCCCGCACACACAGTGTTACACAGTAACACTCTAAAAAAAAAGAGTAAAAAATTTTACCTTTTAAGGTACAAATGGCCCTCACTGGGGTGGTACCCTTGAGGGTACATTTTTGTACCTCTAAGTCAGGGGTAGGCAAGTTTGGTCCTATAGAGTGATGTCCTGCAGAGTTTAGCTCCAACCCTACTAAGCCACCACAGTATAAAACTCATGGTTCCCAGCATGCATTGCAGCATAAAAAGCCAAGAATCAAACTGCCCAACTAAATAAATACTGATCCCCATAATGGTTACCAAACATTTTCAATAAAATCATCAACATCTAAACTTCTGTTAATTCTCAATGAGAGCTTCTATAGACGTCTTTCAGGGTTGGAGCCAAACTCACTAGGACCGAACTTGCCTACCCCTAAAACAATGGTATAATTTTATCCTAAGGACCAATTTTTTACTTTTAAAAGGTACAGTTATACGTTTTGTTCCAAGGAACAAAACTGTACCTCCACTTTTTTTCTGAGAATGTACATTTATGATCAGTGCATAAATAAATAAACAAATAGTGATGACGGAGTGTCAATTTCTATTTAACAATGTAGAGTTGGGTAAAGTCATAGAGCCCCTTAAAACGAATTGAATACAGCACCAGAAATGACATTAAGCAGAATGTTATAATGTCCATCGAGTGATGCATTGAACTTATCAGCTTATACTATGAATGTAAAAGGATGTGTAAACATGTTGGGATGTCAGCCAAGCGGTATCAGGATACAGTAATGATATTGATTGCAATGTAATGAAGAAATGACAAGGAAACGATTGCTAAAACCATGAACCCTAACCGCAATTTTCTCTTATAAAATACCGTTCAAAAGTTTGGATGACACTTGATTCTGTTTATATTTTTTCCTCAGTATTATTACAAACAATGTTAATCCATAAGCGTGTCCAACTTGGCTACATCACATCATCCCCCTCCATCCATGGACATTTCAGGGCCGAACTGGTAGTGAGAGTATGTGTTGAACTCTTGGTTGGCAGTGAAATGAGAGCCGAGTCACCTTGATACCTGCTGTTTTACTGACTGAATCCTGTGTCTGACCCCTGTCACTAAAACCTGCCAGCACTGCTCAACAAACACTGGAGTTACAGACTCAAAGTTTGCTCATGAAGGACACATGCATGAAACAAATTCATCATATATCTATCTGTTTGTTTGTCTGTCTGTATATCCCAACACATTTGTATAAATAACCAAATCAAGTTGAAAATGATTTAGTTTCTTGTTTGTTTAAGGGCAAGAGTGCTGGTTATCTATTCATATGCAACACTAGGCAGTCAGTTTTGGCTTTGGATCCCGTTAGCTGGATTATGTGGACATTTGTGCCACCAGCCTTCAACATGCTCATTAGTTTGGTGTTTCTCTGGAGACAGGTGATTTTCTTAGAGCTGGAGCCAGCACCTGTGCCAGACACCCTTTCACACGCACCCAGACCTCACAATTCAAGGACAATTTAACATTGCCCTGCAAGCTCAGCCACAACTGCCTCTAACACATCCGGCACAAAACTTTATGATAACATAACCCATGTCAAACAGCCATTGTGTCCATTAATAGTTTCGAAATGCTTCTGAAAAGCACATGAACCAGTTCATTCCAGAATATGAGTGAGTTGAGCAATACACTGCAGGAAGATTACACGAATAGTACTGCTAAAAGCATACTTAAAAGTGAGGAGTGTAATGTGAAAAGAGTGTAATCACTGTGGCTCTGGGCATGTCAGCTTCTGACAATGCGTGAGTATGAGCGAAACTACCTGTTTGCAGGGCAAAGCCACGGCAACGCTACACTTTGAGTGTAAAAAAAAAATCATTGGACACCATAACGGACAAGATACACTATAGTGACTAAAGTTTTGGGACGCCTGCCTTCACATGCACATGAACTTTAATGACATCCCATTCTTAATCCGTAAGGTTTAATATGGAATTGGCCCACCCTTTGCAGCTATAACAGCTTCAACTCTTCTGCGAAGGCTTTCCACAAGGTTTAGGAGTGTGTTAATGGGAATTTTTGACTCTTCTTCTAGAAGCTCATTTGTGAGGTCAGGCACTGATGTTGGACGAGAAGGCCTGGCTCACAGTCTCCGCTCTAATTCACCCCAAAGGTGTTCTATCGGGTTGAGGTCAGGACTCCTCCACACCAAACTCGCTCATCCATGTCTTTATGGACCGACGCTTTGTGCACTGGTGCGCAGTCATGTTGGAACAGGGTAGAAAAAATGCAAGAACTGTTCCCACAAATTTGGGAGCATGAAATTGTCCAAAATGTCTTGGTATGCTGAATCATTAAGAGTTCCTTACACTGGAACTAAGGGGCCAAGCCCAACCCCTGAAAAACATCCCCGCAGCATAACCCCCCCTCCACCAATGCAGTCAGGCAAGTACCGTTATCCTGACAACCGGCAAACCCAGACTCGTCCATCGGATTGCCAGACAGAGAAGCGTGATTGGTCACTCCAGAGAACATGTCTCCACTGCTCTAGAGTCCAGTGGCGGCGTGCTTTACCCCACTGCATCTGACACTTTGCATTGCACTTGGTGATGTAAGGCTTGGATGAGCTGCTCGGCCATGGAAACCCATTCCATGAAGCTCTACACACTGTTCTTGAGCTAATCTGAAGGCCACAGAAGTTTGGAGTTCTGTAGCTATTGACTCTGTGCACTGTGCTCCGGTGACCCCGCTCTGTGATTTCACGTGGCCTTTCACTTTGTGGCTGAGTTGCTGTTGTCCCGATACTTTTGGCAATATAGTGTATGATGAGTGCTTAATAAATCATAAATGTATATAATCAATGAAAGTTACTCTACTTTCCCACTACACCGCAAACCATGCAGCTTTAAAGAGTCAAATCCTTTATTTGTCCTCTCTTCAGATTTGCAGAGCAGAAACGAATGACAATGAATGAATGAATAAATGAATGAATGAATGACAATGCAGCCGTGAATCAATGCCGGGCGTCCGTGCTCATTTTAGTTTCAGTTTAAACTTAGCGTCAATTCGGGGGCAGGTTGCTTGACTTGTGGGTTCATGAAAACACAACAAAACTGTACAATGACAAACTCACTTAAATAGGCGCATTTAGCTTTGAAACCAAATCTTCGGCGATCATCTGGTCTGTCAGCTCCTCACTCTCTGATGAATGAAATCTGACTCCTGCTGCATTTGTGCTGCGACTCCTGTTCGGCTCGTGCTGTATTGAGCAAACACGTTCAGTTTTTAATTGTTGTGTCTGTTCTCTAACTGAACTAAATTATTTTATTACTATAAAAATCAAAACGATGGTGGGGTGGTGCCGCGGTGGGCAAGAGATGTAACCGGTAGGCGTGGCTTGGGAGTGGCCTCATTGGGCAGCGAAGCAAGTGCATTCTGGGAGTTGTTGTCTTTCATCCACATGAGCCAAAAATACATATCTGTCTTTTCTCAGTCTAGAAGGCACCAACTTCTAAAATAATTTCACAATTCTACTATATAAATGACTAAATACAAATACACATTCATCTTTCCAGCGGTGAAGTACCCCTTTAATTTATTATGGTAATCATAAACATACTGGTTTGTATTATTTGACCGTTTACTGTGTTAAAGGGTTAGTTCACCCAAAAATGAAAATTCTGTCATTAATTACTCACCCTCATGTCGTTCGACACCCGTAAGACCTCCGTTCATCTTCGGAACACAAATGAAGATATTTTAGTTGAAAGCTGATGGCTGAGAAAGGCTTCACACAGGCCTCCATTGGCATTCAGTACATTTACACTCACAAGACCCATAAAAGGCACTTAAAACGTTGTTACAAAGTCCATCTCACCACAGTGACTCTACAATAACTTTACGAAGCGACGACAATAGTTTTTGTGCGCAAAAAAAATAAAAATAACGACTTTATGCAACCTCTTCTTTCTGCAGAACCTCTTCTGCATGCGCGAGAATATGACGTAGCGCCAGCGTTCGGGAATCCATGGAATGCACACTTTAGTCCCATTTGATATCTACACCGAGACCTAAAGCACGATCAATGTAGAATCCAACAGCTTAGACACGCTTCCTCTGCTTGTAAACAAATCGCTTCTGGGTCATGTGTCAGAACGCCGGATCTGCGTAATATTCTCGCGCATGCGTCGTGGAGGCACACACGGAAGACAAGAACAAGTTTGATAAAGGTGTTATTTTGATTTTTTTTTTCGCACAAAAACTATTGTCGTCGCATCGTAAAATTCACAGAGTCACTGTGGTGAGATGGACTTTGTAACGACGTTTTAAGTGCCTTTTATGGGTCTTGGGAGTGTAAATGTACTGAATGCCAATGGAGGCCTATCTGAAGCCTTTCTCAGCCATCAGCTTTCAACAAAAATATCTTCATTTGTGTTCTGAAGATGAACGGAGGTCTAACGGGTGTCGAACGACACGAGGGTGAGTAATTAATGACAGAATTTTAATTTTTGGGTGAACTAACCCTTTAAGTGAAAATTGAACCAAACTGAATCAACACTGAAATGATTTAAACTGAGAAATGACTGTTTTGTGTTTTTAGAGCTGCATTACAGCAGAATTGAAATCTCTTTGCATCATCGAATCCTTATTTTCCTGTTTATTCAAAGCTGCTTTGAAACAATCCCACAGCAAACAAAATATTACATGATAAGTAAAGGTTAAATTATTACCGAAATTTTATTTATTTAGGATTTTAAAGTTTAAATGTTTAACATTTTGTAATCCTTTGAAACACATTTGTACCAGAAGACACAGAAAAGAATGAAATAAGTAAATTAGTCAACTGCGTTAAACAAATGCGAACCACGCTTTGCGTCAATTACATACGAATACTCATGAGATCAGGCTGCTTCCCCAACAATGAAGGAGCATTCGGAAAAACTTGTTTCATTACTTTTGAAATCCCATGGGGTGCTACTAAGGGTGCAGAAATTACTCACTTTTGAACAATGCTTTAACAAATTTAAACTTCAATTATTCACATGCAATTTGAGGTCAAGCTGTCATTCTGCTTAATTCATTTCTCCACTTTAATATGACTCTAGAATGATTAAACATCACATTAATTGATTTCACAGTGTACTTTTTTTTTTAAAGTGACTAATTAGGGTGTGAAATTGATGTCGTACCGATGTCACAGGAAATTGAGATGTAGCACAGTCTCTCTGGAGACACGGGAAGCATATAAGGAGAAATACAAAGACAAGCCGTAGAGTCAGGACAAAAAGACAGACTGGTGGTTAGCAGATGACGACCAACAAATGCAAAGGACCGAAAGAGTAGAGGAAGGACACAGCAGAAACGCGGGAGAAACGCTGAGTGCTAAAGCCTTCACAGGGCAGCTCTGAGTGGAAACAGATGGAGTGTTTCCACCTCCTCATAAGCAACACACGTCCACCTCATCCTTCACCCCGGAACCTACAGCGCCTGACACCTCCTGCGGTGGCTGGGCCTCCTCGGCTGCGAGTACAGCCTGACAGCTCTGACAAGAGGAGGTTTGAATTAACGCCGGCCCGCTCATATTATATGCTCCTGTGACTGGAGAGAATTGCTGTCTGCACTTGGCAGTTCTGTCCCCTCGCTGGCCTGATATGAATGACACTCATTATGGTGAGAAGGACTCTACAGCATGTGGCGCAGCACTGTAAGTAATGCTTACCACACAAACTTGGGACTGACTGGAGCTCAATGAAATCCACCATAATCAGCCTGGCCTGCCACTAAGTAGTAATTCAATCGTATTAAAAGGCCGTTCCTTTTTGCCTTACATAAACCATCATAAATAAACACACTCTAAAACATATTGGGTTATTTTATACACAAATCCTGGGTTGAGTTATTTTTTCAGTGTTTGGGTAGTTTTCGTGTTAAGCTGGGCATACACTGTGCGATTTTCGTCCGATTTCGAGTCGAATTCTTTGGGTCGGGCCGATTTTCAGCTTTATCGTGCGTCATTTGTCGTGAGGTGTTCGTGCAGTGTACAGGTGGAAACGAGACGCGATAAACCTCTCCCGATCGGCAGTCGGATGGTCGAGTGAATTTCTGGCACGTCCGAAATTCTGGTCGCTCTTCGTGAGGTTATCGCACAGCTGAAGCAGAGCACCGAACTGATTGCTCTATTTCTCATCACTGCGCCTGCGCGAAAGCAGAAGTTGAACCATTTCATCTTTAATGCAGCAAGAAAGAAAATGAAAAGAGGAAGATCTTTAAGTTCTGTAGGCAGTTATCAAATAGCAGCAGTTTAGCAAACTGTTGCCTCCAGATCGTGTTGTAAAATGGATAATCTAAGACGTTCAAAGCCTATCAGTGCCTCTTTTAATCATTTAACTTTGAACATTAATTTACTTGTTTTACTTTCACAAATTATTTTATTTACTATTATTTAATATTTACTTAATTTTATTATCATGGGGACAATGTGAACAATTGTCCATCATTTGACAAAAGAAAAGAATGACAAAATGTCATGGCGCAATATAGATTTTTTTTCTTTTCGTTTTAAATCATGAAGGCGAGTCAGTGGATATCACGCAAAAAGGGGAAGTGAAAGTAAAATCTGACGAGCTTTCGGCACATATTCTCACAGAGACAAGATACATCTTCTTTAACATATGCTGATAACGTAGCCTATAACTGTCTTAATTTATATTCTTAATATTTCTCTTGTGGCCCATATTGTGAAACAAATTAGAAGAGAAGGATAGGCCCATTTCGTGTTAAACAAGTTGTTTTTGAAATAAAGCTGCTCTTACTTTCTGATAATAATACTGATATTATTGCAGTGTTCTGACATATTATAGACTGATAATCATTTGAATTATAGTTAACTATAATTCCTTGATTAATTGGATAAAATGTATTTAAATAATGAGGAGTAAGCTAATGCAGAGTATCGGTTATGCATTGATGCAAATTAAATGTAATATCAATTTAATAATAAAAGTAGGCCTACCCTAATAATAATGTTCATATACATAAATTGTAAATTGTAGATGCTCTTGATATCAATAGCTGATGCATTTGATAGGCTATCTCTCTATTATAGTTTTTTTTGCGCATATTTCACTCGTACAGTGAGCAGACAAGTCGCTCTTGATGATCGGACCAGACAGTGTGAGCACATAAATGTGAGCTTTGGCTTTACATCGCATGAGATCTACTCGTACAGTGTAAGTAGGTAACCTTGCTGAAATCGCACAGAAATCACAGTGTATGCCCAGCTTTACCCAGATCCTGGGTCAGGCTTGACAACCCAGTGTTTGGGTAATTTTTGTGTCACCCAGATCCTGGGTCAGACGTAACAACCCAGTGTTTGGGTAGTTTTTGTGTTACCAGATCCTGGGTCAGGTGTGACAACCCAGTGTTTGGGTAGTTTTTGTGTTACCCAGATCCTGGGTCAGACGTGACAACCCAGTGTTTGGGTAGTTTTAGTGTTACCAGATCCTGGGTCAGACGTGACAACCCAGTGTTTGGGTAGTTTTAGTGTTACCCAGATCCTGGGTCAGACGTAACAACCCAGTGTTTGGGTAGTTTTTGTGTTACCAGATCCTGGGTCAGACGTAACAACCCAGTGTTTGGATAGTTTTTGTGTTACCCAGATCCTGGGTCAGACGTAACAACTCAGTGTTTGGGTAATTTTTGTGTTACCAGATCCTGGATCAGACGTTACAACTCAATGTTTGGGTAGTTTTTGTGTTACCCAGATCCTGGGTCAGACGTAACAACCCAGTGTTTGGGTAGTTTTTGTGTTACCAGATCCTGGGTCAGGTGTGACAACCCAGTGTTTGGGTAATTTTTGTGTCACCCAGATCCTGGGTCAGACGTAACAACTCAGTGTTTGGGTAATTTTTGTGTTACCAGATCCTGGATCAGACGTAACAACCCAGTGTTTGGATAGTTTTTGTGTTACCCAGATCCTGGGTCAGACGTAACAACCCAGTGTTTGGGTAATTTTTGTGTTACCAGATCCTGGATCAGACGTAACAACCCAGTGTTTGGATAGTTTTTGTGTTACCCAGATCCTGGGTCAGACGTAACAACCCAGTGTTTGGGTAGTTTTTGTGTTACCAGATCCTGGGTCAGACGTGACAACCCAGTGTTTGGGTAGTTTTTGTGTTACCCAGATCCTGAGTCAGACGTAACAACCCAGTGTTTGGATAGTTTTTGTGTTACCTAGATCCTGGATCAGACGTTACAACTCAATGTTTGGGTAGTTTTTGTGTTACCAGATCCTGGGTCAGACGTGACAACCCAGTGTTTGGGTAGTTTTTGTGTTACCCAGATCCTGGGTCAGACGTAACAACTCAGTGTTTGGGTAGTTTTTGTGTTACCAGATCCTGGGTCAGACGTAACAACCCAGTGTTTGGGTAGTTTTGTGTTACCCAGATCATGGGTCAGACGTAACAACCCAGTGTTTGGGTAGTTTTTGTGTTACCAGATCCTGGGTCAGACGTGACAACCCAGTGTTTGGGTAGTTTTAGTGTTACCCAGATCCTGGGTCAGACGTAACAACCCAGTGTTTGGGTAGTTTTTGTGTTACCCAGATCCTGGGTCAGTAACAACCCAGTGTTTGGGTAGTTTTTGTGTTACCAGATCCTGGGTCAGACGTGACAACCCAGTGTTTGGGTAGTTTTTGTGTTACCCAGATCCTGGGTCAGACGTAACAACCCAGTGTTTGGGTTGTTTTTGTGTAACCAGATCCTGGGTCAGACGTGACAACCCAGTGTTTGGGTAGTTTTTGTGTTACCCAGATCCTGGGTCAGACGTAACAACCCAGTGTTTGGGTAGTTTTTGTGTTACCAGATCCTGGGTCAGACGTGACAACCCAGTGTTTGGGTAGTTTTTGTGTTACCCAGATCCTGGGTCAGACGTAACAACCCAGTGTTTGGGTAGTTTTTGTGTTACCCAGATCCTGGGTCAGACGTAACAACCCAGTGTTTGGGTAGTTTTTGTGTTACCAGATCCTGGGTCAGACGTGACAACCCAGTGTTTGGGTAGTTTTTGTGTTACCCAGATCCTGGGTCAGATGTAACAACCCAGCGTTTAGGTAGTTTTTGTGTTACCAGATCCTGGATCAGACGTAACAACCCAGTGCTTGGATAGTTTTTGTGTTACCCAGATCCTGGGTCAGATGTAACAAGGGTTGAGTTATTTATCGCAGGCTATTTGCAACCTCTTCAGGAAAGAGCAAAGCAGCTCCGTCAAATTGGTGCAAATCTTTGGTAAAATACAGGTTTGTGTACTTTTTATATTGTCTATAAATACATTATTGTGCTGTTTATTGTTTAATTTTGTGCATCGTGATGGAAACACCTGAAGCCTTGCATAAATTTGTATAATTTTATTCAAAAAGATACAGCATAAAAATACTTAGGATGCTAAAATATGTTCTCAGAACTGTACACTGATTGTTTATGGACAGGTTATGGAGTCAGTCAGTATTTTTCAGCTATGACTGAAACACAGGGCGGTCTGAAGTTAGAAGTTCCCCCACTGAACACAACGCTGATACATGAGGTCAAGCGGCGTTATGGTGGAAACGGGACAACAGAGACTGATCCATTACACTTTTTTGGATTAGAATTACTTCTAAATGTTTCATGTTTAATTCTAATATTTGTTAAAAGAGCTTAAACGTATGCAATATGTATTAACAAAAAAACTATATAAAATATGATATACTGTAAAAATATGATTGAAAATAAAGGAATTATCATGCAAACAAGTGGCTGTGTGGAGCATTTTTAAAAAGTTTAGAGGATTTAAATTAATCCGTAACAATTCTTCTATGAAGCAAAAAAAAATTAAAAGCTAGTATTATAGTAAAAACAAATCAATCTATTATGCTGAGTTAGATCAACCCAAAATGTGTTCTGTCCTATATTTACGCAGCCCTTGGGACAAATTGAAATTAATAGTTGATTTCTATTGTGGTTATTTGTAACCCAGTGTTTTTTAGTGTAAATACACTTTTACCCTTTTGGATAGGTTTGGTATTTAGAATGTAAAAAAATACAGTAACATAAGATTTCATACGTCACATACATCCTTACATCTCATTTCATACAGAAAATGCAAGACTGGATTTCCTGAATTACAGCCTTTGTGTTTCCGGTAAGTAGTGATGTATTTGTTTTTATGTAACACATTATTGATCTTCTAAAATGTCCCTTTCTCAAGTAGCATTGGAAATTTTGAATAGTTTGAGCAAACTGGAACATTTGGACAGTTTTTTTTTTTTGTTATCTTGGTCAAAACAAGATAAAAGCAATTCACTGCATGATTTGACACTTGATTTAACACCATTGTATCGGGTTTCTGGTTCAAATGTGATTGCTTCATGTTAAATTGACTTGAAATGGTTACTCTTTGACTTCACTTTTCAATTTGAAATAACATTTTTCAATCACGAAACTCAACCAGGACTTTCACTTCCCCTCATGATTTGCAAGGGGCTGAATTGGGAAAGTAAATGTTGAAATAAAGTGTTATTTTCAGCAAGATGAGAAAATGGAGAGACTTTTTTATTAATGTTTACTGCTCTATTATGTTGGTATTTAATCGTTTCTGTTATGTTAGTGTTCTGGGGGGTTACCATAGTGGTGAAGTGTTGAGCTTGTGCTTGGGTTGACGACCTGCTAAAAAGAAATGAAATCGCATTAATTATAGAGTAATTACTATGGCAGTGCTCTGGAAGAAACCAGTATCACTTCTAGACTGCCAACACAGAACATCACATATAAAGAAAAGTTAGTTTGTAGTTATGTAAATCACGGAGCATTAATTAGGATTATTTGTATAATTCAATTTAAATGAAGTTACACTAAAACCATTCATTCAAGTTTAATGAACACCACTGTTTATAGATAGGTGTGCATGGTTGATTCTATTGGGTTTTGCTTGTTTCAGTCACGTGGAGTTTTTACTAGACCAAAGCATGTTCAGAAAACTTAACCAATTTAAGTTACACTGAAATAATTGAATTAAGTTGGTTGGAAATAACTAATATTTACATAGATTCTTCCTCAGTCAGTTGTGTTGACACAACACAAGGATTTTGCATAATTAAAAATAAACCTTTAATGTCAATTAAAAAATCTAAGTTGGTTGAGTGGAACCACTGTCCATAATTGAATTGAGCTAGTTTAAAGTATCACTTTTTTGTTGTCTGGCTATCACCAGACCAAGCTCAATTTAAGATTGAACATTGGTCTGGGGAGTCTGCTTTGTATTTTCTACTGCACAAGAGGTATGATAAACAAGCATAAATTAAATGACCCTGTACGAAATTGGATAGTCCTTCAACCAATCAGACCACAAGAGGCGTGATCAACATGTTAACACATTCACTGTTGCATCTGGAGAAAGGAGTTTGTCATGATGCTGGTCAGTGCTTGCAGTGGGCAGGTACTCACTACTCAGTACTTGCACTTCTGAAATCTCTTATTTCAGTGTTAATTCAGTGCTAGTCAGTGGGTGATTCAGTACTTTTTGCTTTGAGTGCTTGAAGTGGGCAATATTAATGGATTTATTCTTGCACACCAGCTGCTCGTTTAACATGATGTTACTCTTGGAGAGTTATTTTCTAGTTTAAGCACTGGATGTGTGCAGTTGCTTAAAACCACTAGAGGTGAGTCTTCACAAAAGTCAGTACATGACACATAATCACTTTTTTTTTTAGACACTCAAATGGCTGACTTCACGAGGTTGTTGAAAATTGTCTTGGATAATAGATAATATTGCAAAACAGTGCTTTGGACAACCCGAGTGTGAGTCATGGCTCATGGTCTTATCATAAAGGCAAAAATGTCAACTTAGATGCAGAAAAAGAAAAAAGAAAAAATTTTAGATCAAGACTAGGCTAATTTATACCTAAGCTATTTGAAAGACAGATATATTCTCTAGAACAATCCTTTTTGGAGAATATTATACACTTTCAGAACTATATTGATTGTTTTGTTTAGCAAGAGATTATGAAGCATTGTTTTATACCTGTACACCAACTTTCAATCACATTTCCCATTTAAATTATAATAATAATTTGTTACATTTATATACCGCTTTTCTGGGTACTCAAAGCACTTTACATATAGAAGGGGGGAATCTCCTCAACCACCACCAATGTGCAGCATCCACCCGATGATGCGACGGCAGCCATATTGTGCCAGATCGCCCACCACACACCAGCTGATTGGTGGAGAGGAGACAGAGTGAAGAAGCCAATCAGTATACAAGTATAAGATGTACATTTTTTGAGCACTTAATCTTTTTCATGCACCCTCTACTTCTCTGCAATGTGGACTCCCATATACAGTCGCTAATTTTGATGTTTCTGTTTTATTTGTTCTGAGATTTTGAGGCCAAAGCTTAGTAGCTACACCACTCGTCTGGGTACTAACAATCATACTAAATTAAATCATCCTAAATACAATATACATATCGTTAGCCTCATAGCATAATTGCCCAGATCATATTTAGCCAAAAAATTACTTAGGCAATTATGCTATGAGGCTAACGATATGTCACCCTTGACCACAAAAATAAGGGTCAATTTTTTTAAATTTAGATTTATACATATAATAAAAATAAGCTTTCCATTGATATATGGTTTGTTAGGGCAATATTTGTCCGAGATACAACTATTTGAAATTCTGGAATCTGAGGGTGCATAAAAATCTAAATATTTAGAAAATCGCCTTTAAAGTTGTTCAAAATGAAGCTCCTAGCGATGCATATTACTACCAATAATACATTTTTGATATATTTACGGTAGGAAATTTACAAAATATTTTCTTGGAACATGATCTTTACTTAATATCCTAATGAATTTTGGCATAAGAGGGAAAAAAAAGATCATTTTGACCCACACAAATCACGGCAGAGTTGCGGCGGTTCCGCGAGCTACTCGTAAACAAAGCTGACGAACAGCGGTCTTTGGCCGTGACTCTGGAAGACTTTGAGTTTAGCTTTTATTTGAGAAAAGAACAAAGAACGGCACTGAAGTCATTCTTAAGAAAGGAAGATGTGTTCGGAGTTTTGCCAAATGGATACTTTTATCCGGAAAGTTTAATCCATCAACTAGCTCCACTTCACGTTGCTCTCCGAATGGTTGTAGCTCTATCCAATTGCATGCAAAGGGAATTTGAAAGACAACCGTTTGTCCCGCCCCTCGGATTGATCCCTGTCAATGGTGAGTTCCCAGACCCAACATCTCGATGTGGGTCTGGCTTGTCAGGCTATATTGTTGGCATAGAGCCATTTCATTAGGATTCCAGGAATTAATTTAATTATACATTTAAACTACAGCATAGCTCGGCGGCTATAATTCAAACCATGGGCAAGGTGAAGTCTTCGTGAAAACTTCGTGGGCCATTATAAAAAAAAGATGATGACTGAATGATGATTGTCATGAATAATCTCAACGCTAATTTGACTAATATAGGCATTGTGATCATTAACTTTTTCCGTCTACTCATGTTTGGGAAGACATCAGGTGTCCAAAAGCATCCATGAGGGAAGAGAAACTGTGACCATCTTCTATTTTCCTATGCAGAAGTTGAAAGAAACTGCATTGTTCTGTTCCTTAAAAATGAAACACCACATGGCATTCTTAGTAGCTCGACCTTTAAAAAAATCAGAACACCAGATGCTTTGATCAATGTAAAAACACTGGGCTCCACATAACAGCCGTTCAAGCAAAAGCATAATTTAGAGAAATAACAGCAAGAACAACAAAATCATCTTTTGTTGCTAACCTCTTTGAGGTCAGACTTCAGTACTACTGCTTGGTGTGAAAGCTGTTTTCTTGAACAAATACGTGCAACACATGAGTTCAGTTGAAATGGAAGTTTGGGATATGGTTTTTGTGGATTCTGGTTTACATCAGGCATGAACTTAATAACTGGCAGAAGTTAATTGGAGTTAATCGAATTCTCATAGCTGTTTGTCTTAATTAGAAACTGCCATTAGTGAGCATATTGCAAGTCTTTGCTTGGTTTGCGATGCATTTGGGACAGACAGATGCAAGTGTTGATCTGTGAGTGTTAGGTTTAGTAGAAGTGGAACCTGCATCATTTTCTCCAGAGTAATTCCATAGTTTGGTCTCCAATAACATGAAACAAAAGGGCTTATACACAGGAGGTAAGTGACAAACAAGACACACAATCAGGGAGGATTTAGGAGAGTCAAATGAACTACAAAAGGATTACAAAACAGAGACAGGAAACGGGAAACTCAGACTAAACATCCAAAACAAAGTGAGGTGTACTTAGTTTCTTAGTTCTTAAATTCCACTATAAAGAACCTTGTGTGCAGTTGAAAGGTTCAATGGATGTAAAAGGTTCTTCATGAAGCCACAGGTGCCAATAAAGGGCCTATTTTTAAGATTGTGAATTAAGGCCAAAGTATACTTCACTTTTTACGCGTAAAAAAAACAAAGTATACTTTTGGCTTTAGGCTGGCCACACACTTGATGATTTCAAGCCAGATTTTGGGTTCGATTGGCAACCCCCAACAATCAAGGGGGCATGGGATTTCATTCTTTATTAAATTACTTTAAAGATTATTTCATTTTTATATGTTGTTGATTATGGTTTGATGACTTTGAGAAATGATCTCGCATGGAGTGTGTGACGTGACTACGCTAGTTGAGGACCAGCATGTCTCAGAACTCATTTGACACTTATTATGTTCACACAGACATCGGTGAAAAACGAATAAAGCACTTGATTAAAGCATTCATCGGAATCAGGGGCCGTTCATACACAGTGTGTTTTTCCATTCCACTGTGCTACTTTACCATTGGTTTTCTATGTGAACACGCTAGACGGACCGTTGTGCTTACGTCTTTTGCAGCGTCTCACGCATTACAGTGTTCTAAAAATGCAGTGCTCAAGATAAAATAAGCTAAACACTTAGACCGTGTGTCCACCAAAGTGCTTTTTCCTGTGGCTAGTGTATTTTTCGAATTGTTTTCAATGAAAGCGCCGCATTTTTTAAATGCCACGTCTATTTCACGCTGAAGCGTCAAGAGTTGAAGAATGTTCAACTTTGGGTAAAATGCAGCGCTCATCACTGTCAGTGTTTACCCAGCCGTCCAATCACAGTGGAGAAGGGGTGGGACAAAGACCACACAACCAACGGCCACATTCTGCTTGTACAACGTACAAATATTTTTAAATAACATATTTCAAATCAGCAACAAAATCTCAGGTGAACTGTCACATAAATATTTTCTATGACGCTCAAATTGCGTAAAAAAGCTAATATTTCAGGTTGCTCCAGCTAACGCGCATGTGCAGTCTCAAGCGTGTCATGTTTCTATGGCAACCCGAGCTTCCGCAGTGACTGACTTTAATAATAATATGAATGAAACGTCTTGTTTAATCTTAAAGTTTTGGTGAACAGACTCGGCTCACAGAGATGATAGCAAATAAATAATGCTGACGTCACAGAGCGAGCAATCGTTATTATAGTTCAAAAAGGCAAACAGTCAAAGTTATTATGCGAGTTAACTCAAGTCGAAATGCAAATCTGCAAAGACGCATTTGTCATCCGTCACCGTGACATAAAGTGGACTTTTAAAGCTGAAACGATGAGTGAATTAAGCATGCTTGGAATAACAAGGATTTAACTTTTTGGCAAGGATGTAATGCATCACAATCAAGTAACGTTACAAGGAAGGGAGACGACAGCTATAGGTAAGACAAAAATTTATATGTTTCGCAAATTGTTTATTGACTTGTTAATATCAGTTTATTGTGGAATATGTGACAATCGGGTCTTTTAAATAATAGACGGGTCCAGGTCGGTTCCGGGTACTATTTCTCGGATCTGCACAGGTCTGGGTCCAGCTTTTGAAATAATAGACGGGTCCGGGTCGGTTCCTTTTAGCACATTACGGGTCTCTACGAATTTTTGGACCCGTGAAGACCTCTACGCCAAACTACATTCGAGTATCACAAGGTAACATTTATCTAATCATGAGTTCTGAGCGTTCTCACATAACTCTGTCCTCATTCATTTGTATGTTCATCTGTAAGTGTTGTTTGGGCTGTTTAGTAT
This sequence comes from Gobio gobio, assembly GCF_949357685.1. NCBI lineage: Eukaryota > Metazoa > Chordata > Actinopteri > Cypriniformes > Gobionidae > Gobio > Gobio gobio. The sequence continues at coordinate 8,979,968 of NC_137109.1, read as the reverse complement.
TAGAATTTTGTTTAAAATCCTCCACCACGGCACCGCCCGCCCCGCAATATGAAACCCTGACACCAGATAAAATATGTTCCCGTGGTTATATGCTGGGGGGTGTGGCCTTATTTTAGGCTTCTCGCAGAAAATCCTCAATTGTGTGGTGCCATTATGATTATTTTCAAACATGTTGTGTTGAGTATTGAGAAAGAAGATCACCCTTAATCTTTTTTAGTCCGGAAAACCCACTGACGATGTCGATCGTCCTCCATGTTTTTCATCTCACGAGTCTCTGTGAGATCTCGTCTCACTGTGGAAATGTTACTACAATCGACGTGTGTGTGGTCTCACGGTCTGGATGAATCTTTTAGTGAGTGCGTTCAGAGGATTATAATGCTAAAAATCGGTTGAACTGCCCTTATGTCTGTGGTCTCCCGCAGTTTTAAAAAGATGCTAGCAAAAAAAATACACATTTGACATGTTATTTACTTCTTGACACAAAGGGAACGTTAATACATTTGGTAATGGAAAGTGAAACAATGGATTCCCATTCTAACAGAGGCTTTTTTCCCCTCCTCAAATTCTCTCCTCGATTTTCTCTCAACCCCAGCAGATAAAATGTGGCAGCACTGCACCAAGGTCCACGTTGCTCTGATGGAACCAGCATATAAGGATTGCCAAGGTGGTCACATGGCCCTGAGGACCAAAGCACAACAAAAACATCGGTCTTGAGTGACACCGTGTCTCAGAGAGACTGCCTCACAGAAGAGGCCAAGCCCGTAACGGCGTATGAGCAAGCATGCGAGCAGGAAACAGGCCTGAGAGTTTGGGAATAAGAGAGAGAGAGAGAGCGCTGGATTGTCATAGAAAAAAACTCTTGACTGTTCTTACACAAAACTGCTGTCTACACACCATCTGAATGCAGATAGTCTCAATGGATGCTTATAGTAAAAAAAACAAGTACTCATTTAATGCTTCACTAACCTCTTTTAGTGAAACAAGCAATCGTGCACCTTTTCTGTGTAACCAGTCGCTTGCATTGAATCAATCAAATAGTTTTTATTTATTTTTTTAACTGCCTTGTACGGTGTGGTACATAGTTTCTCTGATACAAATATTAGAGTAAAACATCTAAGCCTAGATCTTATAGTGCGTTAGTGCAATGTTTACTAGCATGCAGAAATGCATATATAATAAGCCATTTCTAATGCAACTGATTACTGTACGAGTATAACAGGCTGATTCAAATCACTTCAAGAATCAAGAAGTGTCTCTTAATGAAAAATGCATGACAGTAACTCAAACACAACGTGTTCTGACAGCAAGAGTATTTATTGCTCAATATTTAAAAGCTAGTAAAATATTCTTTATGAATTAAAACGGCATAGGGTTTTACCAGCACACCAGGGTAAAAGGCGCATCTGACTTTATTCTCTTTTAAACCACTAGATGGCACAAAAACTCAGCTCAGCACTTTTCTTAACAACTGCACGTGGATATTTGGCTGATCCTTGACGCGATCGCGGGCAGCAACGCAAAGTTGATTCTGTGCTAATTTGATCTAATATTTAATGTTTTTTAAAAAGATGTTGATTCATGAAGCAAATTAAAATCGATAGAATATTTTAAGACAAAGGTCTTTGTAATGATTTTTGTTCAAGCTAATTAACCCCCTCGAGTCGGCGGTCGCGCCGGTGCGATCGACTCGCTTTTTTTCTTATCAGTGCCAAAGAGACTCAAATAACTGTCGTTTTTTATCATTCAGGCAAGTGTTATACATCATTATAATCTGTTAAGTTTCTTTTTTTTCGTGTACAGTCACAATAAAAACAAATTGTTGTGCTTTTTGCAAAATAAAGAAAACAAACATGATGCGCGATCTGCAGCCTCTCTGTAAATTAGGTCTAATCTGATTGTCTTCAGAAAATGACCTGTAGCTTAGTGAAACCTTATCACACAAACATGAGACATATGTCTAAAGAAACGTTAACATGTCAGGTTTTAAATAATGTAAATCAAATCAAAAACCAATATTCTGTTTGAAAACAGAGAGATGTCAGTTGTTTGCGAGCCACTTCATTATCCGGTAATGCGACCACACCCACGAAGCGCACTTTCTTTAGAGATTCAAATACTGATGATCCAGAGTCGACGCCCACATCAACTCAAATAAACACATCTAGTAAGTGAAGCGCCACACTTCAGCTACAACGTTTTGACACGCCTTGAGGAATAATTCTCCTCATGGAAAGCTGTTCATGCTCTGTTCAGAGCAATGGATTCAGCAGCTGATTGTGGTAGGCTATGTTTATTCAATCAATCATTATATTATGGTAGCCCAGTTTGTGCTGAATACAGTGTAATTACACTTTTGCCATTAATGTGTTTATAAGCAACTGAAAAAAGCACAAATGTCAGAGCATGTCAAAACTTCTAAAGGGTGCCAAAAGAGCTCAGACACCTAGGGGTTAAAACAATTTTTTTTTTTAATATGGAAGAATAATTAAAAGTATGGTATTTAGGGTAAAAGGCGCCCCTGCTGTTGGGGGGGAAGCACAATAATTAACATGATAATAAACAGCTGGATGACTTTTCCATTTGTTGACATATTATACATTCTCACTCCCAAATCGTCACATATTGACGCTTGGTCAGGACCCGTCGGCGTCACTTTTAAACAGCGTCACCCCTTTAGCGTAATTTTTCGAGGTGCAGGGTACTCCATTGCGTTTGCTTACCCTAACTCCTACCCTAAACCTACCCACTTCTCAACAATATAAAGCACGTAACATGGCAAATAAAAGTACAGTCAAAGGTATTTATTGCAAAAACTGACCAAAAACAACAATATTTTTATGTGAAGAACAGTCGCTGAAACGAACCCGCTGCTCCGTGAATGCACTCAGTCATATCTCATTCAGAAGATACACCCGACTCTTTGGCATGACGCAATCGGTCACGAGACACACGAGAGCCAATGACATTTTACAATCAAAGCTGATGTAATGATGCAATCGGTCACGAGACATACGAGACCCAATGCAATTTCACTATCAAAGCTGACATAATGCTTCTTCGGGCGGCAGTTTTGAATGTGTTCTTCACACAGATCAATCGTTTGACCTCGGAACACTTGGAATATTTGTACTTTTTGAATAAATTGTGCCTGCAGTCGTATCTACCTGTTATATCCTGTGTTTTATATTATATATATATATATATATATATATATTAGTGCTGTCAGTTAAACGCGTTATTAACGAAGTTAACGCAAACTTATTTTAACGGCGTCAATTTTTTTATCGCGAGATTAACGTTCTTTTTGGTCTAACAAACTTTGTCGTTTTTTCACATGCTGTTGCAACAACTAGTAACGTTAGAAAAACTACAACACCACTCCGGATGTAGATAGACCGGAAACAAAACATCAGGCATGCTGCGGCTGCCCACACTTGTTTGGGCCATTAAAAGAGTAGACATGGATGGCAAGCGTGAGACGCCGAAATGGATGCCAATAGTATTCTGAATGGAAAGTTTTCTTTTAAAAAGTTGCCAAATGGTTCCATTGACAAGACCAAAGTGGTCTGTGTGTTTTGTCGTTGTGAACTGAGGCCTAGTCCACACGTACACGGGTAATTTTATAACCAGAGTTTTTCCTTCTCCGTTTTAAAAAACAATCGCGTCCACACAAGCACGGTATTAAAAAAAATCTCCGTCCACATGAAAACGCAAAACCGCCCTATGATTGGCTGCTTGATTTCCACATGGGTCCCATCCACGGCACCGATGCACTGAGGGATGCTATGGGCTCAGTGAAACCCTTCTACAAGTTTACTTTGGAATCAGTGACAGGTAACTGTATATACACAGGGGCAGGGCTCAAGTGGACTGAAGCTTCACACACTTGCCTTACTATGTTGTATTATTGTATTCTGGCGCCTCTGTTCTGCAATACAATGAGATAACTGCGCATGTATCTGTATACATGTAATAAGCTGTCACATGGTGTTTTGGTGTTTGTTCATGTTTCATGTTTTTAGTTCATCACGTTTACTGTCATGTTTCTAAGTTTGTCTTGTTCTGTCAGTTTCCTGATTTTGTCATGTGTTTCATTGTCATGTGACTCCCATGCCCTCATGTGATCTTGTGTCTTGTCCTGTCATTGGTTCATTGTCTCATCACTGTTCACAGGTGTCACTTGTCTTGTCATTTAGTCAGTGTATTTAAGCCCTCATGTTTGCTGTGTTTCCTTGTCTGTTATTGATGTTGTTAACTGCTGTATAGGTGAGGTTCATGTTTGCCATGTCAAGTCTTTGTTTTTGATTATTGCCAAGTCTTTGTTTTATGTTTTTGATCTTTTAATTAAACTGCACTTGGGTCCTACAACTCACCTCGTCAGTGGATACTTGTGACAGAATAACAGACCGCCAAAATGGACCCAGCAGTTACCATTGCCCATCCTTGTCAAGGCCAGCATCCCATAGAGGACTACGTCAGAGACTTCATCCGTTTCATGGATGTTTTACCCTGGGATGAGAGCTTGCTTAAGAGGTGCTTTTGTTCCGGTTTGGACTCTGACTTTGCAGCCCTCATGCCATCAGAGGAACACCAGTGCAGCTTCTGGCAATACATTGACTTTGTTTTGTTTTTAAGTGGTCATGCTCCAGCCCACGTCCATGCTCCAGCCCACGTCCATGCTCCAGCCCACGTCCATGCTCCAGCCCACGTCCATGCTCCAGCCCACGTCCATGCTCCAGCCCAAGTCCAGGCTCCAGCCCAAGTCCAGGCTCCAGCCCAAGTCCAGGCTCCAGCCCAAGTCCAGGCTCCAGCCCAAGTCCAGGCTCCAGCCCAAGTCCAGGCTCCAGCCCAAGTCCAGGCTCCAGCCCAAGTCCAGGCTCCAGCCCAAGTCCAGGCTCCAGCCCAAGTCCAGGCTCCAGCCCAAGTCCAGGCTCCAGCCCAAGTCCAGGCTCCAGCCCAAGTCCAGGCTCCAGCCCAAGTCCAGGCTCCAGCCCAAGTCCAGGCTCCAGCCCAAGTCCAGGCTCCAGCCCAAGTCCAGGCTCCAGCCCAAGTCCAGGCTCCAGCCCAAGTCCAGGCTCCAGCCCAAGTCCAGGCTCCAGCCCAAGTCCAGGCTCCAGCCCAAGTCCAGGCTCCAGCCCACGGCCCCGTCCCCGTCCAGCCCACGGCCCCGTCCCCGTCCAGCCCACGGCCCCGTCCAGGCTCCAGCCCGTGAGCCCGCTGTCCCGCCCAAGAAAATTTTTTGGGGGGGCAAGGGGTACATGGAGGCCATGAAGGCCACGCCTCTGTGGCCCCCTGAACCGCCATTACCGCCATGGCCTGGTGAACTGCTGTTGCCGCCATGGCCACTCACGCCTGAGGGTCCAGGTCCTCCCACGCCTGAGGGTCCAGGTCCTCCCACGCCACAGGGTCCAGGTCCTCCCACGCCACAGGGTCCAGGTCCTCCCACGCCACAGGGTCCAGGTCCTCCCACGGCACAGGGTCCAGGTCCGCCCACGCCACAGGGTCCAGGTCCGCCCACGCTCCCAGGCCCGTCCAGGTCATATCTGGGTCCGGTGCCCCTGCACGGGCCTGGCCCACCATCCCTCCCCCAAGACCGCCCCCCAAGACTTTTTGTTAAGACTCTCTGTTGTTAGGCTATTGGTGTTTTGGTTTTGTTTGGGCGTCAGGGGCCGCCCATAGAGGGGGGGATCTGTCACATGGTGTTTTGGTGTTTGTTCATGTTTCATGTTTTTAGTTCCTCACGTTTACTGTCATGTTTCAAAGTTTGACTTGTTCTGTCAGCTTCCTGGTTTTGTCATGTGTTTCATCGTCATGTGACTCCCATGCCCTCATGTGATCTTGTGTCTTGTCCTGTCATTGGTTCATTGTCTCATCACTGTTCACAGGTGTCACTTGTCTTGTCATTTAGTCAGTGTATTTAAGCCCTCATGTTTGCTGTGTTTCCTTGTCTGTTATTGATGTTGTTAACTGCTGTATAGGTGAGGTTCATGTTTGCCATGTCAAGTCTTTGTTTTTGATTATTGCCAAGTCTTTGTTTTATGTTTGATCTTTTAATTAAACTGAACTTGGGTCCTACAACTCACCTCGTCAGTGGATACTTGTGACATAAGCGCTGTTAGCAGAGTTATTAAAAGTTACGTCTGCCATTGCATAGACTCCACTCAGGTATAAACAAAAGCGATAATGGCGCACATTTCGACTTAACAAGTCGAAATCTCCGGTTTCACCGTCTACATGACAACGCTGTAACCAGAGTTTCTAAACTTCACCATGGCTGGAGTTTTCAAAAAAGTCCGGTTTCAGTAACCGTATACTGCGTTTGCATGTGGACGAACAGCCAAACCGCGTAGAAAAAGCTGCGGTTTTGAAAATACCCGTGTTCGTGTGGACATTGCCTGAGCTATCATCGCAGCACGAGCAGTCTGAAATACCACTTAATGGCCAAGCACTCAGCTGATTCGAATTCTCCGCCCCCTCGTCAAAGTCAGGCAACAATGGAAGACTTCAGACAGAAACACATGGATACCACAACTGCACTAGGCTGAGTCCTAGTTTACCTTGCATGTGCACTTTGTAAGTTTATTTTGTATCACCCTGTTTTGATCCCTTAGAAAGGGCTGTTGAAGGGGCTGTTTGTGCGGCAAAGTATTTTTTTTCACCCTTTTATTGATGGACAGTGTTACATTGTGTGTGAGCGATTATTTGCTCCAAGTGTGAATGACTGCTTCAAGTGAGAATGTTGGTGTGAAGTCGAACACTACAGTATGCCGATGTTGTTTTCAATAAAACAAACATTTGCCCAAAGCAAGTTTTTCACTTTTTTATGTTGATAAGAGCATTAAAATAAGAAAAAAATAATGGGACAAAAAGAAATCAAGGGACATTTAGAATAAATAAAAATGTGCGATTAATTGTGAGTTAACTATGACATTAATGCGATTAATCGCGATTAAATATTTTAATCGTTTGACAGCACTAATATATATATATCGTCACGCAGTTAGATGATGTTCGAAGTCTGGAGTTTATCACAATCACACTGAGCATCTACAGCACCCGTAGCCCTGGTAGGAAGACATTTCCATTCAAACTCAATTCTGCTTCTCTGTTTGTGATCAGGCCATTTTAAGCCCTTAAACTCTGGGAAAGTGTTCAGTGATCCACTAATCGAAATCATTCAAACAGTCCAAAACATCGCTAATGTAAAGAAGGCCAGGCTGATCACATCGGACATATCAGAGAGAATAGAGACTCACATTGCGTTTTCGGTTAATTGTTCGTTCCAGTGTGCTTTGCTTTAAAACATGAGCTCTGTCGTATTCTGCGATTGTTTCTGAAGAGCGCAATGTTGGAGTCGTACAGTAAGCGTGTGAGTGTCTGATGTACAAACAACAAACCATGCGTGTGCGCGCTCTCAATCAATGATCTCACGCTGCATTCATGTACAGACACACAGTACATTCGCATTGTTTCCACACACACACACTCAGGAAGGATAATGCTTGATTTGTCATATGTACGTTGTTGTGTTTAGTAATAGTAGGTTTACGAGTCAAAGCGGTTGATTTAGGAGTTTTTGGCATCTCCGCGTGGTCTTGTTCGGAATCGCAGCTTGATGTCTAAAATGAAAACAATCTTGTTGTTGTTGCTCTGTACACACACTATACACTGTGAATTCTGTAACGTTTTTTTATGTAATGTTTTTTTCATGGGTGCTTAGTTGTGTATACATTTTGATATAATCAAAGTATATGGACTCCTTATATTTGGTTATTTGGTGTCATTTTGGAGTCTCCAATGATCCTTGAAGCTGGCAGAAAATACAGTTTTGTGAGAATCATCCTTCAATCTGATTGTTTACTTTGGATATAGCAAATTATGACAAAATTAATGTGTTTAATGAGATGAATGGCATATGATTAACTTCACGATAAGTGTGCGAACAAAGGTGCGATTAATCACAATTCAAAATTTAAATCTATTGACAGCCCTAATAAATAATATATAGTGGGTAGGTTTAGGGGTGGGGTTTGGTTTACGTGTTCAAATGTGTCTAAATATTGTAAATAAAATAAATAAAATAAACGGAAATAAAATGATGCTGGCTAATTCCAACATTTTTTATAATGGCAAAATTATAACCCAATATATAATTTCATTATGACGATAACATTCCCATGCCTAACGCTTCGGTGTATGACACCAAAGGTTTCTCATTAAAAGTAATGGAGTTTCCTGCGTGTTGAAAAATTATGCTAAAGGGGTACCCTGTGCGTTGAAGGGTCCTGACCAAGCGTCAGTGTGTGAGTTGGGAGTGAGAATGTGTTGATTCAGATGGTAATTATCATATATCAAATTGGATGTCCACCTTAGAGTTAATCACCCTATTCATAATGAAACCATCATACCAGAAGATCATCATTACTCAAATACCATCAATCGAGGACCTTTACAAGAAACTTTGTTTGAGAAGAGCAAATGTCATCCTCGAAGATGCATCTCATCCGAACAATGGTCGGTTCACTCCTCTTCCATCTGGCAGGCGTTACAGGAGGCTACGGTCGCACACCAGCAGGCTCTGGAAGAGTTTCTTTCCTGAGGCTGTGACTCTGTTGAACTCTCTGCCCCGAGACATTATTACCACTTATCACTGTATTTTTTAGTAGCTCTTTTCTTTTTAGCATCAGCTGAACACCTTCCAGTGTTCATATGATTTATTCATAATGTGCATTCATCTAACCGTACTTTCTATTTTATGTTGTACATCTCATACTTGGAATGATGACTACTTTTTTTTCTGCATCCTGGTTGGATGTTAAATGCATTACATTGGCTTTGTATTCGTACTTTGAAACTGAAATAAACTGAAGCGAATTGAAAATTAAAAAAATTTGATATTAACTCTTTCCCCGCCAGCATTTTTAAAAAAAAAGTTGCCAGCCACGCCAGCATTTTTTTTATAATTTTCACAAAAATCTCACGGCCCCTAGAACATTTTGTTGCATAAATATCTGAACATGCAATATATCAAAAGAAACAACAGACCCTCTGCTTTTAAAGTGGTGGTTGATTGCCCCTTTTTTACAAGATGTAAAATAAGTCTCTGATGTCCCCAGAGTGTGTATGTGAAGTTTTCGCTCAAAATACCCCACAGGTAATTTTTATAGCTTGTTAAAATTGTCACTTTTTGAATGCCGTTTTTGTGTGCCCCTTTAAATGCTAATGAGCTGCTACTCACAGGGCGGAGCTTCAAGAACTCCAGTTAGCAGCTCTGATAACCTCATGCAGACAGGCAATGAAACTGTTTAGTTAACTATCTTCAAGTCATTGATTAGCATATTCTGTCATGATAATCTCACCCCCTTTGCTGTGTGTTCCTGGGGGCGGGGTTCATGTAAATGTCACAAACCCGAGAGGAAGCCTGTGTAGTCCCTTCCAGACGTTTGTTGTAGTCCTTAAAAAGCAATTTCTTTAAAAGAAAATATATCCATTTGCTTTGAACTTTGAGCAGCGTAACTTTGCAGATGTTTATGCTCAAACAGCAACATTACACTCTTACACACTTAACTGAAATCATAAAAGTGAAACCATAATCAACCACCCCTTTAAACAAAACAACCTGTTTTATTCTAGCTTCATGCATTCTTTTTTTAGCTCCCTTGTTTTCCATGTACAACCCCAAATCAGAAAAAAGTTGGGACAGTATGGAAAACGCACATAAAAAAAAGAAGTTTTTTTCAAATTTACTTTGACTTGTATTTCACTGCAGACATTATGAACACAAAATATTTCATGTTTTGTCTGGTCAACTTCATGTCATTTGTAAATATGCATCCTTTCCTGTCATTCAGACCTGCAACACATTTCAAAAAAAGTTGGGACAGTAAAGCATTTACCACTTTGTAATGTTGCCATTCCTTTTCACAACACTTAAAAGACGTTTAGGGACTGAAGACACCAAGTGATGAAGTGTTTCAGGTGTAATTTTGTCCAATTCTTCCTGCAAACAAGTCTTAAGGTGGGCAACAGTACGGGGTCTTCGTTGTCGCATTTTGCGCTTCAAAATTCTCTATTGGAGACAGGTCGGGACTGCAGGCAGGCCAGTCAAGTAACCGTACCCTCTTCCTCCACAGCCAGGACTTTGTAATGTGTGCAGAATGTGGTTTTGCATTGTCTTGTTGAAATATGCATGGACGGCCCTGGAAAATATGTCTTCTTTAAGGCAGCATATTATGCTCCAAAATCTCTATGTACTTTTCAGCATTAATGGTGCCTTCACAGAAGTGCAAGTTACCTTTGCCAAGGGCACTGACACAACCCCATACCATGACAGACCCTGGCTTTTGGACTTGTTGCTAGTAACAGTCTGGATGATCCTTTTCTTCTTTGGTCCGGAGCACACGGTGTCCATTCCTCCCAAAAAATACCTCAAATACTGATTCATCTGACCACAGTACACGTTTCCACTGTGTGATGGTCCATCCCAGATGCCTCCGAGCCCAGAGAAGTCGACGGCGCTTCTGGACACTGTTAACATAGGGCTTCCTTTTGGCACAGTACAGTTTTAACTGGCATTTGTGGATGTAACTACGTATTGTGGTACTTGACAAAAGTTTGCCAAAGTAGTCCTGAGCCCATGTGGTTATATCGCTTCTAGATCAATGACGATTCTTGATGCAGTGTCGCCTGAGGGATCGGAGATCACGGTTGTTCAGCTTAGGCTTGCGCCCTTGTCCTTTACGCACTGAAATTCCTCCAGATTCCTTGAATCTTTTAATTATGTTATGCACTGTTGAATGTGAAATATCCAAATCTCTTCCTATCTTTCTTTGAGGAACATTGTTTTTAAACATTTCAATAATTTTCTCATGTATTTGTTGGCAAACTGGCGATCCTCGGCCCATCTTTGCTCCTAAAGGATTAGACCTTTCTTGGATGCTGCTTTTGTACTAAATCATAATTATAATCACCTGTTGACATCACCTGTTTCAAATCACATCATTATTTAACCATTTTACCTCATTACTAGCCCTAAATTGCTCCTGTCCCAACTTTTTTTGAAATGTGTTGCAGGTCTGAATGACAGGAAAGGATGCATATTTACAAATGACATAAAGTTGACCCGACAAAACATGAAATATTTTGTGTTCATATTGTCTGCAATGAAATACAAGTCAAAGTAAATTTGCGTTTTCCATACTGTCCCAACTTTTTCTGATTTGGGGTTGTATAGAAGCCCTTAGTTATTAACTTAGAGGCCGCTTACACGACACAGTTTCAACTGAAAACCAAAAACTTTTAATGCGTTCTGGCCGTTCATTTACACGAAAACTGCGTTTTGGTGGCCTGAGTATGCAAACTTTGAAATGGGTTTCAAAGTGCAAGTTTTGAAAACTATACCATTATCATCTCCATTGTAAACTTCAAAAATGTGAATCTGTAAAAACAGCGATGGCATGCACGTGTGTATTACGTGTTTAGTCTATAGGCATGCGCGTTTTTATGTGCACAGGCACATAGTTTCACATACTTTCTTTACAAAGTGACATCGGCAATTACTTGTCTGGCATGCATAATACAGAGCTTTTAGAAGTTTCCGCGGATCTGTGTGAACGGGAATCATTTTGATAACGTTTTCATCTCTACAGAGAACAAAACATTTGTCGTTAAAAAAAAAATTGTTGTGTCGGTGAGGGTGCATTGCGGTCGTGTCCACATCTGATCTGGATATGGCCCGGATCCGGCTGACTACAGTACACCTTAGGACAAGTTGATTTTGGCAGTTTATTTGCCATTATAGTATTATCTTGTCTGCAAAGCTGATTAAGAGAAGAAATAGATCTTTGTGTCATTTTCTACTTCTGTGCATGAAAGGATAATCACATTCTTTCAAATATTTGTTCCAGTGAATTATGAGTACATTTTCTGTAAATTAAGTGTTCATTTACTGCACAAATGTTTCTTCAACTAGGGCCAGAAACTTTAATTGGCTATTGCAACAAAAGCCCAAACAGGCACTTTTGACGGTAACAAGCATTAGAAACAGACAGCGCTCCATCCTCTTGCTGGCTGTACACAACAGGCTACATGGCTTCATGAGGCTCGGTCACTCTTCAGTCTACACGTGGATTAGACACAGACCTCATGCTGGCTACTCAATACAGGGCAGCCCGACCACATTATTTCAAAGGCAGGTAAATGGCCTCAGCTTGCCCAACAGGAAATGGATAAATCTGTGTACAAACCCAACAACCCAGCAGGCTCTGAGTGCACCACTTCATTTACCACATTCTTCTCTTTGGTTTGAGAAACCAATCCTTGCTATGAAACAGAAGTCGCTCAACACACTCTTGTGCCTGTTAAAGGGTACACACACAGTTTCTGCCGGTCTCATGTTAACCTTGAGTGCCTATAGAGTAGCATTGCATCCTTCATATCTCAGAAGAGTCTTTAGTTTTATCATATCTATAAAAGACAGATACACTGTACCGATCTTTCCCGAAAACAGCGGAACTCGTGGAGGCGTGCAGTGGGCGGAGTTAAAGAGTCACGGGCACACACTCACACCTATCACACACACACAATACATCATGGCATTATCCTTGGATCATTTTCGATTCACTATACGTTTGCGACGATTGCCAACAAAACACAGGCATTTGACGCAGTTTCACTCACCGCCTGCGGTTTCCACTCATGACCGGGAACAAATAAACACACTTGCAGAACTTCGTTGCTGCTCCAGAAAAACAAACTTCATCCACTGTTTCCTTAACACTGGGATATTTGGGAAGCTGAACAAGGTTATCTTTCCCTCACAACCAAAAACACACTTTTTTAGTGACATTGTTGATTTCGTGGTCTAAAAACAAAATGTCAGTGCAGCCCGAGCAAAGCTTGTTGATGGACGCGCTCTTACTCTCGCTCTGGTTGATGTGTGTGTGCACACGCTCATCCGGGAAAAGTGCCAATACAAGCAATTCCGCCCTTTATGATGTCATACAGGGCCATACTTGGAAAAAACGTTGTGAAACATATTTGAATCCTGTTTTTTAAGTTATTGAGTTATTTGAATGTATTTGGCACAGAAATACTCTGCCATACGTCCAACTCTTTTTTTTTTTTTTTTTGCCCATGTTGTAGTCTTGAGGCCATTTTTTGAAGGTCTTGGTCTTGCCTAAAGCCGGGTGCACACTGTGCGATTTATAATAGTCCTTCAAGATTGTTCCTTGTCAGACTGTACGAACATGATCCCCGCTGTAAGCCATGTCACACTGTAAGATCTAAGTTGTCATTAAATGTCAGACTGTACTGTCACACTGTGCACCCAGCTTTAGTCTGTGTTTTGAACGTGTAATTGATTAATGATATAAAACTCCGGACGAGTTTCTTGCGTGCGTCTGTTTTAAACTCGTCTTGACTATCGTACAGTCTGACATTAATGACAACTTAGATCTTACAGTGTAAACATGACAGGGATCATGTTCATACAGTCTGACAAGGAACTATCGTGAAGGACTAGTATATGTTAATGTTATGTTAATAAGTTAATGTGATTGGATGTAAAAATGGATGTGAAATGCAATGAATAAATAATTTCTATTTTGATTTCTTTTGTTAGTGTTGTGGGTCAGAAATCAACGAAGGATTGAGTCAAAAATGTCACCAAAATTCAAGATATGATTCCAAAAAAGTACTAGAATGAGATCTTGTTTTTCATATTTTAACATATGATTTAATGCACTGTGCACTGTGAAAACCAGGGAGCTCACTATGTTCCTTTTACAGAAGTTCTGAAGCACGAAACAGAAATCACGCGAGACAAATGAATGCATATAATGACATGATGATGTTTTGAAAAAGCAACCATTATTTTATTTTATTTAGCATAAACATGCATCACTAGACAGGTACTGAACATATTTGTTGTCTGAACAAAAATGTTGTCATGTCATCATCAGTGTCCCAATGTGCAGTGAGTCAGAATCTTTACCAGTGCCCGAATTCATGTACACGATATGCTGATTCACAGCCTAGGGAGCAAGGGAACTGACTGAGGCGCGCCATCAGTCTTTCCTCAAAATAGCCTGTGTTTTTCAGAGGAAGGTTAACACGTTTTTGCATTTTTCTTTGCTTAATCTCCTTCCTGTTGTTGTTTTTTCTTCTTCTGATCTTGTATTGTCTGCTAGTTAAAAAAAGAAAAGAAGCTGTGATTAGATCCACACCTACACCTCCTCGCACTGCAACCATGACAAAAATATTGTAAAGTGCGACCTATTTCAGCATTACTTGTGTGACTGTTTGTATGCTCTTTACTTATATTATTTCAAAGTGAAGGGCATTTTTAAGGGATAATCATATATTTCTAACTATTCGATCATTTTCATCCTGCATTTGTAAAAATAAATAAATAAAACACTTTAAAATTTCCCTTTGCTGCTAATCTGAAACTGTGGAGCAAAGTGAAAGGTTTATGACTGTCTTATATTGTGTTTTTAAGGGATTTGAGATTTCCTTGGCTGTTCTTATCAACTTCTGGGAAAATTCAACCTGATCTCCTGCCACTGAGCACAAGCTTTCTTTTTTTCTGGATTACATTAACCATACAATGCTGCTGTCTCTTCAGAGGTTGAATTTTGGATGTTTGACAATAAACTAAAACAGATAGCTAGGTTTGGGGTTAAAAACACAATCTATAGTTATTTTAAATATTAATGATTGATTGATTTTTCAACCTAACTGTTAGCATACTACACTATGCACGCATTTTTCAAAGTCAAAAGGTAAATATTGTGTATATGCACAAGTGATGTTCGGTTCTTGAACAAATCGTTCTTTTGAGCCGGTTCTCAGCAAGTAACACTGCATGTGTGCACCACAATAACATTACTATAAAACATAAATTATTACCACATAAATTATATATTTATTATTATTGGGGTTTACATTTATAATGAGCCAGGGTGACCAATAATGATTGGTTTGCAGTGATCTGCCAACCAATCACGAGGGATTTTTCTTGTTTAAATGTAGTGGCTTCAGCCAATACTGAGTGAGTAAATTCAAGTCTGGCCGTTGACTCTCTGGTTTCGCTGCTATTCATATGCAAATTAGGGCCGTCGCACCTCTGCGCGGTCTCTCAGCGGGGGGCTCTCCACCTACGTCATGGTTCGTTTACGACAATTTGTGGCACAGACGAACGCGACGTTCGCTGCCTCTAAATTGTCGAAAACTGCCGAAAATTAGGGAGATTTCCGGGAGTCTACAGGCGTTTACGGGGTCGAAAATCCCACTTTTCATGCAGTGTAAACGGTTGAGTTGGTTCATCAATCGAACTGAATCGAATTTTAGTTATGGGTTGATAACGTAAGACGCAAAAGACAAAGTAGCACGTCCGACTAAAAAAGAACTGATAGAGTGAGTTCAAACATCTGTCGAAGTTTACAGAGGATTACCAAGGACTCAAAAGGAACCACACGAGCTGGTTCAAACATCTGTCGAAGTTTACAGAGGATTACCGAGGACTCAAAAGGAACCACACGAGCTGGTTCAAACATTTGTTGAAGTTTGCAGAGGATTACCGAGGACTCAAAAGGAACCACACAAGCTGGTTCAAACATCTGTCGAAGTTTGCAGAGGATTACCAAGGACTCAAAAGGAACCACACAAGCTGGTTCGAAACATCTGTCGAAGTTTGCAGAGGATTACAGAGGACTCAAAAGGAACCGAACGAGCCGGTTTAAACATCTGTCGAAGTTTGCAGAGGATTACCGAGGACTCAAAAGGAACCAAACGAAGTTTGCAGAGGATTACCAAGGACTCAAAAGGAACCAAGCGAGTCGGTTCAAACATCTGTCGAAGTTTGCAGAGGATTACCGAGGACTCAAAAGGAACCGAACGAGCCAGTTCAAACATCTGTCGAAGTTTGCAGAAGATTGCAGAAGACTCAAAAGAAACCAAACGAGCCAGTTCAAACATCTGTCGAAGTTTGCAGAGGATTACCAAGGACTCAAAAGGAACCGAACGAGCAGGTTCAAATATCTGTCGAAGTTTGCAAAGGATTACGAGGACTCAAAAGGAACCGAGGAAGCCGGTTCAAACATCTGTCAAAGTTTGCAGAGGATTACCGAGGACTCAAAAGGAACCAAACAAAGTTTGCAAAGGATTACCAAGGACTCAAAAGGAACCGAACAAGCCGGTTCAAACATCTGTCAAAGTTTGCAGAGGATTACCGAGGACTCAAAAGGAACCGAACAAGCCGGTTCAACAAGCTGTCGAAGTTTGCAGAGGATTACCGAGGACTCAAAAGGAACCAAACGAAGTTTGCAGAGGATTACCAAGGACTCAAAAGGAACCAAGCGAGTCGGTTCAAATATCTGTCGAAGTTTGCAGAGGATTACCGAGGACTCAAAAGGAACCAAACGAAGTTTGCAGAGGATTACCAAGGACTCAAAAGGAACCGAACGAGCAGGTTCAAATATCTGTCGAAGTTTGCAAAGGATTACGAGGACTCAAAAGGAACCGAGGAAGCCGGTTCAAACATCTGTCAAAGTTTGCAGAGGATTACCGAGGACTCAAAAGGAACCAAACAAAGTTTGCAAAGGATTACCAAGGACTCAAAAGGAACCGAACAAGCCGGTTCAAACATCTGTCAAAGTTTGCAGAGGATTACCGAGGACTCAAAAGGAACCGAACAAGCCGGTTCAACAAGCTGTCGAAGTTTGCAGAGGATTACCGAGGACTCAAAAGGAACCAAACGAAGTTTGCAGAGGATTACCAAGGACTCAAAAGGAACCAAGCGAGTCGGTTCAAATATCTGTCGAAGTTTGCAGAGGATTACCGAGGACTCAAAAGGAACCGAACGAGCCAGTTCAAACATCTGTCAAAGTTTTCAGAAGATTGCAGAGGACTCAAAAGGAACCGAACAAGCCGGTTCAAACATCTGTCAAAGTTTGCAGAGGATTACCGAGGACTCAAAAGGAACCGAACAAGCCGGTTCAACAAGCTGTCGAAGTTTCCAGAGGATTTCCGAGGACTCAAAAGGAACCGTACAAGCCGGTTCAAACATCTGTCAAAGTTTGCAGAGGATTACCGAGGACTCAAAAGGAACCAAACAAGCCGGTTCAAACATCTGTCAAAGTTTGCAGAGGATTACCGAGGACTCAAAAGGAACCGAACGAGCCAGTTCAAACATCTGTCAAAGTTTGCAGAGGATTACAGAGGACTCAAAAGGAACCAAACGAAGTTTGCAGAGGATTACCAAGGACTCAAAAGGAACCGAGTGAGTCGGTTCAAATATCTGTCGAAGTTTGCAGAGGATTACCGAGGACTCAAAAGGAACCGAACGAGCCAGTTCAAACATCTGTCGAAGTTTGCAGAAGATTGCAGAGGACTCAAAAGAAACCAAACGAGCCAGTTCAAACATCTGTCGAAGTTTGCAGAGGATTACCAAGGACTAAAAAGGAACCGAACGAGCAGGTTCAAATATCTGTCGAAGTTTGCAAAGGATTACGAGGACTCAAATGGAACCGAGCAAGCCGGTTCAAACATCTGTCAAAGTTTGCAGAGGATTACCGAGGACTCAAAAGGAACCGAACAAGCCGGTTCAAACATCTGTCAAAGTTTGCAGAGGATTACAGAGGACTCAAAAGGAACCGAACAAGCCGGTTCAAACATCTGTCAAAGTTTGCAGAGGATTACCGAGGACTCAAAAGGAACCGAACAAGCCGGTTCAAATATCTGTCAAAGTTTGCAGAGGATTACCGAGGACTCAAAAGGAACCGAACAAGCCAGTTCAACAAGCTGTCGAAGTTTCCAGAGGATTTCCGAGGACTCAAAAGGAACCGTACAAGCCGGTTCAAACATCTGTCAAAGTTTGCAGAGGATTACCGAGGACTCAAAAGGAACCGAACGAGCCAGTTAAAACATCTGTCAAAGTTTGCAGAGGATTACAGAGGACTCAAAAGGAACCAAACAAAGTTTGCAAAGGATTACCAAGGACTCAAAAGGAACCGAGCGAGTCGGTTCAAACATCTGTCGAAGTTTGCAGAGGATTACCGAGGACTCAAAAGGAACCGAACGAGCCAGTTCAAACATCTGTCGAAGTTTGCAGAAGATTGCAGAGGACTCAAAAGAAACCAAACGAGCCAGTTCAAACATCTGTCGAAGTTTGCAGAGGATTAACAAGGACTCAAAAGGAACCGAACGAGCAGGTTCAAATATCTGTCGAAGTTTGCAAAGGATTACGAGGACTCAAAAGGAACCGAGCAAGCCGGTTCAAACATCTGTCAAAGTTTGCAGAGGATTACCGAGGACTCAAAAGGAACCGAACAAGCCAGTTCAAACATCTGTCAAAGTTTGCAGAGGATTACCGAGGACTCAAAAGGAACCAAACGAAGTTTGCAGAGGATTACCAAGGACTCAAAAGGAACCGAGTGAGTCGGTTCAAATATCTGTCGAAGTTTGCAGAGGATTACCGAGGACTCAAAAGGAACCGAACGAGCCAGTTCAAACATCTGTCGAAGTTTGCAGAAGATTGCAGAGGACTCAAAAGAAACCAAACGAGCCAGTTCAAACATCTGTCGAAGTTTGCAGAGGATTACCAAGGACTCAAAAGGAACCGAACGAGCAGGTTCAAATATCTGTCGAAGTTTGCAAAGGATTACGAGGACTCAAAAGGAACCGAGCAAGCCGGTTCAAACATCTGTCAAAGCTTGCAGAGGATTACCGAGGACTCAAAAGGAACCGAACAAGCCGGTTCAAACATCTGTCAAAGTTTGCAGAGGATTACAGAGGACTCAAAAGGAACCGAACAAGCCGGTTCAAACATCTGTCAAAGTTTGCAGAGGATTACCGAGGACTCAAAAGGAACCGAACAAGCCGGTTCAAATATCTGTCAAAGTTTGCAGAGGATTACCGAGGACTCAAAAGGAACCGAACAAGCCGGTTCAAATATCTGTCAAAGTTTGCAAAGGATTACGAGGACTCAAAAGGAACCGAACAAGCCAGTTCAACAAGCTGTCGAAGTTTCCAGAGGATTTCCGAGGACTCAAAAGGAACCGAACAAGCCGGTTCAAACATCTGTCAAAGTTTGCAGAGGATTACCGAGGACTCAAAAGGAACCGAACAAGCCGGTTCAAATATCTGTCAAAGTTTGCAAAGGATTACGAGGACTCAAAAGGAACCGAACAAGCCAGTTCAACAAGCTGTCGAAGTTTCCAGAGGATTTCCGAGGACTCAAAAGGAACCGTACAAGCCGGTTCAAACATCTGTCAAAGTTTGCAGAGGATTACCGAGGACTCAAAAGGAACCGAACAAGCCGGTTCAAACATCTGTCAAAGTTTGCAGAGGATTTTGTTTCAAAATCACAAACTTTTTTTCAAAGTGCAAGGTTGTTTCTCCCGACCCAGTACACAAATCAGAGTCAGAATGATATGGTGACCCGCGAATATTGCTGAAACGGGTGAAAAACATCCTGTGTCGGATACGGGTGCGGGTCGGACAAGGGAAAAACACGGGTCTAAACACAGGTTTAAAACAGTCACGTGCAAACAAATATGTATAAAAATATATGCATGTATATTGTATAGATGTGTTCCTAAAAAATGTATGCATATTTTAGGAACAAATCTACAAAAATATGCCTTGCCTGTATTTCAAGTTGATAAAATAATTTAAAATCCATATCAGTTTATTTCCCAATCACAACCGCGCCCACGCCATCTGCATGCACCGCAGTCGTCGAGATGGATCCTGAGGAGTTGAAGAAAAGATTGTATATTGGATAGCCGCAAATGTGGAACTTCATCGCTGAGGAAGCATGCAGATAACTGTGGTAACAAACCAAGCACAAGCAGTTCTATTGAACAGTAGTTTTCAAAAGGGGACAGAACTGAAGGTGCCTCGTTGAGATGATAAGGACACATAACCATGTTCTTCATGATGTAGCCTTTTGACAGCTTCGGCTGAAGTTGTGTTAATGGTCGTGTAATAACTTCTGTATGACCTGGCAATAAACATTTTTGTAAGTGTGTCTATAATGTAATGCTAAACTGATTTTATTTTGGGTGCGGGTCGGTGCGGATTTTAATTAGTGCTGCTGTTGGAAAATGGGTCAGATGCGGTTTTAAGCACTGCGGGTATGGGCGGATTTACAAAATCGGACCCGTGCAGGACTCTGACACAAATACAATCAAATAACGACTAGAAAAACATGACCGAAAAGCACAAGCTTAAATACACAGAAATAAGAGATAATTAATGACAGGTGTAACTAATGACGATATACTATATGAGCCAAGATATTTAAAATGATCAACAATCTCAACAGGATGACTGATTATCATTACAGGCACAACTAAAACCCCCTGCCTAGTATTACAGTCCCGCGTTATATTAAGTGTGTTTTACTACTCTGTGTTAGTAGCAATAAAAAAACTTCCAGGTGCCCTTCGACAACCATATCGACCGTTCTAACAAAATATCGACCCTCATTGTATGAAATGCTGTGTAAAATCTAAAATTAGAATTCAGAGATATGCTTTAGGATTTTGCAAATGATGAGTTTCACAATTCATCATAGTTAGCACAGCATCACCAGTACCTCTGTTTCGATTATATGCAAATTGCAATGGATCAAAGGCTTAAACAAACAGATGACATTATCCCTCAGTTTCACAGACAAGGCTTAAATCTAGTCCCTGATTAAAATGCATGTTTGAGCTGTTTTAAATGAAAGCAACTTGCACTGACATCTCTTAAAATATGACAGTGGCATTGTTTTGTCTCAAGATGCACACCTGTAATGTTTTTTTTTTTTTTTCAAGGACACATTTATAAAAGCTACTTAAATGTCCTAATTGAACTAAGGCATAATTCTGGCTTAATATAAGTCCTGTCTGTGAAACCAGGCCTAGTTGTCTCTGTAATGGCAAAGTTAAAACAATAACACTAAACTGTAAATGAAAGGGAAAAAATATTTTTTGAGACATAGGCTTATGTCCCCACCATGTTTTGCCAAATTGTGGCAAACCACTATATGCAAGTCATTGAAAAAAAGCTTGCGAAACCCATGCAAAGCACACAGAAAACATAATTCTTCATAATTTCATTCACACATGTAAACCATGAAATACATCTGCGCCAGACTCGTTTGGTGATCGGTTGGCTGGTTTATTATCCGATGACAAAGTACAGTACAACCGCTGTCGCATACAGGTGTGCTGCGAGTAACCAACAAAACAGCTGAGAACTGACACTGAGGATGCCCTAAATACGCACATACACTATATTGCCAAAAGTTGTGGGACGTCTGCCTTTACATGCACATTAACTTTAATGACATCCCATTCTTAATCCGTGGGGTTTAATATAGAGTTGGCCCACCCTTTGCAGCTCTAACAGCTTAAACTTTTCTGGGAAGGCTTTCCACAAGGTTTAGGAGTGTGTTTATGGGGATTTCTGACCATTCTTCTAGAAGTGCATTTGTGAGGTCAGACACTGATGTTGGACGAGAAGGCCTGGCTCACAGTCTCCGCTCTGATTCATCCTAAAGGTGTTCTATCAGGTTGAGGAGTCAGGCCAGTCAAGTTCCTCCACACCAAACTCGCTCATCCATGTCTTTATGGACCGATGCTTTGTGCACTGGTGCACAGTCATGTTGGAACAGGAAGGGGTCATCCCCAAACTGTTCCCACAAAGTTGGGAGCATGTAATTGTATGCTTGGCATTAAGAGTTCCTTTCAATGGAACTAAGGGGCCAAGCCCTGAAAGACAACGGCATCACCATAATAAACTTTACACTTGGCACAATGCAGTCAGGCAAGTCCCATTCTCCTGGCAACCGCCAAACCCAGACTCATCCATCGGATTACCAGACAGAGAAGCGTGATTGGTCACTCCAGAGAACACGTCTCCACTGCTCTAGAGTCCAGTGGTGGCGTGCTTTACCCCACTGCATTCAACGCTTTGCATTGCACTTGGGGAAGTAAGGCTTGGATGAGCTGCTCAAACCCATTCCATGAAGATCTACACACTGTTCTTGAGCTAATCTGAAGGCCACACAAAGTTTGGAGGTCTGTAGCTACTGACTCTGCAGAAAGTTGGTGACTTCTGCGCACTGTGATCCTCAGCATGTGCTGACCCTGCTCTGAGATTTTACGTGGCCTACCACTTTGTGGCTGTTGCTCCCAATTGCTTCCACTTTGTTATAATACCAGTAACAGTTGACCGTGGAATATTTAGTAGTGAGGAAATTTCACACATGGGGCCCTATCTTGCACCCAGCGCAATTGACTTTGTACACCGACGCATGTGTCATTCCTATTTTGCACCCGCGCAAAGCGCGCTTTTCCCTCCACAGAAGCAGGTCGCTAAACTAGTGAATGAACTTGCGCTAC
Organism: Gobio gobio; assembly: GCF_949357685.1. Classification (NCBI taxonomy): domain Eukaryota; kingdom Metazoa; phylum Chordata; class Actinopteri; order Cypriniformes; family Gobionidae; genus Gobio; species Gobio gobio. Next base: position 8,957,571 of record NC_137109.1, on the reverse strand, counting down.
CTGGGCGGTTCAGCACAAAAAAGGAGGCGTGTTCCGGCGCAAACAATCCCTGGTGCTATTTTGCTGTTCCATTAAACAATTGCGCCACTGACCAGAAAAAACCTAGTCTAAAGTCAGTGGCGCGTTGCGCGTTGTTCATTATGCTATTTTAAGGGCGCATGCTTGACCATAATGTATAGCGTGCACAACGCGCATACACTTTGCTCATGTAATCTACACAGATGCAACAGTTATTTTTGCAAATCATAAATTGTTACACTAAAAAATATTAACACATGATATGACGGACATCATTGTGGTGTGCCACGAAGATGTGAAAAAATAGGCATAAATCTAGCTTACAAATTATTCAGGCTAATTGTAGTCTAATAATTAAGGAGACCTGTGTGCCCAATAGTGGCAACTTCTGGCAAGACATATATGTATATAAGGACATCTAACAAATTGGTTTGTCCGTCAAGAACCAGGAAAAAAAATCGGTGAGGGTGGACGCAGCGATGTCCTCTGCTGGCGTCAGGTCCTGATGTCATTGTAGCGCTTGCGGCACTGGTGCGACGTCCTGGGGATGCTAGCTGATGAAACAATTGTGGCTATTTCCTCCCACGCCTGTTTAACCGACGCTATTTTGGGTGGGTTTCTCCCATCCCCATACAACATAACTTCTCTGTCTTTCACTGCTCTTACAAGCACATCAGTCTCCTCGGCTGTGAACCGCTCCTGGCGTGCGCCTGGTAAATACGCCATAATAATAGCAATCCATAATGGAACTTGGGCACCTGCTTTTACAGGGAATGTTGGAAGACGCTCTGATTGGTTTATTCACGTTACGCCCAAACCACACCTATGAATAATGAAGCTACTTCAGACCAACCCATTTTAGATTTGCGCCGGGCGCAAGAGCCATTTATCCCGCCGGGAAAATAGCAACAGCGCCGAGACCCGCCCACAAAGTTACTTGCACTTCGCGCTTTGACACTTGCGTTTCAGATCGTTAAAATAGGGCCCATGGACTTATTGCACAGGTGGCAACCGATCACAGTACCATGCATGAATTCACTGAGCTCCTGAGGGCGACCCATTCTTTCACAAATGTTTGTAGAAGCGTCTAGAGCTTGATTTTATACATCTGTGGCCATGAAGTGATTGGAACACCTGAATTCAATGATTTGGAGGGGTGTCCCAATACTTTTGGCAATATAGTGTGTTAACGAATGAAGCTTCTGCTAACATAGTTCTATGCTTCTAGCAAACGCTTCAGGGCAGCCCTTAAAGGAAATCAGTGTGAAAGGCTATTCGATTGCTCTGCACTCATTTGCATTTATAGAGTTTGCACGGATTGACATACACTCACTATTGCACTGTAATTATAGTGGTTTATCTAAAATATCGTGCCATCACCTGGCTCAAGTTACCAAGCATCCACAACAACTGACTGCATCTAATACTTTTCTATTATTAATTTGAATTCATTAATCGTTTTGGAATTGTTATCTGTGTCTTAAATAAGATATTCTCCTTCGGGCACATCCCTAGTGTTATACCCAGTTGCAGGATTCTCGGTTGGGAAATTGGAAACACCCAGCTAACTGAAAAAATGTGTTAACATAAAAATGGACTATAATATTATCTGTAAACATATGTAAGGGCTTAAAAAACACTATTATCAGTTGTTTACTGCTGTTGTCAGTGGCCTTTCAATCCCAGTTGCTCATTGTAAACAGCAGCGGGGCGATAGAGTGACCCGGCTGGGTAACCCGCATGACTCAGCGGCCCCAGGGAGCACAGATGATTCAATCATCCTGTTCCACCTACACAGCAGCATGATGGAGAGATGTCAGCCTGGGTCTCAGCAGCATTTGTTTGGCTGTCTAGATTTCATTTAACACCTGTTCATAGTCCGCTGTGGATGGCCTTTGCAGGGACCGGAGCATGTGACTGTCGGTCGCAACACATTGGTCATGTGGAACATTTTTCACGTTACGTCAATAAGACTGAGACATGTAAATGTAATTTTCACTGTAAATTACACAATGACTTGTTCTTTTTCACTTCCAAGAACTGTACATTTAACGGTATTTTACTGTAAAATTAAATGAAATGTAAGGTTAGATCTATTACAGTTATTCACCGTATATAGTACGGAAACTTTCTGTTAACCAATTAACTGTTTTTCACCGTAGCATTTTTTCAGTAAAATATGTTAAAATCACAATACTTTTTTACAGTGTACTTCTAGTGTCAAGACGTGTAGACAAATCCACAAATAAGTGGACTCCACCCACAGTTTAAACCAATCGCCACATTCTGCTTACCAATTTAGCAGATTTTTACATTTTGCCCCCCTGAAAGGAACTGTATTCTATGGGCGCTTCGTTCAAAGTGCAGTTTGTGTGGTTAAAACACCTGGTTTCTCTTTATATTTCCATCAGGATCAGTGATTCAGGATAAACTTACACACAATTATACATTATACACACATTATGATTATTCACAGATCAGTAACACCCTCTCTACACCTCTAAGCACAATCGTAATAATATCATGTATAATACCAAATATGAGCCTAAATGACAATTAGTTATGTACTGTAACAGTACAAGCCTCAGCATAACAGCAGCTAGACTAGGGTTTTGTGAGTGGATAATGCAAATACAAATCTTGCAATGCTGAAAAATACATCTTTGCTTTTATAGATTTTTGGATGCTGTAAGTAACTTTTACAGTCAAAAACTATTAAGTCTGATTCATATGAAGTATTATTTGTGTGATCAAGTGTTTTAACGCTAAATATATATGCATATCGCTTGAATACAGTTATTCATTAGTCAGCAACATATTGATGCTTTTCTGTTCTATCTTGAATAATGTGATGTTCCCATAACAGATCTGTAATGCACAGTTTCTCTAGCATTTTCAAAGGCTCATTAAATATAATACTGTGGCTTGATACACAGTCTAATGTTTAATCATATTTTACTGTATCAATTTTATGGGCCTTATACTTCTAATGCAGATGAATGAGCAAAGTTATTTCAGGGCAAAGCAAATCGTGATTGGTTGGAGCGAGAGCGTGCAATGATTGGCCGATTGGCTATCTGTTTGGCTTAAGTAGACGGTGGGTGGTGTCCACTTGTGGATTTGTCTGCACGTCTTGACGCTAGAAAAGTTTCAAAATCCACAAATGTGTGCAGGGATCTACAAATGCACAGTAAACTATTCACAAATGAATGCCAGTCAGAGTTGTGTTTGTGACAAAACACATTTGTAAATATTTTTTACTTTTTTTTTTTGTGAATCTCAATGTATTAATTTGGAATAATGCAACAATTCTAACCCCATACACATAACCCTTTCCTCACATTTTTGTGACAATTGCCATTTCACTGACCTTATATTTGTGTAAGCTTGCCTTTCTGGGGCCTATACCATAAAGCCAGTTTAGGTGGATAGCCTGGTGTGTTTCAGTTTAGTTTGCGCCAACCATGAAAGTGACTTGGCTTTTAACAGCATTCATTGCCATAGTAACTTATTCTACATGGCTAACCTGGTGCCCAGGTTATCTTCTGGGTAAGAGATCTCAATCCAAAACTGGACCAATCAGCTGTGAGCAAAGTGACATGTCTGACATACACCGATCAGGCATAACATTATATGAAGTGAATAACACTGATGATCTCTTCATCACGGCTCCTGTTAGTGGGTGGGCTATATTAGGCACCAAGTGAACATTTTGTCCTCAAAGTCGATGTGTTAGAAGCAGGAAAAATGGGCTAGCGTAAGGATTTGACTGGGTCAGAGCAGCTCCAAAACTGCAGCTCTTGTGGGGTGTTCTCGGTCTGCAGTGGTCAGTATCTATCAAAAGTGATGGGCGGCCAAGGCTTTTCGGCAATGCTTTTGGGCAATGTTCTGCTGGAAAACATTGGGTCATGTCATCCATGTGGATGTTACTTTGACACGTAGCAGACCATTTACACCCTTTCACGGAAACGGTATTCCCTGATGCTGTGGCCTCTTTCAGCAGGATAATGCGCCCTGCTACAAAGAAAAAATGGTTCAGAAATGGAGGAGCATAGAGGAGCAAATGAGGAGCACAACAACGAGTTTGAGGAGTTGACTTGGCCTCCAAATTCTCCAGATCTCAATCCAATCGAGCATCTGTGGGATTTGCTGAACAAACAAGTCCGATCCATGGAGGCCCCACCTCGCAACTTACAGGACTTAAAGGATCTGCTGCTAACATCTTGGTGCCAGATACCACAGCACACCTTCAGCGGTTTAGTGGAGTCCATGCCTCGACGGGTCAGGGCAAAAGGGGGACCAACACAATATTAGGAAGGTGGTCATTATGTTATGCCTGATCGGTGTAAGTCACTTCTAAATTACTGCATAGTAAAAGATTGTTAAATACATTATCTGGCTTTTAGAAATGATTATTTTAATCATTTTATATGCTTTATGTATTTTGTATATAATTATTATGTTGTGATTTATTCTTCTGATCACTCAATAGTTTATTTTTCTGATCACTGTAAGGGGACAGAACAGGTATCCTACATTTATTTAAATTATTATTATTATTATAAACATTTAATTCACAATAAATCACCATCTTGCTTATTGAGTGGAACAAATTGACAAATTCTTTGTTGTGGGGGTCACTTATACCCCTGGGTTCCCATTAACCAACAGCTCGGTTACACTTCATTTTAAGGTGTCACAGTTACAGTGTAATTATACATTTAGTACTGAATAATATCAATTAAGTACATGTACTTATGCATGAAATGATGCATCATTTTTAGTTATTACTATAGTAACAATATGTAACATGTAATAAAAAGGACACTGTAAAATAAAGTGATAACAACAGCTCTTATATTTCCAATGTGCCACTGCTCTGACCGTTTCTAGAAAACAAGCAAAACTTTTCATTTTATACCAACAGCAAAATCATTGTATATTATATTGCGAGAATTCATTCTATTGGCCAAACTTAGCCTGCAGCCCATTCAGCCTGATTCTACAGCAGACAGGATTATATTCATCCCCAGATACGTTTGCCAGATTTTACCCTCTGGATGTTTCTGCCTAAGATTCCCTGGGAGCTCTGTGCAGGAAGTTGAATGAATGAATGCCTTTTATTGTCACTATACACATATACAATGAGATTAAAAGCCACTCCTTTTTCCAGTGTCAACATGTACGTAAAGAATAAGATAAGATAAGATAAGTAGTGCCCAGGAGGGGGGGGGGGGGGGCTATAAAGTGCACAGTTCTGAGACACTATATACCTATACTATGAAGTCAGTGCATATGTAAATTTAGAATGGTTATGACTTTTGGGAAAAAACTGTTCTTGAATCTATTTGTCCTTGTTCTGATGCACCTGTAACGTCTCCCTGAGGGCAACAGGTTAAACAGATCAGAACCAGGGTGGGAGCTGTCCTTAATGATGGTTTTTCCTCTGCTGATGCAGCGTGACGTGTAAATATCCATCAGGGAGGGGAGAGGGCAGCCAATGATCTTCTGTGCTGCTCTTATTACTCTCTGAAGCCTCTCCCTGTCTGCCACGGTGCAACTGCCGTACCATACTGTGATACAATATGTCAACAGGCTCTCAACGGACGAGCGATAGAAGGTCAGCAACAGATTGGAATCCAGGTTATACTTCCTAAGAACCCTCAGGAAGTGTAGCCGATGTTGAGCTTTCTTAATGATCGCTGTGATGTTATCTGTCCAGGAGATGTCAGCGGAGATAAGGACGCCAAGAAACCGAAAGGTGTGGACCCTCTCCACACACTCACCATTGATGAAAAGGGGAGCCAGATCAATGTTATGCTTCCTGAAGTCTACAATGATCTCCTTGGTTTTCTTAGTGTTTAGAGCCAAGTTGTTCTCTGAACACCAGGCTGCCAGCTTCAGGACCTCCTCTCTATAGGCTACTTCATCTCCCTTTGAGATGAGTCCGACCACTGTGGTGTCATCAGCAAACTTGACAATGAGGTTGTTATTGTGGGCCGGACTACAGTCGTGGGTGTAGAGACAGTACAGGAGGGGGCTCAGCACACAGCCCTGTGGGGAGCCGGTGCTCAGCGTGCGAGTGGAGGAGAGGTAGGGTCCAAGTCTCACCGTCTGTGGCCGGTTAGTGAGAAAGTCCTTTATCCAGGCACATGTGAGGGGGGGGAGGCCAAGAGTGACCAATTTGGTGATAAGAATATCCGGAATGATTGTGTTAAAGGCCGAACTGTAATCCACAAAGAGCATTCGGACGTAGCTCTGTTTCTGCTCTAGGTGGCTCAGCGCAGAGTGGAGAGCTACGGCGATGGCATCCCCTGTCGATCTATTTGCGCGATATGCAAACTGATAAGGGTCGAAGTCTGAGGGGAGATAATCCTTGATGTGCCGAAGGACCAGTCTCTCAAAGCACTTCATGATAACCGGAGTGAGGGCCACAGGACGATAATCATTTAGGCTGGTGATGGGAGACTTCTTCAGCACTGGGATGATTGTGGCTGATTTTAGGCAGGACGGGATGACTGCTTGGGCCAGGGAGAGGTTGAAGATTCTGGTAAAGATGTGGGCGAGCTGGTGAGCACATGCTCTGAGCACCTTACCAGGTACTCCATCTGGGCCAACAGCCTTCTTGGGGTTCACTGCCAGGAGCATCCGTCGGACATCGTGCTCCCTCACAGAGAGTGGAGTGGTGCAGGGACCAGGAAGGGATGGGGGCAGGGCTGGAGCAGATGAGTGCTGCTGTTTTGATGTTTCAAAGCGAGCAAAGAAGCAATTTAGCTCCTCTGCCAGCGGCGCACTCAGGTCTCCCGCACTCAAGTTGTCGAACTGTTCCAGTGATATACCACCATGATTATTTTCATCCACTCATTGTGTGCAACTGTAGGCAGTAGTGGTGGATGCTGACATTCTCATAGAAACCACAACTGATCATCAAAGTTACTGATATAAAAGGGATTGCTTGGGTTATGCATACAACCTTGTGTGGTAAGCAGGGCGGGGCCAAGAGCCCCGAGAACAGAGCTAGGATGGTGGCGTGATGGCTAATGAGCATCACCTGTGCGCCACACCGGTCTTGAGCTCCGGATTGATAAAAGGAGGAGTGACGACAGTGAAGGACGAGAGAGGACCAGGCCTGGACTTTACCTTGTGTTTTGTTTATGTTTGTGTGACATTTATCCGGAAGGGGCTACCGATTTACTTTAATTTTGTGTTTATTTTTATAATTAAAGTTTGTGTAACTTTGCCGGTTCCCACCTCCTCCTTCCCTTACGAACTAACCTTGCTACACCTTGGTTATATGAGTACCTTGAAGGGTGAGTAGCATGATACTTCAGAGGTTGTCAGTTCGGAGTCAAGGTCCATTTCATTAGCTACAAACATAGGACATTTATTTCCTTCATTTAGGAAATTGGGGATATGTTTACAACCTAAATATTTTCTTGCTTTCTAGTACCTACTCTCTGATGTCTGATGAGAGCGACCCTACTCCACGTGACCAGAGAGACCAAGAGACAGACAGAGAAAAAAACACAGAAACTCTGACTTTCGGGGAAAAAAATAAAATAAAAAAATAAACATTTCAGGCAAAAATCACACAATTCCATTGTACGCTCCACTCTGTATTCTCACATACCCTGGAACACCAGCACTAATAAGTGGGGTGACTTTTGGAAGTGAAGTGAAGTGCAGCACTTTTGAAACCTTGCCTGGCCAATCAGATTAATATTATGCCATAACTATTTTCAGTTAACTCCTCAGTTAAACTGCTCAGGAGTGGGCGATATGATCAAAGTTTGTAACCTTGTCATTTAACCGTGGCAGTGATACACATCACCAAAAATGATGTGTGTTTAAATTTAACAAAACCTCACAAGTTTCATAATTCTCAATATCACTAGGTATCAAATTAATAACTCAAATTAATTAACATTAATAATTAACAATGAATTGTATTATACTATAAACATATCCAACCTTTCCTGGATACATATAGTACACTCACATTTAGCGATATGTACTATATAGCAAGTCTCAACCGCTTGATTGTTATAGCGTCAAAGTGTATCATCGCCCAGTGTATATATAATTAATGTTAGATATATAGTACATCCTACGCACACATAAAGCAATACAATACAGCAAATCTCAAGTGTGTGAAAAAATGTAAACTGTATTATCACTGTCACGGTTGGTTTTGGGATTTGGTTCACGTTTATGTTTTCATGTCTTTTATTCTGTAATTTTGCCTCAGTCATGTTTCCTGGTTCTTGTCATGGGACCTCTTTGCCCTTATGTGATCATGTCATGTGCTTCCCTTTCATCTGTCTTGTTCTGATTGGTTCCCTTCTCTATATGTCATGTTCTCATTGGTTGATCTAGTCATGTGTCCATAGTTCTCATGCAAACGGAGATGTGAAGTCGGACACTTTCTGCTTCCCGTAGTGATGCTCACGCTGTGTTTGCATATTTTATCACAGCTGGAGTGAAATAAATGTCAATGCACAGATGTTTCTGAGACATTATTGTCATGTAATCCTTTATGCACTGCTTAATACAGCACGTGTTCGTACAAGAATAAAGTACAACATATAAGCCTACACTATCTATGAAGTGGGGTCTACGTTTTTTTATCAGTTTTATTTTGATAAACATGACAATATAATATCGCGACTACATGAACTACTGTCCAGTGTTAATTTCGCTGACGAATCATTTTCGTCATAATTTTCGTCAACGACCTTTTTTCACTGACGAAAATGAGACAATAACTAAATAAAAACTAGTGTTGGATGACAAAAACTATGACGAAAATCAACTGTCATCGTCAACAACTGTTGTCGTCAACAAATAAAAACGAGACGAAAATGTTAGGGAGGGACGATTAGGGAGGAGATCCAGTCAGAACTGATGTCCTGTGTAACAGATGCGCACATTTGATTTGAGCGTGCTGATCTAATCGCTGGAGAACACGGTGCTGTTGCGCTTCTACAGGCTCACGCATCCCCAATCCAGCGCTCCAGAGCGGCTCACAATCATTGAATAGCGCACATTTATGCCAGACAATTGTTTATGAACTACTGCTGATGAATAATGACAATGTTTACTTTACCATGTTAATATAGTAATATGTTTTAGACGGTTGTAACAACTAATATTTTATCTCCTGAACTTGAATGAGCTCCTGCAACTGTAAGGCACAGACATTTCAAAATAAGAGTCAATGTGTATTTCGAACTTGTTTGTAATTAAAAGTCACGCAGTATATATTTGTTTTTGGTTACACAATAAACTGTATTTAATTTAATTCCCATTTAATTCATAGTCAGGAGGAAAGACCAGTATTTGACACATATTCAATAAAGTATCAAAGTATCAGGGTCATAATAGTTAACTAAAAATCTTCATTTCTTGAAATTAAATAAATGTTAACTAAAATTAATAAACTTATTTGAAGCTTTAGCTTAACCTGATATGGCCTACTAACTAAAACAGAAATACAAAGTTATAAAAACTATATAGATGTTTTTAAAAAACAAACAAAAAAGTGAATTGAGCTCTGTTTCATGTATTTTTAATGTCAAAAACAAAATGATGTCCGTTCAAGTGACAGTCGGTTGTGTAAGGCTTATATACTTAATGTATTACAATTTAACTAAACTCATTCGATTTTAGGAGACTAAATCTACTGTTGATTTAGTCGACTAAAATCGTATGATATTTAGTCGACTAAAATCGTATGATATTTAGTCGACTAAAATCGTATGATATTTAGTCGACTAAAATCGTATGATATTTAGTCGACTAAAATCGTATGATATTTAGTCGACTAAAATCGTATGATATTTAGTCGACTAAAATCGTATGATATTTAGTCGACTAAAATCGTATGATATTTAGTCGACTAAAATCGTATGATATTTAGTCGACTAAAACTAGACAAAAACTAAAAACAATTCAGGAGACTAAAATATGACTAAAGCTAAACAGCATTTTAGTCAAAAGACTATGACTAAAACTAAATCAAAATTTACTGTCAAAATTAACACTGCTACTGTAATGCGGTGAATACGGCCAATCGTGGAACAGCTGTGTCGTCATCAGAGCTTGTGCAGTCGCTCTGGAGAAGCTGCGCAAAATGCACCAGCCGGCTGCTCTCGAATCTCTCCTGCGGCACTTTGTTGACATACGTCATAGTCACGTGGCGTCGGCGCTGCTTCAAGTCGGACAAAATTTCTAACCGGCATGCACTGCTTCAAGTCAGCCGCCGATCGGTCTGTGCATCGCTACATAAAGTCGAACAAGCCTATTGTCTTGTCATGCGGTTGAGTTCTGGTTGTTCATTGGTTGTCATAGTCATGTGTTCCCCTAGTCTCTGTATATTTAGTCCTCATATTTGCCTTGTCAGTTTGTTGAGTATTGTTCCTGTAACCTCTGTTGGTGAGTTTGTCAAGTTTGCTTATGGTTCATGGTCAAGTCTGTTGAAGTCAAGTCAAGTCATGCTAAGTTCAAGTCAAGTCATCGTTGGATTTTGTTTATATCACCTTGTTTAAATAAACCTGCACTTGGGTTCAACTACAACTTGCCTCCAGTGGATCTCTCCATTACAACTGCACAGCTCTCTCTATATATAAAGTTGGATAAATATCTTATCCAAATGTATTTGCATAGTATACTCGTATAGCAATATACTGTATAGCAAAACTAATATAAACTCAACTATATTATGGTCCAGCTCTTTATATGGATTGAATATATTATTATTCAATTAATTGTTACTGATTCAAAATAACAGCGGCATATTTATTCCACCATGAAACATAAATATTTTTTTACTGCGTATCTTTAGTAGAACTGCAGCGCGTTTGTCTGATAAGGTTGAACCACAAACAAATCCAATGCTTTGAGGGCAGTTCTGTCTGAGACACACTTGAATCATAGTGAAGATTTAAAAACCGGATGCAAATGCTGCGATGGCTGTCATGTAGCTGGAGGTATATCTCAAAGCAACCGCAGATGTCTTGAGTTGAACTGCACATGAGAAGAATCTCTGTAAATGAGCTTTAATGTTTCTCTTCAACACTCTCTCAAGAATCCATGAGACAAGAACTTTTCACAATAACATTCCTAAATGTGCCTGTTTGACCCCAGGATCTACACCGACACAGAGAAATATCTGAACATATTTTCGACATAATAAGATGACCTTATAAATGACTACTCTCTGTAGAAGTATGAGTAGTGATTATATGAAATGGTATGATAGTGTGTTGTATGCCATTGTATATTTTGGCTTTTCAGTTATGGACTTTCGTTTGACCTCTGTAATGTGGTGTATTTCAAGGGGAAACTTCGGTCAATGGCCAGATACGGTTTATATGAATAGTAAATGGTGAAGATGATGAATCAATAGCAAATTACTATTACAATTAACATTTCACAATAATGAAATTATTCACTACTTTAGCAAAAAAAATTCCTGTGTTTGTCAAGTAGGTTTAGATAATCAACATGGAGAATGCAATATGAACAAGGACACAGGAGAGGAAGAATGCTACTGGCCACATGTACTGTATACCATTTTATTTTAAGACTAAAAAGACAGCAGGAAAATGAGAAGCGGCTGGGGGAGGTGGGAGCATCGGCAAAGGAAAAGACTAGTGTCTCAAACAGAATATGAACTCATGTCACCCACGTTAGCACTGTGGTATAGTTTATATATTTCAAAAGGCGCCAACAAGTGAATCATAATCTTCATGGCTGGCAAGTTTAAATGCAAGCCCTTGTGTGTGATATACAAAAAGCACATGCCAGCTGTTAAATTACACAAGCAAAGACTCCATCAAACTCATGCAGGCATCATTAATTAAATAGGTAGATAAGTCTCAATTAAACCTTTGGAAACGTTAGTAATTTCCCTTGTTGAAAACATGGAGATCCCTACTACTAAGGTCTCTTTGGATCCGAGTGAGATTTCAAGGTCTATATTTTTGCCCCTAGATAATTACCCATCATGCATGAGAGACTGTACTATGCTTTGGGAAACGCATATGTGTGACCCAAAAATAGATTTGCCCTAAAAGCGACAAAATAAATACAGACTCTCTTGGAACATAAGAGCTTTTAGTATATTTTATCTTATTCCAGGATTATGGTTGTTGAGAAACTGACATAAATGAATGACAAACCAATACAAACATGGCTCCTGGACTAGAACTACTAGGTGACTACTAGTACCACAACTCAAACCTGTTGAGGCAGGATCTAATCGCAGCATTCACTTTTATTGACAATTCAGACAAAATAACAAGCACGTGGGAGAATACAGGTATGCAGGAGAAACACAACCCAGGTAGCTAGAGCAATCGGACCAATTGCGTTCTGGCACCGCCTCACCAAAAGTGAGCCAACTCTGGCCCAGTAATGGTTCAGCTAGGCTTTGGATGTGTGGATTTGGCATGATTTGCACTGAAACACAGCACATTTAGGCATTGGGATGGTCTGATTTTGGGTGAGATATGGCCATACAGACCTGGACCAGTTTAGGTTGAGAGCTGGGAGTGGGTCTCCTTTTACAATGTGGTAAATTGTGTGTAGCAGTGACCCTTGAACTTAAATGCAATATCCTTTCCCTGTCAACGTATGTTACTTATTAGTGTATTTTTTAAAATTCCTATTAAATCCTTTTTTTCCCACATTCTCTTTTTCTTAAAGGATTAGTTCATTTCAAAATGAACATTTCTTGATATTTAACTCACCCCCATCTCATCCAAGGTGTTTGTGTCTTTCTTTCTTCAGTCAAAAAGAAATTCGAAATTATTAATTAAATATTTTTTTTAGGAAAACATTCCAGGATTTTCCTCCACATAATGGACATAAAGGTCCAAATCAATGCAGTTTCAAAGGAAGGGCTTCAGAGGCTCTGCACGATCCCAGACGAGTAATAGGGTCTTATCTAGCCAAACCATCAGTCATTTTCAAAAAAATATATAAAATGTACATACTATTTAACCTAAATTGCTCATCTTGCTCTGTGGTGCGCCAGTGATTACTTAATCACGTCAGAAAGGTCATGCTAGATGTAGGCAGAAGTACCACCCGTGTTTACGTGCACATGCGAAGACTAATACAAACATCTTTTAGCAAAAAAAGGTAAAACAATGATGTCGGACGATTTTGAAGTTGAAGATGGAGTGTTTTTTGGTAAAGGGCGTTTGTATTAGTCCTCGCACCTTCACTTGTGCGGTGGTACTTCTTCGTGACCTTTCCGACGTGATTACACAATGTGGCGAGACGCAGAGCAGTGCAAGATGAGCAATTAAGGTTAAAAAGTATATACATTTTTTGTTTTTTTGGGGAGAATGACAGATGGTTTCGTTATAGCTTAGGATAAGACCCTATTCCTCGTCTGGGATCGTGAAGAGCTTCTGAAGCCCTTCAAAGCCCTTTGAAACTGCATCGATTTGGACCATTGAAGTCCATTATGTTGACAAAAATCTTGGAATGTTTTCCTCAAAAAACTTTTTTTCTTCAATTTCTTTTCGACTGAAGAAAGAAAGACATGAACACCTTGGATGAGATGGGGGTGAGTAAAATATCAGGAAATTTTCATTTTGAAGTGAACTAATTCTTTAACTAAATTAGTAAATTAATGATTTAATTCATATAATGAAACACGCTTATAGTGGTTAAGGGAATTTTAACATTATTTCTGCTATATAGATATGCACTCTATCTGTGACATCTAAGTGACGACACCTGGCGGGCCTTTTGTGCTGATAACTGCCAGATGACCAGAAATGTTCTCTCTACGGTGGGTAGTAAACCTTTGATAATCTAACATATAATATAATTTTAATAAACCATTCTACATTTATAATATCAAAGTAATGTTTATTTATTATAAAGCTATAATTGTGAGTTTGCTGACATAGCGCCAGAGCTTAGCTCCAACCATAAGCTAATCAAACTCTCCAGGATTATTAAAAACGTCCAGGCAGGCGTTTTGAAGCTGGTTGGAGCAACACTCTGCAGGACATGGGCTACTAACCAAAGTGAAGTCTTCATTTTCTAATAAATTCATAAACGGTTCTTATTGTTTTGTCTGTAGCCAGAATAGGACATGTTTTTTCCACCACAGAAGCTTTCTATTAATCAACAGTAATGATCACTATTACAATATCAGGAGCGATAATCAACAATAATGATTTTGGGATGAAATTGCAGCTTCACCCTAGACTGGGTAAACCCAGTCCGATCTGCAGGCGGTTTGATTTCGCCCTGCAGCTCAGGCTGGAAACCTGTACATATTTCTATCCTGCTTCTGTTACAAATTTGCGAGGACCAATCACAAACCGGCTTATCCATCTGGCGTGCTATTGGCGGGTTTAACACAATGATGGATAGAGAAGCGATGGATTGTTGGTCTGATTGGTTGAAGGACAATCCAATTGCGTATAGAGTCATTTGAACAATGCCTGTTGATCACGCCTGCTGTGGTCTGATTGGTTGAAGGACTATCCAATTGCGTACAGGGTAATTTGAACTATGCTCGTTGATCACGCCTCTTGTGCAGTAGAAAATACAGAGCAGACTCCCCAGACCAATGTTCCATCTTAAAAGAAACTCGATTGGTAACGGTCTAGTATTGTGTCGTTTTTCTTCTTCTTTCTTTAAATCAGTGCGATGAAATGCAAGTACTGCCAGTGCATCAGATGGAGAGATTGAAAAGTTCATCAAAAGATGGCTGCAGCTCGCTTCAGACAGAGATGAGGAACAAAAGAGTGGGAGCAGAGTTGACCATTCATGTTATCAGTCTGAGATTTCTGAGATGTGTCTGACTAACCATATGTGTCATTGTCTGTTCCCCTTTTTGTCTCTCTTTCTGTCAATCTGTCCCTCTTTTCGGGTACGCTTACTTGAGGAGGCTCCTGAAAGGTTTTTTTTTTTTTTTTCATTGCACTTTTTGGTAGTTCTTCTGTATGTTCATGTTATATTTCAAATAAATTCTCATATAACTATAATTTTTCTTGGGGCAAAGGAGCACATATGGATGTTATGGGGTAGTATGCGGGGATGACAAGGTGTAAGGGCAAAACCCTTAATATTTGTAAAGTTGACATATTTAGTCGACATGCATAAGTACATGTAGGCTTAACAGAGACACTGTAAGGACACTGTAAAAAAAAGTTTTTAGTTGGAAGTAGATGCCATTTTAAGGATTTTAAGGTGACTGTCATTTTGTGGAAAAACAAATGATTCAAAGGAGCCATTAATACTCATATTTTAGAAGTTGTACTGAACACAAAATGTTTTTAATTCTAAGTAAGTGCAAGTATATCTTTAAATTTAGCAAACAAGACCAGTGTTGGCGTGATTGTGGCCCAATGCCGGTTTTAGTAGTTTTAGTACCCAGACTTAGGCCAGTACCGTCTAAGTCAGTGTTACTCATTGCGCGGTTCGCACCAGCTAAATCTGCGGCTCGCATGACAGTACATAATACGGTGAAATGATCATGCAGTCAATAAATATATTTCATAAAACCAAGGAGGGCTATAACATAACCCATTAGAAAGTCAAAGTGTCTGCTCTATTACGAATAATTTATATAAAAAAAATACCCCAAAACAGTGGAATTACAAGATGGAAATACAGACTAGAAAGGATATTTAAACTTGCTCTGCCCTTACGCCCATGACTCACTGCAGAGTTGTCAGTTTTGGCTGTTTTTCCAGCTTTTAACGGCAAATATGCTCTTATAGATCAACACGTTCTCATGAAATGCGTCTATACTATATATATATATATATAAGCTCATTTGAATTTAAACTATGACACTATATCACTGTTTAGACAGGACTAGTTTTCTAAATGAAATGAGTTACAAGACAGTACAACCGAACAGTTTTACCATTTAATGAAATATGCATTATCATTTGTAATCCCACCATTTAGATGTGTGTGACTCCAGAAAATAGACTCAATTCACAAAATGCACTTCCAAACTCAAAGATAAGGCGCAGACCTGCTAAAATATCCAACATAAACCAGCATGAATTCCATGTTGGTCCAGGCTGGTTAGAGCTGGTGTCAGTGTTCATACACCAATACATTTCCATGACTTTTGAGGCAAATATTCATGACCTAACCTTCCAAGTAACATCTGTGTATACATGTAAAATAAGAATAAAAAAATGTTTGGTTCCCAGAATGTTGACCAGAATGGTTAAGCCAGGAAAGTTTTCTTAACAAATATAGAATGTTAGTTTTTGGTTTGTAGAACGTTATTGTAACGTTCCCCTAATATTCCCCTAATGTTTCTAACATTCTCCTCAAACGTTTCTCTCACATTATCCTATAATGTTCCCTAAAAGTTATCCTTTAACGTTCCCCTATCATTTTATAATGGGAAAATATGCAAGTTTCAGACAGAATTCAGTCAGAGAGTGTGCGTTTCAGCGATGACTAATCTGAAACCTCTGATTGGCTAGCACATTCATAAGCTCAACAGAAACGCGTGTGATTGGTTATAATGCTCAATGCTGCAAAATAAAATCTGATAGATTGCCCGCAGTCAAATAGATCTAATATTATTATCTCTTAAACATATATTCTATTATACAAATATTTTAAAACAAATTTTTTCCAAAACTTTCTGGGTTTATTTATTTTTCCAAAACTTCTCCAGGCCTGGAAAATGCTATTTTAAAATTCCATGACTTCTCCAGGTTTTACATGACCGTACGAACCCTGTGGTGTAGCTGGTTCACTCCCGATTCCCAAGCTGGTCTTGGCATGAAAAACAACCGTATGCTGGATTTTTCAGCAGGGAGTTTAGCCTGTCCATTGCTGATGGTTTAAAATCATTCATTTCCACATTCTACAGAATATGTTCAAGCCTGAATTGATGCATGACTTATAATGTTCTTAATATAGACAATCATGACTTGCAGTCTTTGGAAGAAGTGCCAGAACTTTCACTTTTGCACCCTCAGAAAAAGTTTTGAGCATGCTTCTGTATTAATGCAAATGCATGTTGCAGTACTGCAGTGGAAATGTGTTTGAAGTGTGAAGTTCTAAAGCTGACACATCAGTTTTTTTTTCATACCACACTCCCTCCTGCCCATCTGACCAGCGAAGAGCGGCCGGCACCGATTTTGGAGGCATTAATGTCTGTCCGCTCATGCCAAATTTATGTGTGTGAGGAAAGCCCAGATAATACCCAGAGAGCCGATCTCAAAGCCTGACTCAGCAGTGAGATGACCTTCCGTTGTGTAACAGGCCACAGAAATCTCCATCAGAAAGAGTGTATTTCACAATATCATTCTGTATCATGTTGTGCTTAAGCTTTATCCTATAACATGCTGAACAAATAAACTGTTCTGCTATCAAGCATAAAATGTAGTATTACGTACATTTGTGGGTAAAAAGAGTGGAGTGGAAAGAGTTAACAGGAAAATTGAGAGAAGGGGGGGGGGGGGGCTCATGATCCAGGCCCAAACCCAGAGTATTCCCCCCGTATCCCAAGTTATGATCCCAGACGAGAGTCGGTGTTGCAGAGGGATGCAGAAAACTGTTGAGAAACATAGGTGAGTCGGCCATGTATATACAGTGAGGAAAATAAGTATTTGAACACCCTGCTATTTTGCAAGTTCTCCCACTTGGAAATCATAGAGGGGTGTGAAATTGTCATCGTAGGTGCATGTCCACTGTGAGAGACATAATATAAAAAAAAAAATCCAGAAATCACAATATTTGATTTTTTAACTATTTATTTGTATTATACAGCTGCAAATAAGTATATGAACACCTGCCTATATCAGCTAGAATTCTGAACCTCAAAGACCGGTTAGCCTGCCTTTAAAATGTCCACCTCCACTCCATTTATTATCCTAAATTAGATGCACCTGTTTGAGGTCGTTAGCTGCATAAAGACACCTGTCCACCCCATACAATCAGTAAGAATCCAACTACTAACATGGCCAAGACCAAAGAGTTCATTAATTCACAGATAAAAATTACATTAAATTTGTGCCTTATATTATGATCTCCCTCGGCACCCGTGTTTTTTCACGTTCTTATTTGATTTGTGCCTGGCACTGAGGCAAAGTTTGCATGCGCATCTGAAAAGTCTGCCGTGTGTTGTGGTCGTAAAGAGACGGCTAAAACAAACTCTAAAAGAAATGGCAATTGTGAGCAGGGTAGCCAAAGGGGTGGCCAAGCTTTGGTCAATGGTGGCCACGGTCACCCCGGTACACCTCTAGCTCCGGCCCTGGTCCCTGTGAGCATATAAGCTCATTACATATCATAAGTAACACGTTACCATAAGCGCAAACTACTGTTGAAATGATCTATTTCCTCTGCTTTTGTGATTAGATCTTATACTAGAGGCTTAAACCTGACCTTGTTACTCTACCCTACCTATACTGAAAGATTTTAATGACGTTGAGTGTACAAAACCAGTTTTTCAAACCAATTTCTCATTGAGTACAAACTCAGAAACTCAAATCCAGGTCCTGTTGGACTGAGTAAGATCTTCTACCAACATTTCTATATCCTCCTGGGACCCAGAAAAAAAGTGTGAATTCAGTATTTTTGCATAACATTACATTTAGAGAATAAGAAAAAAAAAAAAAAAAAAAAAAAACATTAAAAAAAAAATTGTATTCATATGTTATGATATGTCCTCTGTAGTTGACACCAGGACTCGGTTGTTTAAAAAAATAAAATGACATGAAATTGCATGTATAGGCAAAAACAATGGGATTTATTTTTAATTCACCAATCAATTTTTAGGTTTCAGGATTTTTTTTAAACAAACTTTGTTTAAAGACGATTCTGAACTATGTTATGAAAGATATAAAGAAATGCATTGATATACCATTTTACTTTATGAAATATGTGGGGGAAATGGCCATACTTAGATTTTCCCATTCAATACAATGTATCAATACACTGCATCTAATTATCATATTAATGTTTTCTTGGTGCAACATGTAATGAAAAAAGAGGTTAACATTAATGTCAGCCGTTTTTAAAGACCAAGAAGAAGTTGTTGTCCTGGTGAAACCTCCAAACAATGTGCCCTTTACAGGACATCCAGACTTTGACATGTGACATGTATGATGTCAGAGAAATTCACTAAAATATAATGTCCACTACAGTGGACAAAAGTCTATTCGTGGGTCCCAGGAGGATGTGATCAATGTCAAGCAATTGGTAGAAATACAAAGCAATTTTACAAATAGTCACAAAACAGACATTCTGAAATGAATGATACAGAGCCAGATTTATTAAACAGGGCAAATTAGTGAGTGCGCAAATCCAAAAAAAGCGCTGATGGAAGTGGAAGGTCCTGCCCGTGATCTACTGGTGACATGCACATTAAAGAACACGGACAGAGCCGGATAATTTCCACAATTACAAACTAGCGTCCGGTTTAAGACATGCTTTTTTTGGACAGTAAATAATGGCTTGAACACCAATAAATTGACGAGTGCAAACCTTAGTAAATCACCTTGCATGATTCATTTAGATCCTCCCATAAATGTTGCATCTAAAAGGGAAACTCCTACAACATGCATATGCAATAAGGTCAAAAATAACGGTGTCCATGTAGTAGTAGAGTCCCGCCAAAAGAGGGTTTGCTCTGGAGTAAACTGTTAGTAAATCTGGACCATAGTTTATAATATTAACCCTAAAGGCCCAGTAAATAAGTTTTATTTAAGTCCCTGGGGAATTTTTTTTTTCAAAAACTTGAACTGAGATTCTCATGGATCATTTAGATTGGTCAGCAAGATTTAATTTACTTGTTAAATATCTAATAGAAGATATTTAACAATATTAAATGTTAATATTCATATATGTAGTATGCGAGCTGTTATTCAGCTGATGCTTTTATCCAAACAGCATGAGATTATATCTATTAAAGGACAGTCCCCATGAAGGTTAGATTCCTAATTCAAGGCAAGGGCACAATGACAACAGCTCATGATCGCTCCTCAGGGCCATGAACGCTGTCATTCCAAAATGATACTAGTTGGCGAGTGGACTGTATTGACTGTTTGCTCCACATTAGCAGTGCACCATCTCCAGAGCAAACAACATTTCCATCCTGAAATTTTCAGCCACAATAGTCCATTTAAGTTGAAATGGATAGCACATCGATTTCTCATTGATGCCAAGTTCACACTTCAAAGCCAGCAGCCT
Source organism: Gobio gobio (assembly GCF_949357685.1). Classification (NCBI taxonomy): domain Eukaryota; kingdom Metazoa; phylum Chordata; class Actinopteri; order Cypriniformes; family Gobionidae; genus Gobio; species Gobio gobio. The sequence goes on along the minus strand of NC_137109.1, from coordinate 8,937,351 downwards.
GTTTGTGTTTTGCTGATAATAGCATGACCAAGAGGCAATCTGCACTGTCCATTTTATTGTGCGGTGGCAGTATCCACCGGCTCTGTGGAAAATCGTGACTTTTAACCTCTAAACGGAAAGATTCAGCTTTGCACTGTATCTCTAGAGCAAAGCTCCAGCAAACCTCTGTGTAAACACATGTAGTGTATGATGAATGGATTCATTATGCAACCTGACATGATTAATTAATAGTAAATTACTTTGTAACAAATAGCTGGTTTGCTGAACCTTTTACACAATACTTGATTCGGATTGAATGACTGGCATTCTGAGGGGTTGGCTAATTTTGGATGAATTTTTAATAAATGCAAACTACCTCTATGGGTGAATTCCAATGGGAAGTGAGCATCCGTGTGCCCTCACTGCGAAGGGCTGAGAGGGAATTTTAGAGGAAGCAGGGCAAATATGACTCATCATTTCGAAGGGAGCAATGAAAAATGCTTTATCTTCACCTGGAATGTTACCATGACAACTGGTATTATGACAGGAATCTCTTTTATTTTATTTATGGTTGTTAATATTGTTGTATCTAAATATACATTTTGCAATTGCCTTTGTGTGTTATTTGAAATCGCTTAGTGTATTCCTGCATAAAGACCCCCTGTCCAATCACAATGGGTGCCATTTTAAACCGTGTGATTTTTCTTCTGTTGATCAAATTTACTTTTTCAAAATTATCTACCCCCCACCCCCCACCCCCCGATTTTTTTTTTTTATATGGAAAGCTCACTCAAACAGACTCACACATGACCTTGTTGTCAATGTGACCCTACTTGATAAAAAAAAAAAAGGTTTTACTACTTGAAGGGATAATTCACCCAAAAATGAAAATGATCCCATGATTTACTAACCCTCAAGTCATCCTAGGTGTAGATGACATCCTTCTTTCAGACGAACACAATCAGAGTTATATTAAAAATGTCCTGGCTCTCCCAAGCTTTATAATGGCAGTGAATGGGGGCCCAAAATATGAATTGATGGGTTTGTGTGTGAAAAATATCCATATTTAAAACTTTATAAAGTAATAAAGTTCAGTGTACATCCTTGGCATTTGCCCCATTCAATCATCCACAAATGGTAAAAATGGACTGCATTTATATAGCGCTTTTAACAGACCTACGGCCATCCAAAGCGCTTTACATTTTGCCTCACATTCACCCATTCACACACTCATTCATACACCGACGGCGGTGTCAGCCATGCAAGGCGCCATCCAGCTCGTCGGGAGCAGCTGGGGTTAGGTGTCTTGCTCATGGACACCTCGACACTTGGTCAGGTGGAACCGGGGATCGAACCACCAACCTTCCGGTTTGTAGACAACCTACATGAACCACTGAGCCACTGCCGCCCCGAGCTTTATCCCGCCCGCCCACAAGTCCTCTCTTTCAGAACAGCACACCTCAAGAAACATCGTGTGAGGTATTATTCATGTCAATAGTACAAATGTTCCAGTATACATTTCAAACATTAGTTTTGATATTTACGGGTTCTTTCAAATCCTTAACATGAGCATCAGTAATAGAGATGGGTGCTGCAGCAAGCACCACTAATGTAGAGTTTTTACATGTCCTCTAACTACCTTAAAATGATTATTGATTATTGATTAGTGAAGGTAACAACTTTCCATAAAAGTACATTCACATTTAGGGTGACCACCTGGCGATTGCTCTGTTGCAGGACAGTAGATGTGATTTTGCGGGACACGTGTGTGAGAGATAAATTTACTACTATCTAAATATGGATTTACATTAGTTGGAAACATATTGGCCATCACGTTGGATGATAAAGTTTTAAATCACAATTCTTTGTTAATTGTAACTGGCACTCAATTTGCGCAGGTTTGAGTGATTATTTAAATTACAGGAATTATTCAGTCAGCCAAATATAATGAACTGAATAACACGCTAGAAGGAAAAAATCACTAAAGTAATGGAGTACCCTGCACTTACAAAAAATTATGCTAAAGGTACCCTGTGTATTAAAAAGTGCCGCCGAACAGTCCAGCTCAAGGACAAACCCATCAATTAGGTTTTTTTAACCCAGCGGATGGGTTAAATGTTTGCTTAAAACAACCCAATTGCTGTGTTAAAACAACCCAATCGCTGTGTTAAAACAACCCAATTGCTGGGTTGAATCAACCCAATCACTGTTTTAAAACAACCAAATAGCTGTGTTAAAACAACCCAATCGCTGGGTTAAAACAACCCAATCACTGTGTTAAAACAACCAAATCGCTGTGTTAAAACAACCCAATCGCTGTGTTAAAACAACCCGATCGCTGTGTTAAAACAACCCAATCGCTGGGTTAAAACATCCAAATCGCTGGGTTAAAACAACCCGATCGCTGGGTTAAAACAACCCAATCGCTGTGTTAAAACAACCAACTCACTGTGTTAAAACAACCAACTCACTGTGTTAAAACAACCCAATCGCTGGGTTAAAACAACGCAATGGCTGGGTTAAAACAACCCAATCGCTGTGTTAAAACAACCCAGTCGCTGGGTTAAAACAACCCAATCGCTGTGTTAAAAAAACCCAACGGCTGTGTTAAAATAGCCCGATCACTGGGTTAAAACAACCCGATCGCTGTGTTAAAACAACCCAATCGTTGTGTTAAAACAACCAAATCGCAGTGTTAAAACAACCCAATCGCTGGGTTAAAACAACCCAATCGCTGTGTTAAAAAAAACAAATCGATGGGTTAAAACAACCCAGTCACTGTGTTAAAACAACCCAATCGCTGTGTTAAAACAACCAAATTGCTGTGTTAAAACAACCCAACCGCTGTTTTAAAACAACCCGATTGCTGTGTTAAAACAACCCAATCGCTGGGTTAAAACAACAGATCGCTGTGTTAAAACAACCCGATCGCTGTGTTAAAACAACCCGATCGCTGTGTTAAAACAACCCGATCGCTGTGTTAAAACAACCCGATCGCGATGTTAAAACAACCCAATCACTGTATTAAAACAACCAAATAGCTGTGTTAGAACAACCCAATCGCTGGGTTAAAACAACCCAATCGCTGGGTTAAAACAACCCAATCGCTGTGTTAAAACAACCAAATCGCTGTGTTAAAACAACCCAATCGCTGTGTTAAAACAACCCGATCGCTGTGTTAAAACAACCCAATCGCTGGGTTAAAACATTCAAATCGCTGGGTTAAAACAACCCGATCGCTGGGTTAAAACAACCGAATCGCTGTGTTAAAACAACCAACTCATTGTGTTAAAACAACCAACTCACTGTGTTAAAACAGCCCGATCGCTGGGTTAAAACAACCCGATCGCTGTGTTAAAACAACCCAATCGTTGTGTTAAAACAACCAAATCGCAGTGTTAAAACAACCCAATCGCTGGGTTAAAACAACCCAATCGCTGTGTTAAAACAACCCGATCGCTGTGTTAAAACAACCCAATCGCTGGGTTAAAACAACCCAATCGCTGTGTTAAAACAACCAAATCGCTGTGTTAAAACAACCCAATCGCTGTGTTAAAACAACCCGATCGCTGTGTTAAAACAACCCAATCGCTGGGTTAAAACATTCAAATCGCTGGGTTAAAACAACCCGATCGCTGGGTTAAAACAACCGAATCGCTGTGTTAAAACAACCAACTCATTGTGTTAAAACAACCAACTCACTGTGTTAAAACAGCCCGATCGCTGGGTTAAAACAACCCGATCGCTGTGTTAAAACAACCCAATCGTTGTGTTAAAACAACCAAATCGCAGTGTTAAAACAACCCAATCGCTGGGTTAAAACAACCCAATCGCTGTGTTAAAACAACCCGATCGCTGTGTTAAAACAACCCGATCGCTGTGTTAAAACAACCCAATCGCTGGGTTAAAACAACCGATCGCTGCGTTAAAACAACCCGATCGCTGTGTTAAAACAACCCAATCGCTGGGTTAAAACAACCCGATCGCTGTGTTAAAACAACCCAATCGCTGGGTTAAAACAACCCAATTGCAACCCTAGAGTGTAATTGAAATGCGGGACACTTCTTATGTCTTGTGGGACGTGGGATAAAGCTCCCAATTTCTGGTTACCCTAATTGGATTTTAACTTACTATTTAAATGTCAATTAAAAAACATTAGGCACTGCTGTCTTTATATAAAGGTAAGGGAATGATGCTAATGTCAGCTGTGTGTCTCTGTTTTGATACTCGGAGCTCTACAGTTTGTGAAAAAGAAGGCAGTAATTTGTCTTTGTTCTGCTCCGTTTATCCACTGATTGAAAAAGAAAAGAAAGGAAAGTCAACTATTTTGACATTCTGCATGCCAGCTAAATGCAAAAAGAGGGGAAGAAAGTGAATTTAAGACTGGTCTTGTATCATAGATAGATGTACTAAATCAGAAGTAAATGAAAAAAAAGTTACCTTTTCATGCAGCAGGAGTGAAGGAGAGCAAAGAAAGAAGCCAGATGTCAATCCTAATGAGGCACATACCTTTGAACACAATCCCTGCTGTTTAGTGCCAGGAATTCTGTTACATCTCCGCTATAATGACACATCACTGTTTATTACCCTGGAAGAGATGTACAGTATGCATCACCTTTAGTGGGTTCATTTGTGTCTTCTGTTTGTAATTCACAGTGATCTTCTGCTGTGCTTTTCCATACTGATGTGGACATTACAGAGCAGAAAAGAACTGCCAAATAATTATGCACTTCTGAATATAAGGCATTTTTCGCTTTAAGCCCTCATCAACAATTACATATCACAAATTAAAGGGGTCATGAATTGAGAAATCAACTTTCCCTTGAGCTTTTGATATATAAAAGGTAATCGTAATATAAGAATATCCTGTATGTTTCAGAGCTGAAAAATTGTCCTTGTCAGTCAAATAAAAGCTTTTATCATCAAACGTGGGCTCCGCGGATTTGCCTCCCATTGACGTCAGAGTTCAGTGAAACGCTGCCTCAATAGAAGAAGACCAACGCAAAAAATAGAGAAAAACCTCAAAGATACATTAGAATTAAAAATATTTTACCACACTGTCACAGGCTGGAGTATCCTTTGTATTTGAGGTGTTGTTGGTTTATTGTCCTGCGATTCGGGATCAGACTCTCGGCCAGGCCCGGTTACAGATCACTGAGGGTGCTTCTGAAATCACTGAGGGTGCTCTAGTAAAGTGCAGATGTAGTCTAAGCAACAGCTCCACCATAGCAGTGTACAGTGAGAAATGTACGATTATTTACAAGTTCCAATTATACCAAGAATTGGAATTTCAAAAATATTTTGCTACAAACATTTGTCTATTAATCTATTAGTCTCGAGAGAGAGTTGAAACTCATTATAATATGCAAAACTGTTATCCAATCATAGCAGTGTTTCAGGAGCTAGGCTCAAAACCAGGGGAGAAAATAGCCTATTACTTATTCATTATGATGTTTTTGAATGTAAAAACCATGCCAACAGCATATGTTGACCTACTTAATTTAACCCTCTGGTGCTCTTCGGTCATTTCTGACCGGAAAATTTTCTGTTTTGAAATTTAAAAAATCACTGCTTCATCAGAATGATATGAAACTTGGTGACTTTTCTAGGTATGTAAACACACAAGAAAAGTGTGGTCATGATTCGAGCATGCTAATTGGTCGTTAAAAAAAAAGTAGCATTTATTGTCTTCGGTCATAAATGACAGACCATAGGAAATTAATGGGAAATCGGCAAAAACACAAAAATTCTCTGAATATTTGAGTGTACATTCTACAAATCGGCCACGATGCTGAAAAAAAGTACATAGCAGTAAAGGGGGGACACACTAAAACATCAAGAGCATCCACTCTTCGCACATCGCACACACGCACACTTATACACACACACACACACACACACACACACACACACACACACACACACACACACACACACACACACACACACACACACACACACACACCTATGAAAAACTGAACCTATGAACCCCATTTTGCATTTTTAAAAGGCACAGCTTCATCAGAATTATATGAAACTTCGTGACTTTTCTAGCATTAGGTATGTAAACACACAAAAAACTGAAGGCATGATTCGAGCATGCTAAGTGGTCGTAAAAAAAATACTCCCACTTGTGCTCTTCGGTCAAAAATGACCACCATAGGAAATGAATGGGAAATCTGCAAGAACACAAATTCACAGAAAAAAACTATATTCCTAACAAACAAAAAAATATCTAAAACTTTATAATAAATAGTCTTTGAGATTTTTTAAATATATATTCAAATCCATAAAAAAAATCATTAAATGTGTTCAAAAGAGAACTAGGGAATCCTCAAGCCTCTCCATAGAGACCTCTAGTGATTACACCCATTGTTGCACGAATTCTTAAATAATTCCAAAAGAGGGCGCTAATCTGCCTTTAAAAAAAATATTTTGAAGGCCTATAGTCTCTATTTTAACCTGAAATACTGCAATAATTACAACAACAACCAAAAAGATTACAAAAAAAAAATGTTTGTATAATTTTCTATGGCAAAAATAGACCATAATTATTGCATAAATATTAAAAAATACCATAAAATCATCTCAAAATTAAAAAGAAAAAATATTATTGAAGAAAAATAAATTGCATTGGTTTTATTGGGGTGGATGAAGTTAAATTTTTAGGTGTCCGGTCACTTATAACCACGGGGAAGACAACCAATGCAACCCCTAAATGAAGAGGACCAGAGGGTTAAAAAAAAAAAGCCAGTTCATGAACCCTTTAATGATTATACAATCTCAATAGTAATTATTAAGTGGTTTTAAACTGGTAAAATGTTGGGGAAAATATATATGATCCGAATACCAACTTGTCTAATAATTCAGCATGTACTGTGAATAAGTTCATTTCTGGGTGGTTCATACTTTGGCTGTTGTTGTCAGAGGTAGCTAATCGCATTGGTGGATAGGAAAGTTGGCAAATTGCAGTTCCCTCCTTGTCAGGAAGGGATAAAAGTTCCATCAATGATACAACCAAGTTCTGAGTCTCCAGCCTGTGTAGAAGCGCTAACAGACAACAAGCGACACATTTAAGCACCTCAAGGTTCCTCCATCTGCTAGTTCAAGATTGTTAAAGAAACTTTTGCACCAGCAGTCAGCTTGACTTCCAAAATACCTTCATCTGCAATTTCCACTCAGTAAGGACCTTCCCTGTGCTCGCAGAATTCCCTAGCACTTTGACATGGATACCAGCACATTTGAGGTTCAGCGCTTGAGCATGCAAATTTAATTCCAAGGTCCCTGAAAACTGTTTATATTGTCAGTTTATTACTTTCCAAATTTGCTTTAGAGATTGTATAGCTGATGCCAGTTAATAATAAAATAATCTCTCCTTTATATCTTTGATGAGGAATAAGGTTCTTCACCTTATTGGTTTCTTTGAAACAATCTGTTTATCTTTCCATAAGATAATATAACTCTGCAATAGCAACATCCAACTCCATCACTAGTTTTTATGCATCTTATGCACTTTATTGCGATATCAATTTATGGTATTCATTTAGTAATAGTGTTAGATGCTCTTGTTTATACACAAATTAAGAAAGAATGGTTGTGAGGGAGCGTGAAGAATAATTTTCACACATGAATGGGCACCTCTGAGCCCAGAGCTTAAATTCATTGAAAGTCTTTGGGATGTGCTGGAGTAGACTTTACAGAGTGCTGGACTCTTGCATTGACAATACAAGATCTTGACCAAAAACTGATGCACCTCTTGATGGAAATAAATTTTGTGATGTCAAGATTTTGTATTGACAATGCAAAAGTCCAGCACTCTGTAAAGTCTACTGTGTGAAAATGATTCTTCATGTTCCCTCCCAACCATTCTTTCATAGTTTGAGCTGATGAATCTTGACATTGTCCTCCTGGAATATGGCCATTATGTGTCTTCCTACATGGTTGTTTAAGAAATGAAATTGACTCAAATCATTGACTTTTTTTTAATGGCTTTGGCTTTAGTTAATAAAAAAAAATTCCCCATTACATGTAATGTCTACCTTGTCGTGATACTGTAAGTTACACAATTTCTCCCAAATCCCTCAGATTGGTCAGCTGACAATTAGTAAATTAGCTCTCTAATTTACATAATTTTATAGATTGAACACTGCTCTTGAATTGTTCCTATAGTATTAAAGGTCATCTGACGCATCAAGTGACGTGTGACCAAATCTCCCTACATAATTTAGTGCCGTGTGTAATGATCTCTCCATATATATACTTGTGAAAATTTCAGCGAGTTTATAGTGTAATTTAGCATCATGTAAGGGGTAATTGAGACAGAAAAGGGCATCATTAATAATCTAATTATCTGTCATCTTACCAGCTCACATTAATGTCATCATGTTCCTGTGACACTGTGGATGAGGCCGCCATTGACCTACAAAACATCTAGTATCACCAATGACCAGGAACGGCTTCAGTTTAATAAATCATCTCTACTTTGATGCTGGAACAGCACAACAAAATCCATTGTGAGCTAAAAGACCCAAGCCTTTGATGTGTTCTGTTGGCGATGAAAGTCTACAAGACAAGAATTCGCAGATTGCAGCACAATAAAAAGAGTCATTAACTTGGCTTTAGATATTCAATGCAAAGAGTGTTCAAAAAGGTAAAAAAACAACAACAAAAAACAGCCTTATTCTGGCCAAATTTAAGTCATGTAGGCTTTGGGGATAAGGCAATGCGTTTAGGCAGTGGTGTATGTACCATATACTATATCAAAGAGTCAGGGGCGCCGTAACGGGGGGGAGGATTAAGGGCCCTGGTTACACAGGGGGCCCAGCAGAACCCCGTCCTGTATGATTTTGGTATTTAAATGACCTCTTTGTTAATCTTTTAAGAAGCATGTGCCAAGTGTGTGTGTGTGTGTCCTTAACGTTTGCAGGTTATTCAGAAACGCAGCAGTGCACTTCCCAGTTCTGACTCGTTGCACATCAGGTAGATGGCAAGAGATGGCGCAGGCAAAATCAGGATACCAAAAGAGGAAAGAAAAGCATGAAAAAGAGGAGAGAGCAAGACGGGGAAGACAGCAAGTCACCCAGTAAAACATTTTTAAAAAAGAAGGTGATTTATGTTCCCAGTTTTGTGCTATGATTCTGAAGCTAGCCTGCATGATTTTAATTAAAGGTGCTGTATGTAAGTTTTTCACTGTACTAAAGCATAACAATACCATAATATGTTTACAGATATTTAGGAAACAGATTAACAAGTTCACATATTAATTTCACCGAAAAACAATGCTACAGACAGTTAGCCTGACAAGCCAGAACCACATCAAGATGTTGGGTCTGGGAACACACCATTGGCAGAGCTCAATCTGAGGGGCGGGATAAACAGTTGTCTTTCACATTCCCTCTGAATGCAATAGGATAGCGCTAAAACCAACCAGAGCAACGAAGCTAGTTGATCGATTAAACTTTTGCCGTATCTGGTCTGCAAAACTCCGAACACTCCTTCCTTTTTTAAGAATAACTTCAGTGCCGTTCTTTTCTCAAGGAAAAGCTTAACTGCAAGTCTTCCAGAGTCCAAAGCCGATTCGAAAGACCGCTGTTCGCCAGCAGCACAGCTTTATGTTAAGCCCGCCCACCGACTCTATACACGATGTGATTGGCCTGACTAGAGTTTTTCAAGCTTGCAAGCCCACGGAGAGTTGCCAGACGACCCTGGCTGCAAATTACATTTGGTGCCGCAAGGGTGTGTCTAGACTTCTAGGCTAACAGACAGTTATTCTACTTTGAAATATGAGTTCTGTGACTGAATGTCTGTTTTTATTTTGATCTGTGAGATAATGCACGCCGCCAGCATACCCAATAGTATTTCGGTTACCAGTTGGCGGAAAACAGTGTATTGCTGCAAATGGAAGCCAGTGAACAAACTGGGTCAGAGATTGCAGATTTTACTCGACCTAAAAAGACTCTGTATCTAAAAATCTCTATGAACGGAAGCACAATTAAATGTGGAAAATAAGCTTACAGTGTGTAAGTTTCCTCGACTTCCATTGTCAATTGCGCTCGTTCCTGTTGCATGTCCTCAATCTGGCAACCCGCGTGAGCGTCTAGTCTGAGCGGGCGGGGTAAACAATATTTTTAATTTGGACTGCATCCACTAGCTGTCATTCTTAAATACCTTTAGCTACCTTTAACATAAAATAGAATTATGAATAATAATGTTTATCCACTGGAAGTTTCACAATATTTCCAAGAATGTATGTTTTTCCATGCAATCGAGCTATAGCAATGGAGCACTGAGCTTCAAAAAAGACGAATAATCAACAAGCGACAATAAAACTAGTCCAGTGACGTATATTCAGACTTTCTGAAGCCTTGGAACCACTTTCTGTGAGGAATCGATCGGAATTTATGATATACTACTAGTTATATACATCTGCTTTAATTGTCCCGGTAGAGTTTATTAAATAAGTGTTGTAATGATGTCTGATCCGTGAATGAATCATTCGAGTCGGATTGTTTCAATGAATAGGAGAAATCCGTTGATAAAGCCAGTCTGAATGATTAATTCATGAATAGAACAGATTTGGTTCTCGAGTTCACTGATTCAATGATCCTGTTGCTGTTTTAGCTCATTTCCATGTTCACTCAGTGAATACTTAATAATAATAAATGTTTAGCTTTTGAATCAAATCTACAAGGTGCAGTTCCAGATTTTCAGCGAAGTGTGCATTGCCTTGTGCATATTTTGCACTTTGACTGTGAGCATTGCAAGTGGAGAGAGAGCTAAATCAAGTAAAGAACTGCCTCAATGTCTCAGGAAAGATGAAATGGTCTGGCCATGCTGTCTATTGAACACGATTTAGCAAAACGGCTTGATTTCAAAGATCTGATCAAAGATTTTGCTGTGAGAAAAGCATGGCACTCGGGGAATAAGAAATTGCAAGTTGACAGCTTATTTATAAGACATCCAGACAGAGTTCAAATGAGATGGTGCAGTGTAATACAATTATTTGTATATAGTTATAAATGCATAATTTCATTTAATTTAATAAACTTTCAAATTGAGTTATTTATTGTCTCTTTTTGAATATGCAATAATTGCTATGCTTATAGATAATGATTGTCGTTACATAAAGCAAAAAGATAAAATAATTGGGGTTTGGGGCCTGAATTACAAATTAGCCAGAGGGCCCAGAAGAGTATAGACAAAAAATATTTTAATCTAAGAAATGTGTCATGTGTTTAATGCGTATCAGAATATTAGCTACTTCAAGCAATATGATAATGTCAAGATCTGTTGGAATCGGCTGTGAGTTTTGTCTCTTGTGTGCTTCACATGAGAAGCGCTATTGAGGAGTGAACATTAGTTGCCGCGTAGTGGTTTTATTTCAGCTTTCCAATCTCATAAACATAAAAGAACTAAGCACAGCCAGATCATAATCTACTGTATTTAATTTTAAAGAAGTAAAAGAATCAAAGCAAGCAAGATTTTTGCACTGTAAACACAAACATTTGGAAGACTATATTTGTGAAGGTGGTACAAAAGAAAAGAAAAAAAATCATGTTTCAGCTGTTTATTAAATCATGTGACTGACATTAACTACTGTTAAGCCCAAAGTAAGTTTCGCTTTTGATCCAAACGTTACCATAGGCATATGTATACAGCTAAAAGGTCTTTCAAAGTACAGTATATTAATTTGGCAGTGTGCGCTAACACAGGCACTTGATACATATGCACTAGATATTGGCTCTTTCGAAACGCTGCTTTGTGAAGCATTAAAACCATTGAGATTCTTTTGTTGTTCAGTTGTTCAGAATGTTTTGTTATGCCTGTTTGGAAATGTCAATGATTCACTGCTAGGGTGATCACAGTTAACACATGAAACACTGTCTATGGTTTCTACCTGGCATTTCATGAGTTTGCCTGCCCATTCAGCCTTAAAGGTTAATAGTAAACTAACTTGGCTTGCTGTCCTTGGGAAGGCTTGAACCAGAGGCCTGGTTCGAGCTCCGAGTTAAAATCTCCCCTATACCAGTACTGTGCATAGGAGAGAGAATTAGGGCGTTTTCACACCTAAAAGTCCGCACCAAGGTCCGAACCGAATTTCATGTTTTGATACATTTTATACATTTGGTTAGTTTTGGTTTGGTTTCACATTGAAATTAAGCGAGCGCACTAAAGAACTTTACATGACACACTTGTGTCCACTCGTCATCTTCTATGTGTGGGCTGCATCTGGACATTGATTGGTTTGTAAACAGACGTGGGTCTGACGTCAGCGTCTCTCTCAAGAATGAATGAACGGACGCATATCGGTGCCACTATTGAACCGTGCGCATTTCTTGACTATTTTCTTTCCGTTACGTTTAAAAGCGGACATTTCAAGCGTTATATTTTTCTCATGTTTGTGAGACAAGTAGCCTGGTTTATTTGAGACGCGCTCCAGTCCATGTGCAAAGCATGTGATCGTTCCCGCGATTATTGTCTGCTATAGACTATTTGCTTCTTATTTATTCAGGCAATTATCTGATTAAACGTTGATTAAAATTAAGATACAATTTATACAAAACGAAATTCACATTAAAGAAATGCTTTCTAAGCAAAATCATACAAAATTTCTTTCAAAATCATTTCTGACCTTCTGTCTTCTGACAGATTGCGCATCTTTTCACTTTTCATAATCAATGTAGCCTAGATGAAATTTAAAAATAACATTATAATATTTTAAAAATAAACAGGAACTTCCTGTAAATGGTCTGAAAGTCCGAACCATACAGAAAATGCTTCCACACTAGAAACAAACCAAACCTTTGTTCGGTTTGATCCGGACCGAGACTACCTCTTTTCGTCGGACCAAATTTCGTCTGTTTGGTCCGGACCGTGGTACGGGGGAGGTTTCACACCTGTAATTTTGATTCGAACCAAACTGAAAGTCCTAAAATCCTGACCAAACAGGGTTGAAAACGCCCTTAGAGGTGACGGGAAGGATAATGTATCAATGGGAGGATGCAGTGTTTGCTGCTTTATAGTTTGCTCGTAATGATGATTGACAGGACTGAAGGTTTAGGGTCCTCCCGAACCTACGTTTCATTTTTGATTGCATATTTGTTATAATAAAAAAAAGTAGTAGTAGTTTATTGTCTCTTATTGGCGTAACTAGCCAAGCCCTAGAAACGAATACAGGACACATATTTTACAGACACTTCACATTTGATTGTATTTGATGATTTGAAGATTGCACTTAATAGATTAGACTTTCAGGAAAACATTTGCAATTGATTTGATTTTATGTGTTTCAATCATGTTTTGGCTGAGTTTTAGCTTGATTTACATCGTTTCGACCAACAAGAACATGGCGTTTCGAGTGCTTTGAAACAGTTAATCACTTCTTGAAGCAATTCGTTCAATTGATTCAGAGTTTTAAAAAGCTCTGTTTCTTCCATCACTAATGAGCACTAAAAAGTAAAACCCAACCAATATGGGTTTTTGGGTCCCGTTATCGATATTAAGGAGTTAAAGTCTGATATCGATATATCGGTCGATATTTTTTGTGTGTATTATAGTACAGTACCAGTTAAAAGTTTCCAAACTTTTGACTGGTACTGTATATATAGAATGCAGTATATACATAATATACATACATTATACATAAATACAACAGAACAAACAGTTATTTTCAGGTTTTTCACGTAGGTCTAAACTAGATTTTCAGGTACAGAAATAGTAATCAAATGTAAAATATCACTTCATAATCTTCAGTGTATAAATATAGATTAACCCTTATTAAAGTTATTCAGTCACGAGCAGTGAGTGATTTTTTCCCCTCTGTCTTTTGTAATCTTTTGTAGACTTTTCCATGTTTCAACTGTTGTATGGTAGGGGGAGCTATTACGCATCTCCTGAACGAGTACAGAATCTGATCAAAACACAGGCTAATTAAAAAATAAATAAAATTAATAGGGCTCTATTATTGTAAACAAATGATTAATTTGTGTTGAAATATGTTTATTTGTTTATTTGTCTTTTTACTTGATTTTACTTTTTACTGAACGTTTTTTTTTTTTTTAATAAAATTTTGCATTGCAGAACAGTAGATTTTTGTTTGTATATGCTTGTCAATTATAGTTCTTTAAAATCAGACTCTGCAAAAATCGATATTGAAAAATCGGAAAAAAATCGGAATCGACCAAGAAAATTGCAATTGGTGCATCTCTAGTTTTGAGGCTAAATACATAACTGCAGCACACACTTATAGTAAACAGGATATAATAGTGTATTGGCGTTGAGGATAATACAGTAATTTTGTCATAGTTATACGTATAGTTACCGTTCTTGGTGTGAACAAGCAGGTCAGAGTACCTGAGAAACTGTGACTGATGCAGACAGACCCTTTTCTATTTAACAGAGAGAGAAAGAGAGAGACCGGCGACTGTCGATCAGAAAACTCCATCACGCCATCAGACCAAACTTACTGTTACTCTGACTTGGATCTAGACAGATGGGAAATTCATTCCCTGCCACCTAATTAATCATCTCCCAGATTGCTTATTGATTTCTCCTATTCAGGTTGATTTATTTGAGCCCATCCGATCAGCCAGAGATAGGACGCTAACACAGATACACTTAAGGCAACTGTAATCATGGCTGTGCTGATGTTTGAGATAGAGATGTAGATTGCTGGCTCAGAGGATGCTGTTTGACATGGCCATGAGCCAGCGACTGAAGGTTTGCAGCAGTCAGACATGCTCTACAACAAATATGACCTTCAGGAATGCTCTTAACCTAAACTCGCTCCAGGGAGCATTCTCTTTAATGGCTTATTATATATAAATTTAGATGAAAATGAACGCTAAATTATTCATTTTATTTACCGGTGTTTTAAATGCATGTGTTTTGAATCACACCTATGATATTGCCGTTGCCAACCAAGGTCATGGGTTTGAGCCACAGAAACTCTCCTGGAACTGAACTATAGGATTTCTTACTATTCCGATTTCTTTGAATATTTTCTTTAGTGTTCCACAGGGAAAAAAAATGGAAAAATCTTACAGTTTTAGTATGATGAGTAAGGCTGAGAACATGATTTTCAAGAACTTTCCACTTACTTTTCTATTTCTACCTTGGGATGCCTGTTTCCTACAAAGACTTCAGTTGACCCAACACCTGTGAAGAGATGACCCAACTCCTGCGAGGACTTTGATGACAGATGATTTCAACTATCAATATACACAACTGCCATTTTTTATATATTGTAATCATTATTATCACAACTTAATAATTGCTTTAATGAGCTCATTGTTTCTGCCGAAATGAATACATGATGTTAGCTAACTTCATGATTTGTATTATCTTAGAATTGTACATTTCTGGACACATGGACATTACTTGGACACAGTCACCTCTGATTTGCAATATGTATTGTGAAAAACGCTATACAAATAAATGTGAATTGAATTGAATTCTGAGGCCAAACATTTGCTTTATGTAAGAAACAGACCCAAATTTGATCTTTAAATCCATATATTGTAACACTCAAATCCCACACACATTCAAAAACTGTGCCTGAAGAAGCGAAACACGGCAGCTTTGATGTTATGTATCATAATAAAGGTTAAGATTTTCTACATGGAGGGGAAGATCTTGAGTGATTAAAAACTCATGGTTTGAGGATAGTTATTTTACTCCATACTTCACTATACCAAAAGTAAATCTTCAAAAAAAAAAGTCATCAGAGGCAAAGCCTTGTGGGCAAGTGTTTGTGTTTTTTGTATAGCAGCAATTGCTGACACATAATTCCACAGTGTTTTTGTTCAGAAAAGACATCAGAAATTAAAAAAAACACATTCGGAGGAATAATGCTAGCGGTTGCATGTGCACTTGAAAATGTGATTTACAGTATAAGCATTTACAGTATGCTGTCACACTGAGCAAGATGACCTTCACAACTTTACATTTCAATTCAATATAGTGTTACGCTTGCATTGGAGTATGTCTTGTACTGAATTTGAATCAGTTTCTGCTATGCAGTATGCTCATGTTTACTATTTCCTGCATAATTACATATACAGAAGTAGCCTATATTGGCATGTGATGTGGACGAAATAACAGTAATAATAAGAAATGGTCTTTTATAAATCCAATAGGGAAAAAACATACTCAACCACATAAAACTACGACAATACCAGATAATGAAACATGGGAAACTGAGGGCTTAAATACACAGAGGATGACTGACTAAAACAGAACAGGTATAGAGATAATTAATTAAAACTAACTAGGAACTCAGGAAGGTAAATATTTCACTATATTTCCTATTTCCTATTTCAAGGAAATATTTCAAGGAAATATCTTGAAATATTTCCTATTTCAAGTATAAAACATTAATATAGGAACATAGTAGTATACTTAAAGTGCCAAATAAAACATAAATCAATAAGATATGTTCACTTAAAGACAAAAAGTATAGTAATAAGCAGTAAAAAGACACTAATCTAGTAATTTACTGAGATTATACTTCAAAGTATACTTTCATAAACAAAAAAATGTGCTACAAGTATTAAAATAGTGAACTATCTGTATACCTAAGTTCACTTGTAGTATAGTTGTCGTACAAACGAAAAACGTACTGTTACTACTGTTACCCTTAAAGTATACTTAAAAGTATACTTTTATACACTAAAAGGTGGGCCAATTTAGTCCCAAATAGAATTGAAATAGTACACTTACAAGTATACTACTAGTTCATTGAAAGTACTTAGTAATAGTGCTTAGTAATAGTACTTACTACATAAAGTATACTTAATAATATTCTTGAAATTTACTTAAAGGGGGCATATCATGAAAATCTGACTTCTTCCATGTGTAAGTGCTATAATCGAGTCCTCGGGGCATCTACCAACCCAGAAAGCGTGAAAAATGTTTTGGTAAGCCTTTTTCTACAAGCATGTGAAAAAACGAGCCACTCAGATTTCTCTCCTCTTCTGACGTAGGAAGGGGATCTATTATTTATAATATTATTTACCACCCATTAATCTGCACGTTTTGGCAATTTTAACATGCTATAAAACATGACCTGTGGGGTATTTTGAGCTAAAACTTCACATACACACTCTGGGGACATCAGAGACGTATTTTACATCTTGTAAAAAGAGGCATAATATGTTCCCCTATAAGTATACTTAATAAAATTAACTTGAAGTATACCTATTTTTTTAAGGGTTGGTGGTCATGACAAGTCTAGAGACTTCAATGGCAAGGTGTATACATGCAAAATATACTTGGACCATTTTCGAACACCTTTGCAGTGAGAATGAAATCGAAAATCAAAAAACTCACATTATAGTGACAGAACAATCACCCAGAACAATCAAGCAACCATATAGCAACACCTAGCAACATCCACATTGTCTTGTCATTGTGAGCTCTTTTCAGAATTATACATGGAGCTTTATCAAAATAATAAGATAAGTTACATGTTGTTTTTGCTTCCACCAACAAGTTCAGGTATACAGTATATTTTGAGCATTGCTCACAAATTTTTTTTATAAAAAATCTCCAAAAACGTATTTATGGTTTAGCCTGTTGGATATGTAGGAAACGCAAGGAAATCTTGTTTTCTCCTCTCAATAACCATCCTGCCAATGCGAGGCTATATTTAGCGAGGACAACCTACATCTTGGATTTGATCCTGTTATTCATTTGAAAGTGACGCTATGAAACAAAGGATCTGAAACATGCTAGCACTGTGGCTGCACAGATCCATGTGGAGAAAAGAAGACATTTGTCCAAATAGAGCATTGAACACAGATTTTAAAGTGACACAGTATGATGTTTCGAGTACTGACTCACCTCTGTAGTACCGGAGAGTATATCACACTAACAAGCAACACTTTCCTGTACATCCACCCACGACACACATTTTGTATCATTTGCAGACTCGCATGTGTAGTAATATTCAGGACACATGTTAAAGGCTGGTAAAAAGTTTTAATTTAACATGCAAAATAACTGTTTGGACCACAATACGTCAGTATTCCATTCAGTAGGACAGGAGCTAAAGATGATTGTACTTTCTTAGTTTTTTTCCTCCTGAGGACATGTATCCAAGAGAAATCTACAATGCTGACAGATCAAAACAATCTCTGACATCCATCTCATAAATGCCATCACCAGCGACGGCAATGACATTGAGTTCCGGTGTCAATCTTAAATTTTAAATGCGACCCATCCATCCATGTTCTAAAGCACTTGTCCGATGCTGGGTCATGGGGATGCTGGAGGTCATGCCAGTGTCTTAGGATGTAGGCTTCAGATGTGACCAAAGTGTGTAATTTTTTTGGATCTCTGTCATATACTCACCCTTCCAACCCTGTTTCTTTCTTCAGTGAAATGTCCAATGTTGTTGGGTTCCTATAGCATTCTTCAACATTTTGTTTGTGTTCCGCAGAAGGAAGAAAGTCATACAGGTGTGACAACATGAGGGGGAGTAAATGATAGACAGCACAGTGACTATATTCACAATATAGCACAGTATTGCATGTCTCATTACATATCCGCCATATTGCATGTTGCACTTTCTCCCATTCATAGTAATATGAGTAGCCTGGATGCCAGCCGAACTTAGCCCCGCCCACAACATTTGAGGTCGGGAAGTTTGGTCTGGACTTGATCCGTTGTGGAGGAACTATGCTCGAACCAGAGCTGTTCAGACCAATCAAATTGTCAGGGCGGGCTTTAGACGATGATGGACAGATGATCAACAGTAACGTAATCATCCACCTCACCAAAGAGCGCTTGGGTTGAATTTGTTAACTAAACGGAGAACTTGTTCGTATATGCGTTCACCTTTACTATTTCTCTCAAAAATGATGAACATGTTGGTAAGTATTCTGTGTATCCTTACATTCTTATTACAACACCGGCAAAGCTCGTTTACACTCATCTTCTTCTTCTACTTCTTCCAGCGTGTGTGCAGTTGAGTTCTATTGACAACTATGCGTCTCTCCATTGCTCTGATTGGTTGCAGGTCTATCCAATTGAGTGCAGAGGCATTTCTTTCCTGGTTCAGTTGAAACACAGACCAATGGAGCAGCATCAGACTCATATTCTGACTAGAATTGAGTATGACGACGTCAGGCTATAATACGAGTGCACCACCATATTCTTTGGCATTATAGAGAGTTAAAGGTAGGGTAGGTAGGATTTGGTTAAAAAACCTTTTTTCCAAATTTGTTTAAACTTTCTTTATATATCAATACATAATTAAAATGTAAGTACTCTGAAAAAGAAAGTATAAAAATGGAGTGTCTGTAGACCTCTCACGACTGTTTTAAAGACAGCTCATTGTTTCCATTCACTCCACCTTCTCCCTCCTGGGCTCTTTCCAAAGCCACGCCCCCAAAACACATGAACGTGCTACGCCGACCGCGATCAGCTGAAAGACGCATTAATTAACTGAGGCGAGCGGAGAAGAAGAAGCGGAGTGCATGTAGTGACATCATGTCAGAATCACATGTAATAAAAAATCTAACTTTATCATTATGAATATAAACAAATAAGATGTCTTTTAGTACTCACTATCAAGCTAGAATAACGATACTGGTAAAGTTTAAAATACACACACAACACAGTGTCTACGACACACACAGATACAAGATAAAAACATCAACATAAACATAGGTAGAGTATATAAAAACAAACCAAGGGCCGAAATAAACGTGCAGGTAAAGTTCCCGGTGAACATGGTAAAAGAGTTTAGACAGAGGGTAGTAGCTAAAGCTAACTTAGTTCAACTTTTACACATGCATTTTGTTATCTGAAATTACATTTTGCGAAATTCAACATGACAGCGATCAACTTGAGCTAAGCATACTGAGTATTTATCATCTCTACTAATGGTTCGCTAAGTGTATAACATTGTAAATTTATGCTAAGTAATGTTATGTTAGCTATATTAGGCAGCTACGTGTGCTAGTGAGACATGCTTCATGAAAACATAAACCAAAAAAATTTATAATCAAAATGAAAGATTACATGTCCAGCAGAAATACAGCCTCTTGAACTCAAACGGGTGCGCCAGGGTTGCCAGGTTTTCACAACAAAATCCGCCCAATTGCTACTCAAAACTAGCCCAAAACAAGCCCAATCGTGTTTCTCCGGTAAAAATCACGTTTGGGGGGTAAAATATGTGTCTTTTTGGTAGGGCTGCCTGCTAAAATTCGCAAATCCCGGGGCAAAATATCACATAATTGGGGTCGCTTCAACCCGCGGACATGAAAAACAGCCCGCGGCAACAGTGTTTGAAGTAGCCCGACTTGGCAACACTGGGGTGCGCATGTGGGCAGATCCTGGAGCAAAAGCGGCGGTAGCCATGGTAGCGAGAGAGAGTGACAGTTGCCCAAGCCAATCACTTGTTTCGGCCCGAACGAAAATAATGAGCAGTGTTTATTGCAGATTAAAAAGTCTAGAGTCACTCGATTTTTATACTCTCTTTTTCAGAGTACTTAAATTTTAATTATGTATTGACATATAAAGAAAGTTTAAACAAATTTGGACAGTGTTTTAGATCATTCTTACCTACCCAACCTTTAACATGAAAAAAAATGCCATTGAAACTTTTTAAGACAGTCTGTTCCTTCAGAGATACAAACATACACAAATAAAAAAAAAATCAGAGGTTTGCATGAATTACGTGAATCTCTGTGCTCTTGAAAATTTGCGAATCCAAAATACTACCACACCCGTGACTTGAGTCGAACAGGAGTTGTCCGTTTTAGTTTTTTACTGCCGTTGATGACAGTACTCATGAAGCCTCTACAACTGTAAGGGGTGTTACATTTCCACACACTCTAAGCAGTTGACCAATCACAACAGACCTGACCAGCTGATCAATCAGAGCAGACTAGGCTTTTCAGAGAGTCGGCCTTTAAAGAGGCAGGAGCTAAAATAGAGCATTTCAGGCAGTTCTAGCAGACTCCAAGATAGCATGATATAGGCACTTTACACGTCACACAGGCTCATGTCTTATGTGGACATAGCTATTCCCCATGATGTGTTTTTATGCAATCAAATCATCTCTCATATTTACAAACAAATCTCTCACCCGTCTGCCTTGCCCTCTTCAAAGACACGCTCTCAGCCCGGTGGCGATGGTGGTCGGTCAGCTATGATAATGCGAGGAGTGCTAACCTTGGCTCCATTTGCAGGGCAAGGGAAGTGCAGGCTCAGCACACTGTTGACAGCCATCAATTGAGGAAGAGCTGATGGGAAGCGATAGGCTGGGCAAATGGAGTCTGAGCTGCAGAGACATCTCTGACACAAATTTTCTGCGTCAGGCCCCCTGCGCCATCAGCTGAGCGCAGTCAGCTCAGGCAAGACACGGGGCAAATCAGAAGAGAGGTAGATTAATGTCTCTGTCTCTTCCTCTAGGTGCAATGTATAAAGAGAAAATATCAGGATAAATGTCACCAAAACATTGCATTATTTGCATTACAGTTACAAATGCAATACAGTTAAAAATGTTATGCATCTGTTTGACTGCATTTTTTGTAAGTCTCATCTCAGTGGTGATATACAGTACAGAACAGTACATCTTGAATATTAACCCATTATGTTAATAATCATTTTTTTCACCTTTCTTGTCTACTCTTTTATTTAGATGTTGACAGATTTCATGTGAACACTGAGTTTGGATAGGCAAAACCCAGCGAAAGTCGCTGGTTATATAATCCATAATACATGAATACTCTAAGATGACGCATCTAAAGTGAAACTGACAAACTTCCTTTTTCTTAATGCCATCTGTCTAATTTAGTTTTGGCCTGTGGACAAGCAAGAACAGAGGGTGTGGATCATATTTCAAAATAAAAGTGGAATCATGTAATAATAATAAAAAAAAGGTTAATGGAAAATAAAATGATGTATTTCATTTGATTTCATGGCAGATTGACCTGGACATTAATTCAACTTTGGCCTTTCATGATGTTCAGACCATGATGACCTCCAAAATGAGTGAGATCGTCGCAATAGGGCATCTTTGAACAGAATAAGGATCCTAAACACCAGTGGCCTGTTCTGAGGTGCCACTGTTCTACAAATAGCTCTTAAAAGACCTCATATGCTGGTGCACTGGCAATGACTCACTGGTATTTGTGGTGCGTTTTGATAAGCTAAAACTGTTTGCTCCCACAGCACAGTGACAGATAGAGTTTTCAAGCGTAGGTGACAACAGATTCAGATGTCAATAAATCCTGCCTTGAGGGGGGTCTTGTGTTGTGTTCAGGCATTTCAAAGGCGAGTCTCTCCAGTTACACAGGCACTGTCAATCCCTCCAATTCTTTTCATGGCTTGCCAAGCACAGAGCCTTCATCCACTCAATAGATTAGCCCTTCTCTCATCCTCACGCTCAGTCCATATGGCATTAAATGTGGAAAATGAGTGCTGACAGACTCAAAATGCTTGTCAATTAAAGTGGTCAAAATGAAGACGCTTATTTATTTATCAGGAGCACAGTTACACATTTAGAATAATATAGCCGCAAGCGACAATCATTGGGGTCTGACTTCCAAAGAAAATCACTTATTTCAACCTGAAAATTTTTTTTAACTCTTTCTCCGCCAGCGTTTTTTTAAAAGTTGCCAGCCACCGCCAGGGTTTTTGATCATTTTCACAAAAATGTAATGGCCCATAGAATATTTTGTTGTATGAATATCTGAGCATGCAATATATCAAAAGGAAGAGAAGACCCTCTGTTTTATTCTAGATTCATGCAATCCTTTTTTTATCAACACTTGAATGTGGGTGAGTTTCATAAAAAAGCTACATTTTGAACAAAAAGCTGAGAAAATCACGTTTTTGTCAAAGACTACATCCAGATCAGATTCAGAGCGATGATCAAACACAGATGGAGTAGATCGAGTCCATCAACACCCCTAAAGCTTCACAGTCCTATTGAGAAACCTCTAATTATAATACTTGCTGGCTTTTAATAAACTTGCTGTTTTATCGTATATCATCTGGCCTCCCGAGTCTTTCTGGCAGAAATGAAGCTCTAGCGCAAGTTCTGCCAAGACTATTCAATGTTACGTCACTCATTACATCCAGACCTAACCAATCATGTTCTAATTCTCAGAGTATAAAAGTCTGAGTTCTCAAATGCTGACGCCAACATTACCTCCATCCTCCCCACTACCACCAGGATGGTCCCCATCTATACCTCCCAGGGGGTCGGCTGCGCCCCTGCCCTCATCTTCAGGCAGGAAATACAGGGTCCGTTACCCTCGAGACGTGAGCTACGGACGGAGTCTATGCCAAAGAACCTCTAATTATAATATTTGCTGGTCCGTTAATAAACTTGCTATTGTATATCACCTGGCCTCCCGAGTCTTTCTGGTAGAACTAATGTTCTGAGGTATGCTATTCCATAATCTAGGAACGACTACAGAAAAACCCAATCCCCTTAAATTTCAAGCGAGAACGAGGTATATGCAGGAAAAGTTTGTCAGAAGATCTGAGAGAGCAGGAGGAATGCTGATAACTGAGAAGTTCTGACAAGTATGATGGGGCTAGGCCATAAATGCTTTATACACATGTAATAAAACCTTAAAATGGATCCTATGC
This sequence comes from Gobio gobio, assembly GCF_949357685.1. Taxonomy (NCBI): domain Eukaryota; kingdom Metazoa; phylum Chordata; class Actinopteri; order Cypriniformes; family Gobionidae; genus Gobio; species Gobio gobio. The sequence continues at coordinate 8,913,762 of NC_137109.1, read as the reverse complement.
TCCATAGGTGACCAATGAAGGGATGCTAGAAGATATTAGAAGAAATGAAAGGTTTAGTTCAACCAAAAATGAAAATTCTGTCATTAATTACTTACCCTCATGTCGTTCGACACCCGTAAGACCTCAGTTCATCTTCGGAACACAAATGAAGATATTTTAGTTGAAATCTGATGGCTCTGAAAGGCCTCCATTGGCACAATGGCACGGTTCACTCTCAAGACCCTTAAAAGCTACTAAAGACGTCATTACAAAGTCCATCTCACTACAGTGGTTCTAAAATAACTTTATAAAGCGACGAGAATAGTTTTTGTGCGCAAAAAAACCCTAAATAACGACTTATATAGTGATGACCGATTTCAAAACCCTGCATCATGAAGCTTCGAAGCGTTATGAATCAGCGAGTCGAATCATGATTCGGATCGTGTGTCAAACTGCTGAAATCACCTGACTTTGGCGATCCAAACCGCTGAATCGACTCACTGATTCATAACGCTTCGAAGCTTCATGATGCATTATTTTGAAATCGTAATCACTATATAAGTCGTTATTTAGGCTTTTTTTGCTTTATAAAGTTATTGTAGAACCACTGTAGTGAGATGGACTTTGTAACGACGTCTTTAGTACCTTTTATTGGTCTTGAGAGTGTAAAGCACATTGTGCCAATGGAGGCCTTTCAGAGCTATCAGATTTCAACAAAAATATCTTCATTTGTGTTCTGAAGATGAACGGAGGTCTTACGGGTGTCGAACGACATGAGGGTAAGTAATTGATGACAGAATTTTCATTTTTGGGTGAACTAACCCTTTAAGCCAATTAATTTCATAGCCATGGCTCAATACAATTGTCAAACTATATTTTCTAAACCATTTGATGAATCCAAATCATTTTGACAACTTATTGTCTTCATGGTCTCTAGAGGACACATACAAAATGTGGGGTTAATTGGACAAATTGTCTAGGAGGAGTTTGAAAAAGTAGGTTTGTCAAAAAGCTCTACTTGTGCTGTACAGTGTCAATAGCAACATGTGCTCATTGAAGTGCCTCTAGCTACATTTTTGCAATAATGACTTCCAGTGGCAGTAAAACACCAACCCTTTTTATTCATTTTACAGGAGCAGGTTATCTACTATAAACACATCGTTTTGCATAATGACTTGCACAATACTATGTCATGACCTCCAAACACTTTAGCATAGAGCATGATTTATAAACGAATTATTTTGGACATTTTTATCACATAATGTGTAATGTATATGGCTTTATTTTGATGAGGGAAACTTGCTCTGAACATCATTGCACTTGTGGTGTGGAGCGCTCGGTATAAACGATAAAACCGATCAAAGACCTGTAGAAGCAGTTAAAATGGTAGAAGCAACATGGTTGTAATGACCTTGTAATGACCTTCCCCTTAATGGGGAACAAGATGGCGCAATAAACGTAAAGGATATAAGAAAAAGGGAAAAGACAAAAAGAAGTTCACGTTTGTTACACAAGCTAAAAGGTACACAAGCTCAGGGAAATGATCATGTGTTTAGTAACCCTTTGGTAAGCAGAGTGAGTTTTACGGTGCCATGATGCAATGATTGTGCAATTATATACAATGTTTGTAAATGAACGTTACTGCAGACAGCTGGATTAAGGTTGTGTAACACTGCAATACAGAAAAGGGGCAGGTACAGAAAATGCCACAGTTGTCTGCACAGTTGGCATTTAGGCAAAAGAGTGGTTCTGAATGAAAGGTCAAGGATTTTTTCAAATGCAAAAGGGTCATTATGGGTCAAGTGAATGTAACTTTAATGTCCCCATGATGCCAACACCCCCCCACACACACACACACACACCGTGATTTTGCCAAGTACTGTAAGGCATGTTCCTGGAATGTATCAACATATATTGTTGAGGGAAAAGATGTCTTAATAAATCTTTACTACATTATTACATTCTTAATCATGCACTGCAATAAAAAAAAAATTTGGCCACTTAATTAAATGGAACAGCCTTCAACTAAAAATTATATTTTCTATTCTTTCACTTAAAACAATTTTGTTTTCCTATAGTCGCAATGTTACCACGCTATTGGCTGTCTCTCTGTGTGTCTTTATTGGTAAATCTGACTGGAATCGGGCCAATGACAACTGTACATGCCTTTAACGGACCAGTTTGAATATGCCACTAATACACTAACAGTAACACAGATGTAAAGCGGTCTCTAAATTGATCTGTGGAAGGTCTTTAAATGGATCACGTGCGGAACATATACTCCTCTTTTTTGCTGTTGCTTGTGTACATACTTTGAAGTGCATACTGTATACATAATCCAGCTCTAGTTTGATTTCAAATTCTTGATTTCAAAAGACTCTTAATTGAGTCTTCTGGCACATCCATAACTGGTAAATAATCAGACTTTGATCTCAGTCTGAGTGTATAAGTGTGTGTAGTGTCTATTTTTCACTCTTGATGTTTCAGAATTGAACCCCCTCATTTCTGCATTGTGGTTGATTTGTAAACTGTATTCTCTGTATTTTTAGAATTTTCGATTAATTTCCCATGGTGCTAATTTCTGATTGCTATGACCATGAGTGTAACCATTTAGCATGTTTAAATATTTATGTGTGTGTGTGTGTGTGTGTGTGTGTGTGTGTGTGTGTGTGTGTGTGTGTGTGTGTGTGTGTGTGTGTGTGTGTGTGTGTGTGTGTGTGTGTGTGTGTGTGTGTGTGTGTGTGTGTGTGTGTGTGTGTGTGTGTGTGTGTGTGTGTGTGTGTGTGTGTGTGTGTGTGTGTGTGTGTGTGTGTGTGTGTGCGCGTGCTCACAGAGCCTATGCCACAAAAGTTTTACCATTCTAATTTTGTAAATTGTGTAACACATAAATTCAGTCTAAAAATGACTGAAGTTGGAGCTACAAAACCTTGAACATGAGCTATAGATCTCATCTAATCAAATAATTGATTAGTCTTTAATTTCTGAGATTTACCTTTTGACTTTAGTTTTTGTAATGTGTACATACATAATCTTTTGAAATACTGTATATTTAAGAGATTTGAAGTGTATTTAAGTGAAAATTAATGTAGTTGTGATTTGAAGATTATAGTATTTCTGTTATAATGAAATGATATAAATGAAATTATAATGTCAAATGCATTTCAAAATATCCATTCTTTCAGTTTTCTCACACTTTTTTTCTTCTCACAAATTAACTTTTATGAGTATTCAGAACTTTATTTTTCCTTTGAGTTCACCAAACTGACACATTTTAAGTAATCTGAATTGTTTCATTGTTTTGAGAACTTGTTTATTTTAATTCAGAAAAACTTCAATTTAACTGAAACTAGCCTGGGATTTCCATTTCCCAGCATGCTTTGCAATGGCACTTGGAAGGGAGAGTAAATGCTAAAAAGAAGGTGTTATATAATTTCTGTCGTACTCCTTCAGCAATTGCTATGCTATGCTAATGCTATTATCAAAGCATTGTTACCAATTAGCAAGTTAGCATTTACTGATTTAGCTTGTTAAAGCTAGCCAAGTTTCCACTTCCAAAAAATATTTAAGTTGAGATAACGATAATTTTAAGTTAAATGCATGAATTAGCTTACTCAAATATTTCAAGTTAAGAGCAATTTAAAGTGTATGTGTAGTGCCAGTTCTGCTTACTAAAACTTGCATTTCTTCTGTAACTGATTACCTCAAATTTCTTTTGAAATTGAGTTTTGCCAACTTATTCTGGTTTACAGTGCAGTCAAACAGAGAAAATGTTTTCTACAGTCAATCTCAAAAATAACGCCCAGATCCATCTTCATCTCCTGCCTCAGTAATCTCCAAAGTGGGTTCTTCAAGCATTTGATTATCCTCCAAGTCTGGGAGTGTAAGATCTTTATTAAAAGGAAAATTATATTTTACTCGTATAATTTAAAATCATTGAGGGAATATGTAGCTAGGAGTTTAAATCAGAGTTGAAATTGTATTTATTACCTTGCCTTGTTCGCTCTGGATTCATTTTGGGCTCTCCATGCAGACAATAAAATCTGCGTTTCAGCATGGGCTGGGTTTACCGAGTTTGAGGCACACCGACTGGATTCAAGACAGGTGTGAGAAGCCAGCGTTTTAGTGGATAACCAGTCACCCAATTGCCTGTAATTCTACTCTGTAATTCCTGTAATTCTCAATCTCTCAAATGCATTATGAATTTGGGAATTCACCAATATTCTTGAGTTATGGGTTGATCCTGGCCAGCGAGCGACACAGTTGAGCACTCCAAATTTGGCATCACAAATTGCCAGCACATTAATACTGTAGTAGCCGCACCTATTAACAAACAATGGCTCATGGGTTGAAGGTACTTAAATCCTAATGTGTGTTCCATCAATGGCTCCTAGTTTGGAAATCCAACAATGCTGAAAAAAGTCTTTTCAGAAAGGACTTCCAGAGGGCTTAAGATATCTTTGAAAAATCGTTCTCTTATTATCCCTTACGGAAAATACGTTTATTCAATTAGTATACCTCTTTTAAACTAAAAATAAGAAAGTATACTTTCAGTCTACTTTTTATGTACTTAAAAATATACTTAAAATTGCACTTAAGTATACTTGACTTATACTGACAGAAAAGTCTAAGTATATCTGGCCTATATTTGTACTCAATCTTTTGATAGAGATATACTTTAAAAGTATTCTATACTTGGCTTGTGTAGTTGTGTTTACTCTTTTGATTTCGAATAGCCTATTAAATCGTTTTTTTCAGGTTTACACACTGTCTTTTAAACGTACATTCTTTGAAAATTTTGAATATCATTCTGAATCCCACCCGGATGAAGTATTTGACAAAAACACTCATTTAATATCATTTAATGCACAGCTAACCTTGGATTATCTTGCTTTTATTATGGCCACTTGCCAGCACAGACACTGATGTTTGCAGCAATAATAATGCTTCATTTTCATTTGACTACAGGTCTATATTAGATCTAGCATCCTGCCTGCTTTAAATCAGACCCAGAGATAACGCAGTTTGATACAATTATTTGAATGTATTTAAATTAATTACATCTGAAAGCATGCGTGTGTGTTCCAGTGAAGACAGTGCATTAATTTAGAATGTGATTAAACTGACTGGAACTGCATATGCATTAAGTTAGGGATAATCCACGGCTAGCTGTGCATTAAACGATTTTAATGCACAACGTGGAGGCAAAGAACCACCCGATGCGAAATGCTTTATTAAATGATCTCTGTCATAGAGCGTTCCAAATCGGACACTTATGAGGTTCTAGTTCAGAAAACAGCCGCCTATGTAAGCATTAGACTAGCTCACTGGGTTGTGATCAGAGCTATTAAATGATCACCATATATCAAGCTATCGCTGAATGTTTTGCATAATATTTACAAAGATCATTCAAATAATACTCTGCGAAGTGCATTAAAATTGTTTAAGGCACAGTTAGTAGGGATTATCCCGTTTATACCATGGTCATTTGACGGCACTGACAACTTAAAGCTGTTACTGACGTTTGCAGCGCAATATTTGACCAGAACGGTAAAATTTACAGGGTTTTTCGTCAGTTATGGCTCATTAGAGCTAGCATTCTGCCAGCTTTGAATCAGTCACAGAAATAAAGTAGTGCATAAGATTACATTTGAATGAATGAATTATAGTATTTATTAGAATTAATTATCGAGAGAGAGATGCGTTCCTGCATCTGTTCAGCCAGCATCTCTCTTGATTAACAATAATCCTGTGAGTTTAAAGGGGTCATGAACTGGCTTCTGAAATTTTTTTATACTGTTGTCGGAGGTCAACTTATGACGTTTGTGTGGTTTTTACATTCAAAAACATCAGAATGAATAAGTAATAGGCTATTTTCTAACCTAGTTTTGAGCCTCTCTCCTGGAATGCTCGGTTTTTATGGGAGGGCCACATTGAAGACTTGGAAGTAAACGCCCACTGCTATGATTGGGTAAGCTTTGCATATTATAATGAGCTCCGGCTCCCCCGTGAGTACACGTGAGGAATTGACCTATCGGTAAGCCCCGCCCCCCTTAGTTACTGTTGCTAACACGGACAAACAAATGGAGTTGCTAACAGTCTTACAATGACAGCTGTCAGTGTGAAACCCTTATCCCAAGATGTTTTTGGACACAGAATGTAGCGTATACCCCGTCTGAATGATGGCCAAACTTTACTGATGGTTTATGAAGTTTATTGCATCGTTTTTCACAAAAAAAAAAATCACTGTAAGAGTTGAACAAAAAAAGCAGGAGTGTGCATTAACGTCTCATTCACAAACGTCTCATTCCCTCCATTGCATTATCATTAACATACACAGCAAAATATACAAAAACACTCATAAACCTACTGTCAACAACAGTAAACAAACACAGAGCGTATGCCTTTTCAGGGGTGCTAATAAACTGTAAACTTTGTCTCTGAAAACAACTCCGATAAACTGTGAGTGCGAGCTCTCCCTTTCACTACCCGTAGACAAAACAAAATAGGAGTCCTCCTTAGTAAGACAGATAATGCAGACCTTAAACATATCTAAAAAACTCACAGAAATATCAAAAATATAAAATTCTGTGGCACAGAACTACCTCTCATTGAGGAGCATTCAAGTGCGACTTAAATATATAAAAGATTTAAAAATAAATGTGGGAGATTAATTTGGAAGCTAGGATTTACAGATCACAATGCAAAAGGGAGAAACCTCATGTTACGGTCGCCACGATCGCTACACTGTAACGTTACATCAACACTGTTCATGTACCGCAGGGTAAGATTAAATTTAATGTACATTTAACCAGTTTAATATGGAGAGGTATGGAAATGTAGACCTTCGTTTATGTGTTTTTGACCTACACTGTTAACGTGATAAAGGACTGAGAACAGTTAGTTATTTCGGTTTGTATGTTAGCAGGGACTCACTAACTTTAATCGTAACTCCATAAAATCCTCTCAGGACAACTGGAATCAGTGTAAAAGTACCTCAAGCACATCGTTTTAACATTTTTGTAGCATAAACACCATCAAACCGATGAGAGCTTCGGATATTCCAATGTTTCTCTATGGCGCTGAAACCTAAAGATGTCAGAGTTCCGGTCCCAGCGCAACTGATACTCAACTGCCATTGGCTCATCTGCGTTCGAGGGGCGGGGCTTACCGACAGGTCAATTGTTTTGAAAGCGTGTGGGAAAACAGCAACCGGAATGATTCGCCCACAGGGCTCGCAAAATGTCTTTATCAAACAAACACAATGATTTCTCTCATCCACCCGCGATTGATTGGAATGTTATTTTGTATTACTTGGCCCACACGATCAGTGGATATACCCGCGAACCGTGCATCACTAACACACACACACACACGCACACGCACACGCACACGCACGCAAGCAAAAGCCTCACTGCATAGTCCGACAAATCAGCATGATCAAAACTTCCGCGATTGCATTTTGAATCCAGAAAGGTTATTGTTATTTCACCATTTAAGATAGCCCGTCGGCAGGCCGGTGGTGATACATTTTGGTAGCCCGTCTGGAAAACACATAGCCCGGGACGTTGGGCTTTGCAAGGCTCTGGCCCATATATGTCCAAGTCTGATCATGAATCACAGCACAATGAACCAACAACACCTCAAATAAAGGATTCTCCAGCCTGTGACAGCCTGTGACTGAAGTTGTGTTCAGTTAGACATGTACACATGAATAGATATCAAAAGATCTGTAACAATGCAATACTATAACATATTAAAAAAAAAATTTTACTCACATAAGTGTGTTACTTCATTAATTCATGTAATCTCATCCTGTCTGCAAATCCAGTCTCTTGTTTACAAACGAATCTGTGGTTAAATGAAGGAACAGACGCACAATGTCTTCCCCACGTGAGCTGGATCTTCATTAAAAATAAAGTTTAACCACACATTCCCGATATTAGAATCCGAAGAAAGCTTATGCAGCGACTGTGTTCTTCCACAACCAGGCACAGCGCAATATCTTGCTATCTTCGGCATGTTTATTGCTCGGTAGCACAATCTGTTTAGCTGCACGCAGGCCTTTGTTATTTATGTTACATTTCTTGCACGAGTCGGTGGGCGGGGCTACTTCTGTTGAGGCGGCGTTTCACCACACTCTGACGTCATAGCCGGGCACATTCTGAGATCGAGCGTTTGTTGGGCCTGGTGTCAATAAAAGCTTTTCTTTGACTAACAGGTAAGTTTTCAGCTTCGAAACTTACAGGATATTCTTATATCACGATGAACTTTTATATATCAAAGGCTGAATGAAAAGTTGATTTCTCAAATCATGACCCCTTTAATTACTTTAATTACATCACTAATAGCGAAATTACACCACTCGTTTCTGAGAAATATAATGTAGAGATTCAGTAGCGTACAATTGTATGACTAAATGTCACTGGGCAGAGTTGATAAGTTTCTGTGCTCCTGAATGTTTCTGTGAGAGCAGCGTGATTTCCGTGTGTGGGCACTTCAATGATTAAACTGACTTTACCTGTGCATTAAACGGTTTTATTGCACACCTTCCAGCCAATTAGAATCGAGTATTCAGACAGAACATGGTATAAATAAATCCACACACTACATAAATAGTGTCCCTCACATGCAGCATCTGGCAGAATTGTTTCCTACAGAGTTTGACATTAGCATACCCCTAAGCTAATTATGTGATACTTTAATAAGCATAAAATATTCAACAAAAACAAATGTTGGATGAGACTGTCAATTATTAATTAGACTTTTATTGATACTTTACTGTGCTCTAGGCTTGCTACGATAGTCGGTGTTGCCGGTGTTACCGGTGTCCAGACTCAACACCGGTTACATCACTTGCCCACCGTGGCACCGCCCACCGTCTTTTTGATTTTTTTATAGTAATAAAATAATTTAGTTCAGTTAGAGAACAGACAATACAAATAAAAACTGAACTGTATCTGCTTAATAAAGCAGGATCCGACCGTGAGTCTCGGCAGCGGCAGGAGTCATTCATCAGATTTAAGAGTGAGGAGCTGACGGAGATGATCGCGGAAGATCTGGTTTCAAAGCAAAACGTAAAAGCGCCTATTTAAGGGAGTTTGTCATTTGTTTTGTTGTTGTGTTTTTCATAAAAAATAATAGGCTAATGAACCCACAATTCAAGCAACCCGCAGCCGAATTGGCGCTAATTCAAACCGAAAGTAAAATGTGCACGGCCGCACAGAGCGCGCATTGTTTACTTTCGCCTGGCTCCACAGTGCGAGCCTCCGCGCTACCCTGACTGCACGCATTTATTTTTGCCGCGCGCACCGAGTATAAACAAGGCTTTACGGACGAACTGTTATTCATTCATGGCGTGCATCTCAATCATAGACTGATCAATGCTTGATCAGTGCCCTGACTACTGAACTAGGGAACTGATTGAGACGCACCCATGGCCTCACAGAGCGCGCATTTACAGACGAGCTGTCATTCACGGTGTGCGCACTGGCGCGTTTTCAGTTCAGAGCGGTCGTGTGCATGTTACTTTCGGTTAGATAGAATTAGTGATTTAAAAGCCTCCGCCGGTGATACCGGTATTACCGGTGTTGTCACACATCAATTAACCGGTGGGGAAATTTCCTCACCGTCACATCCCTACTGTGCTCAATGAAATATTTTTATTGTCAGCATTTTTTTCCCCCAATTTGACGTCATCTTAGATTACAGCAGATGCTGCCTTCGAATTTGGCCAAAGCAAGGTATTTTTGGAACTGCATTGCGAGTACATGAGCCTGATGCAACCTCAGAGCTCAATTTATGAACAAGACAGCATTACATTACATTGGCAGGCGGATCAAAACAGATGCAACTGTGGGTGTCATCCGAGATTCAGCATTTTTTGCAACAAGAAGAGGTTTTGTCAATGTAGTCCATAACTGATAGATAAGAATATTACTATGCAGCTTAGGCTGTCATTGATACTGTTGAAAACCGAGAACGGCACATCTCCTTGTGTGGAATCTGCATGAGTAGATGAGTCATATGAGGGAGGTCTCAGATTATTCCCGAAACTACGGCTCCCTGCAGAGGTCTATCACATTGAATGTATGGGGTGGGCAAAAATGTGACAACTGAACCATTGTCCATATTGTCTATTTTCCTGAAGCCATGATGTGAAGTGTGACAGGGAGAGAACGACAGCATACGGTGATATGGGGGTGGGAAGTTGGAAGACAGGGAGAGAGCCAAAGGCAGACATTATAAAACCTCCTCTGCACCCAATTAAGGCAAACGACTCTGCCAACCTGCATGAGCGTCCCTGAGCAATATCTCACTCTACTGGGCCTCAGGTCTGATAAGATCACCCTGATGAGCCTTGTTCTGCACAATATCATATGCAACTCTCATTTAAAATCAGGTTTATGTGTAAAAAAGTTGAAGCATACTTACAGGACTGTCTTAAAGGGATAGTTCACCCAAAAATTTAAATTAGCCCATGATTTACTCACCCTCAAGTAGTGTTGTCATAAGTACCGACCGCGATACCACAATCGGCACTGAAATTTTAAAAATGTGACGCTTTGAGAGCTGTTGAGCTGGAATCATAAACACCTCTGACTGGCCATTGTGCTTGCGCGCTCACTGGATGTGTCTGTGATTGGCTACAATGATCAATGCACGGGAGCGTTTGAAAGTGTTTTGAAAGCGGGAGTAGGAGCATCTGAGAGCACAAGCAAAGCATCGACCAGCGGACCGGTAGGCTAATAGGCGGCTGCATTCAAACGGCGTGTGTATCTGTGTGTGTAAGCGTCATTGATGTATATTTACATGTTTTTGAAGTGCTGGTCATTGTAGCCAATCACAGACATATTTGATGAGCGCGTGAGCACAATGACCAGTCAGAGGTGTTTACGATTTTACTGAAGATTACCGACTTCAGTATCGCGGTCGGTTCTTTTGACAACACTACCCTCAAGTCATCCTAGGTGAATATGACATTCTTCTTTCAGACGAATCAGAGTTATATTAAAAAAAGTCCTGGCTCTTCCGAGCATTATAATGGCAATGACTTGGTTCATTTTTTAAGTCCATAAAAATGCATCTATCCATCATATAACTGCTCCACACGGCTCCGGGGGGGTTAATAAAGGCCTTCTGAAGCGAAGGGATGCGTTTGTGTAAGAAAAAATATCCATATTTAGAACTTTATAAAGTAAAATATCTAGCTTCCGCCAGATCGCCTTCCGTATTCAACTTATGGAAAAAGTGTTCAAAATGCTTACGACATTGCACACCAGTAAAAAAAAAATTCTGATCTGGCGGAAGCTACACATTTTAGTTTATAAAGTTTAAATATGGATATTTTTCTCACACAAATGCATCGCTTCGCCTCAGAAGGCCTTTATTAACACCCCGGAGCCGTGTAGAGCAGTTATATGATGGATAGATGCACTTGTATGGACTTCAAAAACAAAACAACCATTCACTGCCATTATAAAGCTTGGATTAGCCAGGACTTTTTAAATATAACTCTGATTGTAAATTATGGGCTAATTTAAATTTTTGGGTGAACTATCCCTTTAACATTCGGCGACACAACACCACTACAACGAAAAACAGAAAACTTTATATGCATTTTGGCCGTTCATTTACATGACAACTGTTTTGGGGGACTGAAAAAAACAAACTTTTGAAAAAAAAGTTTTTGAAGATGTAAAACAAATAAATAATACATAAATATTTAAATGACATTGTCTGTGTGTAAACTACAAAAATGTGAATTTGTGAAAATGTGTGCATGCCGTATTATGTGTTCAGTATATAGTGTTTCTTCACAAAGTGACGACTCAAACTGTTGCTCTGGCATGCATAATACACCCTTTTTAGTCGTTTTCGCAGATCTTTTGTCGTCTGTCGCAACATAGTCGTCTGTACATGAAAAACACAAAGGAAAAACGTTTCTGCTTTTAATACATCGTTGTTGTGTAAACTTATCCTAAGACGTGAATTAAGCTTCACTCTCTTACGTCAGTGGCTGAAACCCTGGGGCTGGTGAGAGCTCCCTTCAAATAATCTGCCTTCATCCTAATAGATCTCCAAGTGACATGCTGAATCACCAGATCCTGACAAACCACTAGAGTACCTCAGGGTACGGTGCTGGACCCTTTCTCTGAAAATACACATCGGGATGTACCCAAAGCTGAATACCATATTCAAAAAGCCTCAAGACAAAACAGGTAACACATTCAAATGATTAGTAGAAAAAGTGTTTTGTTAGACAGTCACTCCTTGTTCTTGCTGGATAACAGAAGAGCCAGGTGACAGCACAATATTTTAGATAAAACAACTAAAACTACATTGCAATATTTTGTGTGTAAAGTAAATGAGTGTAAACTATATAAATGAAAATGAGTCGTGGCAGCCACATAAAACGCAGCACATATTTTCCTTGTTACATGTGAAATTAAATTATGAAGAATGAGGGATTGGATATGCTTTTCTATGTGCTGTACATGGCTTCTGCAAGCTATTGTTTTACTGGCTTTCAAAAAGTGGTGCGAACATTTCCCACCCATCCCACATGAATTAAAAAAAAAGGAATAATTGTATATATATATATACACAACACAATTACTCCTTTTTTTTAAATCAAAATGTATATATATACATTTATACATATTTATACATATACATATACATACATTTTGATTTCTTTTTATGGGCAAAACCAGATCTGTAATCTTTGACTGTAAGGTTATAATAAATGCAACTAAGCTCCCTAGCCTAGAAAGACAGGGTCCAAAAACCACTCCAACCGACTCCAGCTTAAAGCCCTGACTGGTGATGAATGCAAACTGTCATCCCTGGAATGAAGTGAAGACCTTGAAATTCTAATCCAATTCCTTTCCATGCTGATTCTTTTAATTATAGTGCAAATGCTGACATAATGTCAGAGGTTTCTCTCCTTAACACTGGAAATGTGATTACAGCAGACAGCAATACAGCACTGCATAGTTGTATGATCGATCCATCATGATTATAAATTAAATTTCTTCTGGGTAACACTCTGAGACAGGGCCAGACATGTGCCGCATTGATTTACTATAACCTGGGCAGTATGATTGATTTTTCTCACTTTATCTTTGCAGTCAAAAACAACACACAATCTTTTGATTAAACACTTATGTAAGGAGTAGGTGATTATATTGTGGGAGATTAAACAGATTTGTTAGTTTAATTGAAGTCTTTTATCATAATGATCAATATTATAAGAGTGCTCTGATGGCATATTGAATGGCTGTACTCTTGCTGTTCTACCGAAGCACACTACCAGCCGGGCGAATATAATACTTTGCCCTGCATTAGTACAGTGGCTATAAAAAGTCTGCACATCCCTGTTAAAACGGCAGACTTTTCAAATTAAAATAATAAGAAGTAAAATCCTGTTTTATTAATGTGGTATTGTAATCACCTTTATTGTGATTCTGAAATTCATGCAACAAAAAACTCTCACACCCCATGTCCATTCAAAAAAAGAAACATTATCAGTACTATATTGATAGTCAGAGGCAGACTTAACCATTAGGCAAAGGTAGGCGACCGCCTGGGGCCTCCGAAAGCCAAGGGCCCCCTAAAATACGAGATACACGTTCAACATGGACTCACAACCGCCTACGCGTCCGCGCTGAACGTGCATCTTGTAGAAAGTGTAGGGCCCATAGTAGTGTCCGTGACGTCACCCATAGGATTCTGGAGAGCAGTTTTGAAGCGTAAAGTAGGGACGTCACTCCCGGATAACAGAAAATGGGCAAAGAGGGGGGACGTGGGTGGAGCTGAAGTGACGCGATGACTAACAGACAGCAGACAAACGGCAATCCACCTGTCACTCAAAGTGGCCACGCCCTTAATTATGCAGAACTTTAAAGGAACTGTATGTAAGAAATGTATTTCAATTAATCATAAAATGGCCCTGATATGTCACTAGACATTAAGAAATCATGTTAATTTCAAATATTTATATCACTGACAACGGTTGTCCGGCCAAGATATTGTCATTTTAAAAGTGTAGTTGCAGCCCTCAACTGATGTTGATGTTGACATGTAGTGTTTTGGCCTGAAGCGCCACCCTCCACCTATCTACCAATCACGAAGTCAGTAGTGTTTCTGCATTCGGGTTGCCCGCTCTGCTCTAGTTACCACAGCTGCAGCTACACACTTTTTGGATAAACAATGTCTAACTTTACGAAACCTAAACAACCTCGTTATGAATCAGAAAAACGTTGTGACAGTGTCCGAAATAAAACAAGGATTTGTATAAGAGATGCCTTTGAAAGATGGAGAAACGGCTGAAAACGGAGAATAATTTGAAGACTGATGCCAACGTTGCTAATTTTCTCCTGGACAGGTAAGGGTCATCTATGTTTGGCTAATTTGTACTTAATGTAAATGGACATTTTCAAATATTCATGACAGTCGAACAAAGTTATGCATGTTCGTGCAAAGTAACGTTAGGTTAGCGCAGATGGAGGAGGTGGGTAATTGAATTGAAAAGGTATAAAGGAATTGTTTGGTAAATAAAAACGGCGAGTCGTCATTGCTAATATTAGTAATGCATTATCAGAGCCCGTTTCTCTGTCATTATGCTGGGACGCTGAGGAAAACAACATTAGCACGCTTTTTATTGCAATGTGAAAACGTATTTGAGACCGTAGCCTAACGTTACCTCGGTAAAAATGATTCCTCATTCGTTCTTCGCATATATAGTGGACAAAACATGCTGCAAGTTGACCTGTATGACCATTGCTAATGTTATTTAGCTTTGCTGTAATTTTACTATAGTATTTTTTCATGTGGGAATGTACTGTCACATACAAGCGTTCATATTTACGATTAGTTTTGGCTAATCGCCATTAGTAAATTTTTGCGATTCATAATTACTTCACAAAACATCGCTCTTGAAGCATAAACATAATTAACAGAAAGAAAAAAAACCTTGTCACTTGCCATTGAAAGCTCCTAGCAGCCTACGTTCCTGCTGGATCCTGCAGCCTAGCTGGCAACCTCGAGTCAGGGGGAGGGGGAGAGGGGATACACCGCTCAACAGTAATTTGAAAGTGATTGCAGTACCAGTTTTGGCCACAGTCCTACATACAGCTCCTTTAAGGCTTTATATGATGTAAACGAATGAGTTATAAAATAATTCACCCCCCTCACAGTTGTCATGAAGGGCAAACTTAGTTGTATAGATTAAAACCACAATTTGTACCAGACTGTAAACATGTTTTAATCTGCTGTAAAGTTGGCCATTTTAACATGGGGCTCAATGAGATTCTGCTCCTTCTGGAGCCTGTCTCTAGCGGCCAGTCGATGAATTGCAGTTTAAGTCACTTCCGTATTGGCTTCAAGATAACTGGGGGAGGTTGAAAACGTGTACAGGATCACGGAATCCATTCATACAAACGAAATGTCACGGAATGAATGGCGCAGACGCGTGGTTTTGTTTACTACTGAAGCACATGTGACACTCGCCTGCACAATTCATTCACACAGAGACATAAAACATCATAGAGCCCATTTCATTTGAGAGAAACTATCAGTAACATATACACAGAAAAAGGTCTTCAAAGTAAAAAAGTTTGGACAGTATAGTGTGTCTTAATGTAATCATTTTAACAGTAGGCTAGGCCTAAACCTCTGTTGTGTAGGACTTTGAGTGTACAAAAATTTAAGGATTTTTTTAATTTTCATTGGAATAAAAGATAAATGTTGTATGCCTTCAATTGGCCCAATGGTAAAGAGAGTCAGACTTGTAACCCGAAGGTTGCGGGTTCGAGTGGGGGGAGTGAATAACCAGCGCTCTCCTCCACCCTCAATACCATGAACCCCCAACTGTTCCCCGGGCACCGCAGCAATATGGCTGACCACTGCCCTTGGTGTATGTTCACGGTGTGTGTGTGTTCACTACTGTGTGTGTGCACTTGGATGGGTTAAATGCAGAGCACAAATTCCAAGTATGGGTCACCATACTTGGCCACACGTCACTTCACTTCTCTTCACTTCACAACAGTGAAAGGAACCTCAAGGTTGTAAATGTGCAATTGTATAGGGCCCCATTCCTGTATTTTGCCTGGGGTCCCCAAATCCGCCCCTGATGATAGTATGTATACTCAATGAGCACTCAAGATTCTATTAAAGACTTAAACATAGCTACCATATCAAGATCCATTCCTGCATTTTTACACTGGTGGGGTTTCAAAACGGCATGCTAGTTTGGCCAATTAAAAAACGAGCAAGAACACATTGTTCTTACCACAGCCTTATATATTGAAATCCTAAAATAAACAGTGTTGTTATATGAAAAGTGTTGTCTTAAGAAAAATTGTGATACATTTTCCAAGTATTACAAATAAAAAATACGATAAAAAACAGTATCATGACTTTTACAGAAGGGACATTGTAAAACCATCTCATTAAACTCCAGAACTAAACCTCCTATATCACAATGGAGCACTCTCCACTGAAGATCTCCGCATCTCTTAGAGACAGGAGGCTTATATAATGCTCACCAGGATGGATGTACTTCTTCACAAATAGAGATCTTAGCCCTCCATTTAGTATCTGTCCAACATGCATATATTTAACATAAATACAGCTCGGGAAGAATTAAGAGACCACTTAACATTGATTTCTCAATGTTAAGTGGTCTCTTAATTTTTTCCAGAGCTGTATAATAAAGTTCAGTTTATTTCTAAAGCACATTTAATAACAGCAGCAAGGCTGACCAAAGTGCTGTACAATACAAAATGAAAAAGACCATAAGATAACAGAACAAAACAAGACATTATTACAGTATGTATTAAAAGTCAACGATATGTTTTAAGATTTGAATGCAGATAAGGTAGAAGCAGCCCTAATGTGGTTTGGAAGGCTGATCTATAAAGTGGGACCATCCACAGAAAAATCTCTATAACCCTTGCACTTTAAGCGAGTTCTTGAAATTCAGAGTAAGTTTTGATCTTCAGACCTTAGGCTTCGTGAGGGATTATAGGGGTGGAGAAAATGAGACAGATAGCTCGGCGTTTGCTTATGTAAATATTTATAGACAAGTAATAGGATTTTAAACTCAATTCTATAATTTACTGGCAACCAATATAGATCTTTCAGAATGGGAGTGACATGCGTTTGAGACTTTGACGTACCATAATAGACGCAATAGATTTGCAATAATCCAGCCTAGTCATAAATAAAAGCATGGATTGCAACTTCCAGAGACTTCTCGGATAGAAATGGCCTAATTTTAGCAAGCAAAACTAGAACCAATCAGAGAGCTAATATGTTTATTAAACTTGAGAGAATTGTTAAACTCCACACCCAAACTCCTCACATAAGGACAAAAGGTTGTAGATATCCAAGACCGATCTCGTTACTTCTTGGAGAAACAGAGGGTCAAAAAACAATAACTTCTGTTATATCTGCATTCAAAGAAAGGAAGTTTATAGAAAACCAACATTTAACCTCAACAGGCAAATAGGGAATTTAAAGCAATTTGATTGTTCCGAGCCATGGGCAGGTAAATTTACATATCATCAATGAAACAAAACTTGGGCTCCCTAGAACCCAAGGGAAGCATATATAGTGAGAAAAGAGCTGGTGATAAGACCGAACCCTGTGGCACTCCACAAGCCAGATTTTCAATAGAAGAAGTGATGTTTCCTATCTTACCTGAGAATTTTCTGTTTGTGAAAAAAGACCAACCATTTTAAGACTGTCCCCCCAAGCCCACACAAGATATTAATCTGGAGATTACAATCTTGTGATCAATTGTATCAAAAGGCAGAGGACAGGTCTAACATAACTAAAAACGACTTTTACCTGAATCTGTAGCAATTAAAATACCATTAAGAACCCAGTTTTAGTACTATGTTGTGCCTTAAACCCATATTGAAATTCTTCAAAAATCTCATTATAAAGAGTTTTCTTCGCCACATTATGAAAAACCAAGTCCGCATATCCCTTCAACAATGTAAATCAGAATACATTGTTAAAGGGATATGGGGACAACATATTACCACCATCTTCTCTGTCTTTAGATGTCACCTTCAACTCAGTACCCACCCTCAGTAACAGCACACAAGTGGGACCTAGTAAAAGCTTATTTTAATAAAAGCATATTTTCAAACAACCTAGCAAACACCCCTTACACTCATGTCTCAACAGCTCACAGTAGGCTACTTTCAATAAAAGGTCCAACATGTTAGGAATACTTTTATCTGTGTTGCCGTCTCATGAGGAAAAAAAATTAGTAGGCTAACATCCTGTCTAGAGCAAACACAAGTGTCTCCCTTATAATAAACCCATCCAACATATCTGCACCGGGTGCATTTTTGATTGTTTGAGGCTGTCTACACTGGACACGTCAAAGTAACATTATAAACTGGCACATTTGTTTTGAATTGATTTAAGATGATGCATTGTGGCGTCCATTGTAGTGTGTTGCTTCGCAATCCCCTAGTAACTTAATGATAATAATTTGTTACATTTATATAGCGCTTTCCTGGGTACTCAAAACACTTTACATGGAGGGGGGGGGGGGTGATCTCCTCAGCCATCACCAATGTGCAGCACCACCTGGATGATGCGACGGCAGCCATATTGCGCCAGAACGCCCACCACACACCACCTGATTGGTGGAGAGGAGACAGGGTGATGAATCCAATCAGTATATGGGGATGATTAGGAGGCCATGATGGTCAGAGGCCAATGGGCAAATTTGGCCAGGATGCCTGGGTTACACCCCTACTCTTTTTCCGAAGGACATCCTAGGATTTTTAATGACCACAGAGAGTTAGGACCTCGGTTTAACGTCTCATCCAAAGGACGGTGCTTTTTGACAGTATAGTGCCCCCTTCACTATCCTGGGGTGTTAGGACCCACACAGACCACAAGGTGAGCGCCCCCTGCTGGCCTCACTAACACATCTACCAGCAGGTACCTAGTTTTCCCAGGAGGTCTCGCATCAAGGTACTGACCAGGCTCAGCCCTGCTTAGCTTCAGTGGGAAACCAGTCTTGGGCTACAGGGTGATATGGCTGCTGGTGAACTTTGACAAGTTCATCACCTGTTTAAACTTTGAAGGTAAAATTTTGGCTTGCACCAACTGAAGCTGAATAAATTTTCCCATGTAACATGTCAGTCATGGTCCTGGTTAAACACCCTCTGGCTTCGCCTGGTTCAGTAGCCACGCCGCCAACTCTTGCTATAGGTTGAGCTGGAAAGAGACTGACAGATCTGAGCGGACCGCTCTCAGTTTTTTGATGGTGCCTGGAAGGCTCAATGTTTACACTTTTGTGGGAGATAAACCCATGAATGGTATAGTAATAGTAATCAATAAACAACAAACTGGGTTAAGAGTCGTATTTAGAACAGGGAACAGATGACTGTTTTCTGTTAAGCAATAAACAGCACAGTGTTCAACTCCCAAACACATATTATACATGTGCATGTTTTTAATAAAGACTATAGCTACTGTAAACTAAATGAAACAGCCTAGCCTTCATCATGGCCGGTGATATTATCATAATAATCATTTCTTTATACCGAATGCAGCCATACAGCCGTGTTGTGAGCCATAACCTGCTTGCTGTCTACAGTAGTTTCTGAATACTGACCCAGCACTGACTTACAATATCAAATCAAATCAATATTTTCACATCGCAGACACTCAAAATCTATAGCAAACTGAATTATACCTGAACACTCGAAGGGAGAGTCTAAACTGATAGCATTGAGAGAGCTTCAAATTTTATTTTCAGACCTTGGTGACTGGTTATAGCCATGCTCACTTCATAACCAATCCTACAGTTCAATCAAATAGAAATGCAGTTAAGTAACATTGGAAATGATCATGTTTTATAACCAGACAGAAACTGCCTCCATAGTTGAGAATGATATCTTAAACCATTTTTCTTTCTCCGTTATCTATCATCTCATAGGGGTGTAACCATACACTCATGTCACGAGTCGATATAAATTGTGATACTGAACTCACGATACGGAATGTATCGCAATGTTTTAAGCCAAAATGTTTTTTTTTAATTATTATTAAAATAATAGTATTATTAGTGTATTATTATCAGGACCCACAAATATTCTGCCAATGCATTATTATACATTATATTCAACATTATTTATAGTCGTTTAATGTAGTAATGTCACTGAAACTCCGTAAATGTTCATTTTTTCCCCTCACGCATTACTCACGCTTTCAATGCAGGCAGCATCTCTCCCAGTGCTCGCTAAGTCCCGCCTCTCCCGCTATTAATGCACTATACATATAAGAATAAACCATCTAAAATGCTTTGAATAATCACACTATAAAAACTAAATGTGATCTGGTGATTTAAATGATGCTCATCCTAAAAAACCATTGTGTCTCTTCAGAAGACTTGGATTTGGATTAGACACTCGATTAGTCCTTTTGACTATGCTTTTATGACATTTATTGGATCTTTTAAGTTTGAGAGGAATGGACTTTAAATGGAGGGAAAGAAATCTCTCAGGATTTATAAAGAATATCTTCATTTTTGTTTGGAAGTTAAAGGGATAGTTCACCCAAAAATGAAAATTAGCCCATGATTTACTCACCCTTAAGTCATCCTAGGTGAATATGACATTCTTCTTTCAGACGAATAAAATATTTAAAAGACGAGTTATATTAAAAAAGTCCTGGCTCTACCAAGCTTTATAATGTCAGTGACTGTTGCTCTGTTTTTGAAGCCCATAAAAAATGCATCTGTCCATCAAATAACGAGCACCACACGGCTCTGGAGGGTTAATAAAGGCCTTCTGAAGTGCATCGATTTTTTTTTTTTTTTTTACGCGTTTGTGTAAGAAAAATATAAATATTTAAAACTTGATCAAGTAAAGTTCCAGCCGACCACTTTCCGTGGAAAAGTGTTAAATGTGCCTTCTCGCGATTCAAGATGCCTACTAACATCTGACGAGCGTACCTGCGTAAGCCGAGCGTAAGCCTTTGATCGGCAGAGGCACTTTCAACACTTTTTCCATAAATTGAATACGGAAGGCGATCGGCCCGACACTTTATAAAGTTTTAAATATGGATATTTCTCTGACACAAACGCATCGATTCGCTTCAGAAGGCCTTTATTAACACCCCAGAGCCGTGTGGAGCATGTTATTTGACGGACAGATGCATTTTTTATGGACTTCAAAAACAGAGCAACAGTCACTGTTTTTAATATAACTCAGATTGTATTCGTCTGAAAGAAGAATGTCATATACACCTAGGATGACTTGAGGGTGAGTAAATCATGGGCTAATTTTAATTTTTGGGTGAACTAACCCTTTAAACGAAAGGACATGAGGGTGAGTACATGATGACAGAATTTAAATTTTTGAGTGAATTATACCTTATAAATACCGCAAGTTGAGCCTTGGATAAAACAAATCTATATCGCGAATCATATCGTTTACATTAACGATATATATAGTCGCATTTATCGCATATATCATCCTTAGCTTAATTACTGTCACACTATAAGTGTTTTATGGCATGACTTTTCTTTTTTTTCATGAAACTGCTAACAGACATTATATGACTTTGTTATAACTCTCTGTAAAGCTGCCATGAAACAATATGCATTGTGAAAAGCGTCAGCGATACCCAAATAAATGTGAGTTTGACTTGACTAATTGACTAATAATGTCTTGGTTATGTATGTAACCTCTGTTCCCTGAGAACAGGGAATGAGATGCTGCGTCGGAATGACGCTACGGGGGAACGCCTCGGAGTGACAGGTGTCTGAAGATACTATCGAATCACGGCAAAGTCTTTGACCGACGTCAGCCCATGACGTCATCATCGTGCGACCCGGAAGTATATAAGGGCGCCGTGCCAACACAAACACATCTTCTCGTCTGAAGGGACTGTATGGCAGACAGGCCCAGAGGCATGGCATGTGATGCAGCATCTTGTTCCCCCTTGAGGTTCTCAGGGAACAGAGGTTACATACATAACCAAGACGTTCCCTTTCGAAAGGGAACTCGCGCTGCGTCGGAATGACGCTACGGGGAACGATATACCAACGCCACCATGCTGAGGGGAGTGTCTGCCCACTGGCAGTTACAACTGTCAGCACAAGTAAATTCAACTGAAAAACCTGAACCACTCCCCCTCAGGTCACACTGGGCTGTCAGTAGGGTTGGGAACCGAGAACCGGTTCTTATGCAGAACCGAAACTGATTTTTGAAAAATACCAGAACCGTGCGAAATTCCTAAGTTTCGGTTCCGAAAACGGTTCTGGTGCAATGTGTGTGCGAAGCGCTGGAAGCGTATCCTTTAATAGCGAGTGACAGCCAGTGTTGCCAAGTCCGTGGTTTTCCCGCTTTCCCATTTTCCACTGTTTTCCACTGGGCTGTGTTTCATGTCCGCGGGTTGAAGCGACCCCAATTATGTGATATTTAGCCCCGGAAATGCGAATTTTACAGGAGAAGCCCCCCTGAAACGCGATTGGGCTTGTTTTGGGCTAGTTTTGAGTAGCAATTGTGCGGGTTTTGTTGTGAAAACCTGGCAACCCTGGCTCACCTCATCATGAATATTAATGACGTTGCCTGCCGCTTCCAGGAGTGCAACGCAGTTCAGCACTGAAAGCCCTCGCGCTACACATTTACGGTTTTGCATCAGATATTTTCTCGTTGACCACCAGCATGGCGAAGAGAAAATCACAAGTATGGATTCATTTCCAAAGAATGAATGATAATGAAGCAAAATGTAACACATGTGAATAGTTAATAACATGCAAAGGAGGCTGCACTAGCAATTTGACAAAACATTTGCTACAGCACAGAGTGCCACAGGGCTTATACCAGATTTATAGTGAAAGGCCTATATACTGTATGTATGTATATATTTGTCAACTGTTGAGTCACCATGGTTTAGGTAAGCGTTTAGGCACAATTACCTTTGTAATGCTGAATTGCAATTGATTATTTACAAGTTCACTGAATAACTGAATTACTATTAAATTAATATACAACTAATTAATAAATATAACTAATAAATATAATTTATAACTTGGTTTTATTCAGAGACAGAGAGATAAAATGTAATAAGACAATTTCAGAGGTGTTAATTTGAAAAAAAAATGTGTTGCAAAAATGGCTTAATTAATACTGTAATATATGTACAGTACAGGACTTTTTTGACATTACCAACCTGTAAATTAATTTTAGAGCAAGTAATAAACACAAAATGGATTGTTTGAGTTGTGTATTGTGCCTTTTTCCTTTACCACTATTTGTTTAATCATTTTAATGGAACCGGAACCGGAATCGTTAGGCGGAACCGGAACCAGAACCGGAACTGGAAAATTTCTCACGATTCCCAACCCTAGCTGTCAGTGACAGCATCCCCTACGGTCATAGCCCAAGCTATACGCCTAAGACGGAGCCTTAATAACACTGCATGAGGTCCTATCCAGACAGCTCAAAGGCCCGGGACCACTACTTCAACAGAAGGGGTCCCTTTAAGGGAATGTGGCTAGGGGACCTGAAGGAGCTCCAGCCAAGTCACTACCCGGGGAACATATTCACCCGGGTGCCTCCAGGGAGGCCTGACCTGGTGCCCTAAGTGTTTTGGACACTTCGGTTTGGTCAACCCTGTCTGTTCAGAAGCAGAGCCTCCGGATGGTGCCTCAGAAAGGCATCCAGACTAAGGGACTGAAAACTGGCAGTCCTTCTTAGCCTGGACCTCAGAGACGGGTTATCCTAGAGAGCAACACTCAGCATAGCGCTTTACAACCCTTGCTAACGAGGGGGAGTCTTCCTGCTCAAATCAAGGATCTACCAGGTACTTGTGTTTCAAAGCAATAGGGAGGCCGGAAAGGCCTATGGATCGGTCTAACAGGGAGGCCTCACAAGAGGCCTGTGACCGGAATCAGGCGGCTGTATACTCATAGATGACCCTCAGTGAGGGCAGCACCTGAACCTGCCTGGCGGGTAACCCCTAGCTGTAGGCTAACCTACAGGCTAAAGGCTAAAGGTTAAAGGTTCTCTTACTCACAGAGAACTGGTAACAGGGAAGTGCCTACACTTGGGAACTTCGCCCTCAAGGAGGCCCCATGGGGCCTACTATCTGATAGCTAGTTTCTCAGGGAAGCCTAGAGAGGCCTACTACCTGACAGCAATTTATGCCGGCTCCCAGAGTGTTGAAGCTCCCCTTCAGGGAGGTCTGGTGAGGCCTACCACCTGCGAGCGGTAAATGCTAAACCCCAAGCAGCTGAGATCACCCCTAGGGAGACCCAGTGCGGACCTACTGTCTAATAGCAGTTCATGCTAACTGACCAAGTGACCACAATCTGGGTGCTTGCCCTCAGGGAGGCCTAATAAGGCCTTCCACCTGATACCCTGCTAGGCCGCATACCCGGACGCTGTACGTCTGTGCTCGCCTCCAGGGAGGCCTGGCCAAGGCCTTCCAACTGACAGCAGGCCTACAGGGAGGCCTGATGAGGCCTACAACCTAATAGCCAGCAGGCTAGCTGTCCGGATGTGGAAACATCGGTACTTGCCTTCAGGGAAGCCTGGCGAGGCCTCCTACCTGACAGCAAGGCTTCAGGGAGGCCTAATGAGGTCTACCACCCGACAGCCTGCTATGCTAAATACCCCGATGCTACACATCGGTACTTACCTTCAGTGAGGCCTGGTGAGGCCATCCAACTGATAGCACGCCTTTAGGGAGGCCTGGAAGGGCCTTCCACCTGACAGCCGACCTTCAGAGAAGCTTAATGGGGCCTACCCCTGATGGCCAACCAGGCTACTTTTCCCGATGCCGTACATCGGTACCTGCCTTCAGGGAGGCCTGGTGAGACCTACTACCTGTTAGCATCAAACATGCTAACCGTCAAGTGACTGAGACTTAGAGCACTCCTCCAGATGGGCCTACTAACTGAAAACAATTATGCAAATTGTCAGAGTAACCAAAACTCGTCTTCATGGAGGCCTGGTGAGGCCTACCACCTGATAGTTAGTCAGGCTAGCTGTCTGGATTTGGAAACATCGGCACTCGCCTTCAAGGATGCCTGATAAGGCCTACTACTTGATAGCAAGCCATGCTAGCTCCCCGAGTATCCAACTCTGGAACTCACCTCCAGGGAGGCCTGGTGAGGTCTACCACCTGGTAGCAGGTTTACAACTGACTGCTATGAACACCTTGACAGTTAGCCCACTGGCTGACTAATAACTACCCATTGCACTGATGGGGACCCACCCTCAGGGAGGCTACGTAGAGCCTACTAGCCGGTAACAAGTCTTCACAAAGCCAATGTCTCTGGGAAACATATCACACCAATTCAAACAAATTGGGGCCGCCCACAGGAGGCCTCTTAGGGCTAGCTACCTGGTCGCAGCTGCTATGCACCCAGACATAGAAAAATGGGCTGGCTCTGACCGCGCGACTCTCACGTGAGAGTAGGCTGATATTACACAGGGAAGGTATATGGGCTCAAATTCACGTAGTGAACAGCCAGAGGTGAACGACGCACCTCCATCAACCCTACAACCTAGGCCAACTAAGCAAACATACCCAACTGAAGCTCCAGCGTCAGTCTCTAGTAAACATCCTCTAGAAGAGACAAACTACTCTACCCTGTGGAGGCTTAGGGAACTGAAGACACACAGTAACAAAACCCCAAGCGGTAGCAAACACGCCATTCACCCGGAAGGAAGTTCTACCGCTTAGAATTCCGCTCACATTCCAGAGGAAATGAGCGGCGGCCTACACCCTCTAACCCTGAGAGGAGGCCTACGTTACAAACATATGACACCATGAGTGGCGGCCTACCCCGCGAAACCACAGAGGGGAAAGCCAACACACACTCACCTCCACAGCCCAGAGCCTGGCGCTGTATTAAGCCACCTACAGGGGAAAACTTCACTTAACTCCTCCTTCCTAACGGTTGCGTAACCCACACTCTATACAGGGAACAAAGGTCTGTAAGAAATACATATTTTAGTGTTATCACACAAAATAGACCACTCTCAACTGTGGCGTGTAGATCGAAGTCTCACCACACAGTTCTCATATGACCGCGGTGTTCTACCGCCCTTGCATGCCTGAAAGGGCCGCTCTCACTGATCAAGCCAAGGCGGGCCGCCGAATATCCTTCCACCCAGCCCCAGGCCTGATGTAAGAAGCGCCTGGAGAGACGCTCTATGAAGAAAACTAAGAGGGATCCTTCTTCCTACAGGAGTCCCACCTCTTTTGCGACCTACTCCTATGAGGGGGCGCACGAAAGGCAATACTGGCACTCTGGCCCTGTCTCCAGCCCTTGGGCCATGACGGGCCAGGCCCTCCCGCCTGCCTGGGCGTGGATCTGGATCTCAGCGGTACACAGGTTAAACGCTGCCGAACGTGCCTTCGCCTCTCCAAACTTTTATTGAAAAGTTTGCAAGGCAAAACCGGCGAATCATGGAGTAAGCTCTTTCCTTTCTCCACGACATCCGCCGAGTTCGACCACGAGCTCAGCCTCAGCATGAGCGGGACAGCATCATCCAGTCCCAGATGCCACACTCTCTTCCCTCAAGAAGAAAGCCAGACTAGAGTGGAGCGATCTCAGATTGAGAACCGCTCACACTTACACACAAACAACTTCATATGAACTGACTGTGCATGCTCTTGATCCCAGGCAGTAAACACACACTCGTGTGTATTAAATAATGAATTTGTATTACCTTAACTCGTATAGCACTTCAAAAAGACAGTCCCTGAAGACGAAAAAGATGTGTTTGTGTTGGCACGGCGCCCTTATATACTTCCGGGTCGCACGATGATGACGTCATGGGCTGACGTCGGTCAAAGACT
This sequence comes from Gobio gobio, assembly GCF_949357685.1. Taxonomy (NCBI): domain Eukaryota; kingdom Metazoa; phylum Chordata; class Actinopteri; order Cypriniformes; family Gobionidae; genus Gobio; species Gobio gobio. Next base: position 8,886,927 of record NC_137109.1, on the reverse strand, counting down.
TTGCCATGATTCGATAGTAGCTTCAGACACCTGTCACGCCGAGGCGTTCCCCGTAGCGTCATTCCGACGCACCGCGAGTTCCTTTTCGAAAGGGCACTTGACTTGTGTAATTATAAATGTCATAACAGAAATTAATTACAGCTGTAATTACATGCAGGTATTTTTTAATATAAGTACAATGTAAAAGCATGTATGTACACAATCAGTGCATTTATCAAATTATTAATTTAAATGTTATTACATAGTAGTTAAAGACATAAGTTTTGTTTGTGTGTGTGTGTGTGTGTGTGTGTGTGTGTGTGTGTGTGTGTGTGTGTGTGTGTGTGTGTGTGTGTGTGTGTGTGTGTGTGTGTGTGTGTGTGTGTGAGAGAGAGAGAGAGAGAGAGAGAGAGAGAGAGAGAGAGAGAGAGAGAGAGAGAGAGAGCGAGAGAGAGAATGTGTGTTCAACAAAGCAATTGAGCATACCATTTCAACATGAATTCATAGTTTCATAGTGTCTACTATACTGTCATACAGCCCCATACAGATGACATTTTCAGCTCTTTCCAAGGCATACAGAATACTGACTTGACAGCTTTTATGAGGTTGGCTGCGTCACATTTTCTTAGCAAAGCTGTCATAGTAGACCAACTTTAATTCTAGTAAATCTGTGATTCAGCTCCATGAGGCTCGAGGCCAGGGAAATCAGCTGCTTTTTAATATTTAAAATCACTTTTCGGTCCTGTGACATTAAGTTCAGTCTGCATGAATATTTCATAAATCTTTAGTTCAGCATAATTTCATAAAAGCTGCGAGTGTGGTGCATTTTTAAACATAACTCAGGTCTTAGAAAACTTGAATAATGGCTTTTAAAACTAGTGAAAATGGCAAGGGAAACAATAGAACAAACCCAAAATGTACACTTAAAGATTTTGTGTTTATTTATTAATGAGCAAATGCATAACAATGTTCTAAATAGCTGCCATCATGCTTTATCTGCTGGGTCATTAAGGTAAGATTACAAAATAATTAATTAACCTGTAATTTTATACAAAGAAAAAGAGGATCTACTATGGTGGCAGATTTGTCTTATATGTCTTGTACTGACTTTTTTGCTTTACTGTCAGTAATGTTGGTGTTGCTAATAAGGGGTGCATTTCCCAAAAGCATCATTGGCCAGCTATGGTCGCAAGTATAACATGGAAAAAATTGTCTGATTTACTCTTTATTATTTGTGATCTACAACAGTGTTTCCATACATGTTTTCAGTCATGGCACTGTGTGGCACCCTACATTAGTATTAGTGTCGTCACAATACTGGAATTTAACTTTGATAAGACAGCTTGAAAATTACAAATATTCGATACCATTTTCTATACCAGGGAAGAACCGCCATATATAGGGTACTGTCATATATTTGTAATATTATCAAATTTGTCAATCCATTGAAAGTCAAGGCAAGCAATAATTTCTTCTGAAAAGATCACTTTATATGATGACACATTTTAATTAAGGCTTTTATTCATATATAGGCAATGCTCAATTACCATTATAACTATCTCACCTTCTCACCTAAATGTGTTGCAGTAGCACAAGATTGATTTCAAACTTTGAATTGAATTTAAAAAAGACAAGTAAACAGTCAGTAATAAAATAAATACAATACAAAATAAAGATACAAACAAAATACATTGCTTTAAGTTTTTCAGGTAGGTCTAACAGTTGTAGCGCTATTCAGGTAAGAACTACAGAAATTGAAAAAAATTATTAAATGCAAAATAATCTTGGAACGTTTTCATTGTAAAAAATTAAATACAGATTAATCAAATAAAGTTACAAAAGTTGTTCTCTTTGTCTTTTGTTGTTTGATTAACAATACAGACAGCATGTTTAATAGGCCGCTGTCGCTTTAAGAGCTGATGCATGGATCCAATATACAATTGCACATGCATATCTGAACTGTTTATGTTCATTTAGAAGATAACCGACTGTTTAAGAGCTACAAACCTCTTAAAATAAATCCATTTGGCACTCATGAGCTGTTTGAGAGGCAGTGTTGTGTGTGCACCCTTTGGATGTAAACAGGAATGAAAATGATGCGCAATCAAACGCCAAAAGTCATACCAACCTTTGTTAAAAAATAGACTTGTGCGGAAACGATCGCTGCACTGTTGCATGCGCACCTATGCTGGAACGCATTGCCGGACCGCATCCATGGGCAGTGTGAATGCTATAACCTGATAACATGGGCACGGACAAAAAATACCTGCCGTTAGTATTTATAAGCTAATAGTGCAGAAGTTGTCTAGTAGAATGTAACACAAAAATAGGTTGTGTAACTTTGTAACTTTTTCCATTTGCGAGAGGTCGCCTGTAGTTTGATGACGCCAAGTATGAGTGCAGACTCTTGGGACATGTGGTCTTCCCCTCACAGCCGGTGGGAAAGAATCGGGATAGGACTCGGGCAGAAATCATGTTGATGGATGTGATTATTAACGTTACTGTAGTCTGAAGCAGGGCAGGGCTGAGTGTTGTGGAGCTGAGGAACCGCTGGAGCGATTGTTAATGAGATGAACGCAACACATGCCTCGCGAGCAGCGGGACTTTTATTATGACACAGTCGCTGGCGCCACTTCCGCTTCTCCGGTCATGAGTATGAGGTAACACAGCTCTGTTTATCATATTAGACACATCTGAGTGTGTTGAAAATGATGTTCTGACGTTACTCTGTGTGTTCTCTCGGCGGCTGCTATGACACTTGTTCACACTGCAGTGAGAATAAAGCGTTTCTGCTAAATAAAACTAGAAACCGAGGGGAACGCAGATATGATGTCATCGACAGGCGACTCCCTCACACGTCCCGGTTCCCTGGTTCAAATAGCAATTTCTCACAATTTACAAATAGTTGGAAACATTTGGGATATTGTAAGTACTCAACTGAAAATATATAACACTGGCCTAGTGGTTTTGGGATATTTTACTGCAAAAATGTTACATATTCATCCGTTTTCACACCGGTTCATCACACCGGACTTAATGGACATAATGGAAATACATAAAAATAAGTGGCCGGTGAACTGGGAGAACAATAGAGTAAACTTTATTGTTTCATACACAATGTGTAGGCGATCTGATATGAATAAAAACTTTGTCAAATTATAATTGAAATGATTATTATTGCAGCTTCCATAGACATCAGTTTATGGAATTGGAATTTAACAAATTATAGGCTAATTGAACATTTTATAAAGTACTCCATTCAAATGTCTAATTAAATATCTGAAACCTAAAATTAATATGTGGTTTGAAACACTAAAGAGCTATGATATATGAAAAGAGTGCCCGCCCTCCTACGCACTTCCGCTCAATTTTCATTTTCCTTCAGTACTCCGTCTGGGATTGCGGCATATTCTCTGGTTTTCTCCCGTCAAATTTTAGTGGCTGAGAACGATGCGCTAGTCTGAGAGGACATGCGTCACGACCAAACGTAAGCGATTGGTTATGGCAGATGCAGAGTGGCTCTGGGCAGATCCAATCGTTTTAAACTTCAACAGAGTACCCGCCTTCAAGGAAGTTAACGCTTGTCAATGGAGAGTGGCCAGACTCTCTGTACAAATGAAATGTACGAGAGTCTGGTAGGACCAGGCTAGCTCAGCGCTAGCCAAAAAGCGAAAGCACGTCTGAATTTAGCAGTGACACTGAACGCTCTAATCACCGGTGTGATCGTACGCGTCAATGGGTTACAATCAATCCCTTTGACAAAATGAAACTGAGGAGGCACAAATCAGATCTGACGGGCAATGCCTCATTTTGCCCCCTTGTGGCACCAGCCCTGAGGCAACGACGTCGTCTGTGAGAAAATATCACTGATCAACTGAATGATTTTTGGTCTCAACGCTAATCTGTTAACAATGTGATCGATTCAAATCAAGCATACAAATTGTACTACTAAAGAAATCATCTGTCATGACTCCTGTCTACTAGCTAATTTTACCTCCGTACAATATTGACTAGCATTCATTTATTCTAAAGGATTTTTTTTTTTTTTTTTTCAGAACCTTTTCATGCATTTTGATGTTGTTATGACAGGTGCTGGAATCTGACAAAAGACTAAATGCAAACTAAAACATTTCCTTCTGCAATTTGACAAATAAATGGTAATTCACAGCAAACATGAAAACCTAGTTATCAGTGGATGCATCAAAGGCAGAGCCCACCTTTCATGTGAGGCCGGTGTGAATAAAGAAATGAAACCATGCACACACACACACACACACACACACACAGAAACTAAGACCTCTGAGAAGTCTAAGGTGTCAGTGTCTCGTTCGGTCATGACAGCAGAACCTGCTGTCATGCCTAACACATAATTTTTTTATCAACACTTGAATGTGGGTAAGTTTCATTAAAAAAGCAACATTTCTACATGTGTATCTTAAATATATACAATTATTATTCATAAATTCCCTAAAAACAAGTCTTAAAATCTTATTCAGTATTGCTTCTCAAGTAAATTTATCCTCATTCAAGGATTTAATTTTTTTTTCAAAAGAATGTAGATGATGTCAGACATGCATTTGATGCCTCTTTCTACAGCAATTAGTGACCTTTTAATGAAGCCCTGCTGAATGAATGCTTATCATCCTACTCTTTGGCTACGGTCAGACTGCAGGCAAATCAGATGTTTTCTCAAATCAGATCTTTTCAGGCAGACTGTCCGCGCTAATAATTGCAAGTGATCAGTGTCCAGACATAAACAACCTATCTGCGTGGATTGCTTCGGTAACATCGTAGGCTTTAAAAGACAATAGTGTCATTGTTCAAGTCAATTCAGGCTTGATTCAGTTCCATTTCAGTTCCAAAAGGACCATCTGAAATCCAATTTGAACAGCCAGAGCATCTGGGTTTGTTGTAAAAATCTGATTGGAATTGCATTTCAAACTGCCTCCAAATGTGGTTTAAATTATATTTGAAGAAATCAGATATCATGTGATGTTGTTTTTTGTTTTGTTTTTTGCTGTCCAGACTTTCAAAAACCCATCAACATAAAATATGGATATGCAAAAAATCTGATTTTTGCTACTAGTCTGAACATAGCCTTATTCTGTGGCCGTTTAATTAACTCTTGCCCTGGGCGAGTGTTTTTTTGTTTGTTTGTTTTTTAAGTTGCCAGCCATTGCAAGCATTTTTGATCATTGGCCCCCAGAATATTTTGTTGTATGAATATCTAAACATGCACTATTTCAAAAGAAAGAACAGATCCTCTGTTTAATAATAATAATTAAAAAACGCATACTTTTTTTATCAACACTTGAATGTGGTTAAGTTTCATTAAAAAAGCAACATTTTGAGCAAAACTTATAATTTTTGTCAAAGACTATATCCGGATCAGATTCAGAACAATGATCAAAACACAGATGGAGTAGATCAAGTCCATCAACACCCCTAAAGCTGCACAGTCGTTTCCTCTTCATGGGTTCGACATTTAATTTGTTAACATTTGGCAGTTTTGATTCATATGCTGTTTTAATAGGACTGAGTATTGACACAAATTTCACAATTCGATTAGATTTAGATTCAATATCGATTATTTTGGATATATATCAGGTAAAATACATGGCACATTTTCTCAAGGAAAACAAATCTCTTAACTAATGCTGTAAACTGGGAGTCAGTTTTAGCCTACTATAATATTGAAGGTAAAAATGAACTGATTTGTATACAAACACTTAAATTACACTCAATTATGTTTTTTTTAAATAATAATAAAGTTATAATATTAACTTTTCAATTACATAATCATATTTCTATGCCAGTGCAGTGCCAGATTTATTCATACATGCATTAAATATTGAAGAAGATTAAACATTTTAATGAATAGCCTATGTAATATGGTGCATATTATATTTAGCAAAATGCTCCTCTCTTGAGTTAATTTTTATAGCTGACTAACGAGTTTATGGACACTTTCCGCGGTTGAAACACTGATTGAGCGATTCCATGTGACATGATATGGATTTCGGTAAGTTGTACTGTATCTTTTAACACACTTACAGATGCTCATTCATGTTTATTTCGCGCTGTAACTGGTAATAAAGCGGATGAGTTCACGTGGGCTCCGCGCTGACGCTTCTCTCGAGCTGAGCTGAGCCAGAGAGATCTCACGCCACAGCGGCAAAACGGAATTTCGGAATAAAATGGACGTAATTTGAAATCTGAGACTTTGTTTCATATCAATAGTAACAAAGCACAAAGATTATTGCGATTTATTGGATGGGAGGCGCGCTACAATGTTCCTTTCATTCATCAATTGAAAACAGGATGACTAATAAATTCTTAGGATTTAAGAATCAATATAATTTTGTAAAAATGAGAATCGATTAAAATCGAGAAATCAATATTTTTTACCCAGCCCTACTGTTTACATACATTTGTAAACAGTAGGGCTGGGTTCATTTGATGATCGTGTTATTTTACATACGCATCTGCTTATATGCTATCACATGTTTCTGCTTCCTTTTTGCATGTGTTTTGATCGGGAGATTCTGTACTCTTTCAGGAGATGTGTCAGAGCGCCCCCTACCGTATAATAGTGAAAATAGAAATCCGTGAATTTCCATCAACGGCAAGTGTCGTCTCATAAATTACGAAAATTTCCATCAATGGCGGTGAAGTGTCGTTTCATAAATGACAAAAATGTATGTCAATGGCGGGGAAGTGTTGTGTCATAAATTATGAAAATGTCCGTCAATGGTGGGAAAAGAGTTATTAGTAAAAAAAGGTGATTCCTCAGGATATAAAACAGTATGGGCTTGAGCGTGAATAGCAGTGCCAGAGAGAAGATAACTGGTTTATCTGAAATATTGTAATAAGGTACATTAATCAAATGAAGCCCATTTCTAATTATTGTACAGACTAATAGTACAACATGTGAATTTACACACGTTTCACTTCACAAATAATTTGTTTTATTACTTTTTCTTTGTTCTTCTGCTTAGAATACGGTTGGATTTTTGCCACCAGTGCTTTCCAAACCTGTCCTGGAGGCCACACAGCACTGCTCATTTTGTACTGTATGTCTTCTTTATTGGTCACACCCAGTTCAAGTCTTGCAGTTTCTACTAATGACATCTTTTGCACCAATTTTTCTTGCATTAAAGGCTTTTTTTTAATGCTGTATCAAGTTAAACGCTGTGTAACTTTTTAAAAAGCTTGTACATGCTTCTTTTACATTCTGCAAAAATATATTTTTTTTATTATACAACTTTGGAATGACACAAGGCTTTGGGGTGAATTTACCATTTTCAAACATCTACCAGATCTGTAAAGATTAAAGAAGGTGGAATCCAGAACCTCCCAGTTCAGTGGTTCAGGTGGCAAAGTGGAAGATGACTCAACAGACTGTACTTCTGTTTTCTACTTACTCAGCTTTAGTGCACCAAAGACCAGGTTAAACATCTCTTACACTTTGAAAGCAGTTTCTGAATGGTTGTCACATGAAATCAGTTTTGTAATTTCTTGCAATTCAGGCGCTGACATTGACTAATCTTTGTTAATTGCCTGATATTGCTTTGAATACTCTCACAGGAAAGTGCTAATTGTCAGATCTCTTTTAAAGCTCTTTTATACTGCTAACATACAATCAACCTAATGTGACTTGCCTTCGCTGATGCATTTATATCGCAATGAATTTTATTGACTTATTATAAAAAGTATTTCTAATCATTGCGTGAAGTATGGCAGAGCGACGCAACGTCTCGTTCCCTCTCAGAGAATCGGGTTACATAATCTGAGATGTTCCCTGTTGAGTGGAACTCAATGCTGGATCATGACATTGGTGCTATGGGACACTTTAATACTAAAAGAATGACCAATTAGGTTAAGTATGCACAAGCACAAACATGGTCCTAGAACATATACCAAAACGAGACAAGCCTGAGGTGAACCAACTCAATAATAAACTTGCATGAATGTGTGTGGAAAGGGCTAGCCCGCAGCAGCACAAACATAAAGAGGCATACGAAATAGAATTGGAGAAGCTTATTTCTCACCTCGTAGGCCTGAAAAGGAACTTGACCTGATATAAAGGCATTACTTCTCGCAGACACCCCATAGAAAGGGACAACCCGCCCACCATTCCATAATGGTGCACCTTAATAAGCTCCTGAGAAGAAATCACACTCCCATTGTGATATGCTAGAGGCAAAGCAAGCTGCACCTCATAAGCAGAGAAATAAATAACCGCCCAATAAGGTAGTTTATGAACATTATTGCCAGTAAAGAAAAGTACTTGTGCACTTCTAGAGCAAACCTCTCACTCTTTTACCTTTACTGCAAGGCTCTCACTCACTTGTGAGTTTAAATGCTGAAATGAACAACAAAATGGGAGTAGCTCTTAATGGGCTCATAGGCACCGCAGACTTGAGTCAAACAGTCTTAAGCCTCAGTTGTAGTTTCGCCTTGTTCCGCAACGCAAGCCTCCGCTGACTGCATGGCACCTCCCCAAATGGACGAGGCGTTTATACTCGCAGCTGTACTATTCTTTGAAACAACAGGGGACGACTCAAAGTAATTGTCTTCTAAACCATCAGGAAGCAGTGGTGAGAAGAAGTAAGGTACTCAAATCGTGTATCTTAGCAGGACTCGGTCATCAGAAGGGGCTGTATGTCTACAGTAGTGCTACAAACAGCTACATTTGTTGTGTGTCTATTTTTTGTGCTTTAAACTATTTTTATTGATGTAAAAATCATTATAACAAAATGTGTAATAAAACGAAGCTTAAACCTAGTTTTTGTATTTACTATTGTTATATAGAAGGTAAAATGCTCATAGAACAATCCTCAATCATATGTGACCCGTGCTGGCAAAATGAGTGGGAATGCGCACAGGATAATTTCGAGCTACAGGCAAAACATGTGAAAAATTTCGATTTCGAGGTTTTCACAAAAATGTGTTCATTAAGCCCTCGTCTAGCGATCCCAAAATAGCAATTAAACATCTAAAAGTATAGTATCTTTATTTGTACGTTTTTGGGGAGAAGTATCTTTCCTTTGTCCATGAAAAACCATCTCGCTCGCGCTGATCCGACACAGCCGCACAAAGACGCTTCAGACAGCGCACCATCCCGGTATACACATATACACAGAATTATAGTATTTCAAAATATCTGTCATGGCGAGCCGAGTAGTCACATTATCTGCTATGTCTCTACATTTGGGTTTACTGTATGTGTGTCGGATGAAGGCGGCTTTCTGCTGCATGCTTGCAAAGGGACTCTTGAGGAGACGATGGATTGTCACTAATTTGTTGCCCTGATTGCAATGCGCAAATACACTGCAGGCTCACTCTCACTCGTATCCAAGGTAAATCATCAACACCATCATCGCTTACATGTGTTTTATTGAACTCAATACATTAAAATCGGCTAAAACGAATGCGCAGGTTATTTTTCTGAACAACAGCGCACCCGAGTCCGCATTTCTCACACTATATACGCGTATTGCGGCACAGTTCGAGTGCAACCGAATGATGTTTGACAGGGAACGCATCTCCTCAGCATAATCGCCTGTGGCAGTCGCAAATATTAAACATGTTTAATAAAATCTTTGTGAGGACGACTGCAACAGCTGGTTCTTAAATTCTAAGACTGTAATCTTTAGATACAGCACACACTGCATGATTTTTCACACCGACTGTAAACACAGACTGAACGCAAGTGTCCCTGATTCGGCGCGTTTGAGCATGATCAGTCGTAACAACCAAATTACATTCAAAATCGGCCTAACAGTCGTTAGGTGTGTCCCCGGCTTTAAATGAACTGTTGTGGACAAACATCTAATGTGACATTATTTTAGATCTGTGCGATACAGTAGGTCTTAATATATAGACTGTCTGTCTCAATGTCAATCAAACAATTGTGGTATCATGGGGAAAAAAAGTTGAATATATATTTCTCCAATAGATATTTGATTTTGACTTGGTATGTGCCAAATCTGTAGTTATTACCAGGGATTTTAAGGTATGGTTGCAGGTGATTTTGTTTTGGAACCTTCAGAAAACTTTAACAAGATTTTTCTCAAAATTGACTTTGCTGACTCAATCAACTTCAAGCTCAGTCATTTTTTGCCTGATTCCAATATAACAAAATAACAATAACTCATTTTTGAAAATGTGCTCATTGCAACTCATAGTCAGACGGGTCACATATAGTCTAATTTAAGATTTTGAATTTTGAGGACACACAAGACCTCCAAATGACACGTTAGTTTTTAGTACACTTCACCACCAAAATTATTTGTATTCTTATAATATTTTTAATCATAAATCTCTTTCAAAAGTTATGGTCCTTGGTTTCCAGGGAGAAAGCAGTGTCAATGAAAGCATTTTGGAAAAGAATCTGCTCACAACCTTACAGAAAGCTGTCTTTCTGTAAGCCTGAAAAAAATATAAGACGTGGTGGAAATGTTTCAGAAAAAAATTATAACAAATAACAATAAAAAAAAGATAGAATTCCCTTTTGATGTATTTCCAGTTTCACATTGTTAGCTGTAGGGTTGTGAAAAATACTGGTAATTTGATATCATCTACACTAAAATAGATAAAGTATAATGTGATGAAGCAACATCAGTCCATCCCATTATCTGCCACTGTCACATGGTGTCTTGGTGTTGGTTCATGTTCATTGTTCTTGGTTCATGTTTTAGTTTATCATGTTCTTGCTTTGTTTTAGTGTCTTGTTCACAGTCTTGTCATGCACTTCCTGGTTTTGTCATGTTTCAGTGTCATGTGAATCCCATGCCCTCATGTGATCTTGTGTCTTGTCCTGTCATTGGTTCATTGTCTCATCACTGTTCACAGGTGTCACTTGTCTTGTCATTAGTCTGTGTGTGTATTTAAGCCCTCATGTTTGCCATGTGTCTTGGTCTGTTATTAACGTTGTACCCGTTGGTGGTGAGTGTTCTCAAGTCTGTTATGTTTAATCAAGCCAAGTTTATTGTCAAGCCAAGTTTTGTTTGTTGTTTTGCCAAGTTTTGAGTTATGTTAGGATTTATGTTTGGATAAATAAATGCTGCACATGGGTTCTGAACAATTGCCTCCAGTGGATCTATATGTTACAGAATAACAGACCTACAAAATGGACCCAGCAGTTGTATCCTTGCTTCGTCTACGCCAGGGAAACCAAGCCATAGAGAACTATGTGGAGGAGTTTTGTGGACTTTGCTACCAGGTGAACTTTAATGATGTTGCCCTCAAGGGTATTTTCTTAAATGGACTTAATGACCTTTTAAGGTATTTGATGCCAGAGAGCAATTCTCCAGGAACTCTAGCTGGATATATTGACTATGCACTTCAGTTGAGTGGCTCATCTTTTACTGTGGGAACGGTGGATGAGGAGCTCCACGTTCCCACAGTACTCTCCACCCCAGTGAGCCCAGCCCACGTCCATGCTCCAGCCCACGTCCATGCTCCAGCCCACGTCCATGCTCCAGCCCACGTCCATGCTCCAGCCCACGTCCATGCTCCAGCCCACGTCCATGCTCCAGCCCACGTCCAGGCTCCAGCCCACGTCCAGGCTCCAGCCCACGTCCAGGCTCCAGCCCACGTCCAGGCTCCAGCCCACGTCCAGGCTCCAGCCCACGTCCAGGCTCCAGCCCACGTCCAGGCTCCAGCCCACGTCCAGGCTCCAGCCCACGTCCAGGCTCCCGCCCACGTCCAGGCTCCAGCCCACGTCCAGGCTCCAGCCCACGTCCAGGCTCCAGCCCACGTCCAGGCTCCAGCCCACGTCCAGGCTCCAGCCCACGTCCAGGCTCCCGCCCACGTCCAGGCTCCAGCCCACGTCCAGGCTCCAGCCCACGTCCAGGCTCCAGCCCACGTCCAGGCTCCAGCCCACGGCCCCGTCCAGGCTCCAGCCCACGGCCCCGTCCAGGCTCCAGCCCACGGCCCCGTCCAGGCTCCAGCCCACGGCCCCGTCCAGGCTCCAGCCCACGGCCCCGTCCAGGCTCCAGCCCACGGCCCCGTCCAGGCTCCAGCCCACGGCCCCGTCCAGGCTCCAGCCCACGGCCCCGTCCAGGCTCCAGCCCACGGCCCCGTCCAGGCTCCAGCCCACGGCCCCGTCCAGGCTCCAGCCCACGGCCCCGTCCAGGCTCCAGCCCACGGCCCCGTCCAGGCTCCAGCCCACGGCCCCGTCCAGGCTCCAGCCCACGGCCCCGTCCAGGCTCCAGCCCACGGCCCCGTCCAGGCTCCAGCCCACGGCCCCGTCCAGGCTCCAGCCCACGGCCCCGTCCAGGCTCCAGCCCACGGCCCCGCTGTCCCACCCAAGAAAATTTTGGGGGGGGGCAGGGGGTACATGGAGGCCATGAAGGCCACGCCTCTGTGGGCCCCTGAACCGCCATTACCGCCATGGCCTGATGAACTGCCGTTGCCGCCATGGCCTCCCACGCCTGAGGGTCCAGGTCCGCCCACGCCACAGGGTCCAGGTCCGCCCACGCCACAGGGTCCAGGTCCGCCCACGCCACAGGGTCCAGGTCCGCCCACGCCACAGGGTCCAGGTCCGCCCACGCCACAGGGTCCAGGTCCGCCCACGCCACAGGGTCCAGGTCCGCCCACGCTCCCAGGCCCGGCCGTGTCATGTCTGGGTCCGGTGCCCCTGCACGGGCCTGGCCCCCCATCCCTCCCCCAAGACCGCCCCCCAAGACTTTTTGTTAAGACTCTTTGTTAGGTTATTGATGTGTTGGTGTTGTTTGGGCGTCAGGGGCCGCCCATAGAGGGGGGGATCTGTCACATGGTGTCTTGGTGTTGGTTCATGTTCATTGTTCTTGGTTCATGTTTTAGTTTATCATGTTCTTGCTTTGTTTTAGTGTCTTGTTCACAGTCTTGTCATGCACTTCCTGGTTTTGTCATGTTTCAGTGTCATGTGAATCCCATGCCCTCATGTGATCTTGTGTCTTGTCCTGTCATTGGTTCATTGTCTCATCACTGTTCACAGGTGTCACTTGTCTTGTCATTAGTCTGTGTGTGTATTTAAGCCCTCATGTTTGCCATGTGTCTTGGTCTGTTATTAACGTTGTACCCGTTGGTGGTGAGTGTTCTCAAGTCTGTTATGTTTAATCAAGCCAAGTTTATTGTCAAGCCAAGTTTTGTTTGTTGTTTTGCCAAGTTTTGAGTTATGTTAGGATTTATGTTTGGATAAATAAATGCTGCACATGGGTTCTGAACAATTGCCTCCAGTGGATCTATATGTTACAGCCACTAACCACTACAAACCCTAACCACACTGAGCATTCAAGCTCCACCCATTCTTCTGCATCTTTTTTTAAAATAAAAATACAACATATAATTCAGCCAAAAGGTCAAGATACTCTTTTGGCCACTCATCTTTTCGTCATGTGAATTTGCAGGTCAGAGTTTACCAAAGTTGATCTTTAGAACGGAGTGACATGCACAATCTCTTCACATGAGCTTGTGTTTGCTGTCTCACATTTTGAATGGAGGTCTATGGAACGAAAAGTCTTTTTTGCTTCAACCAGGCTCTCGACTGGAGCGAGCGTGGAAAAGCGGGGATGATAAAACAAACGCAGTGTGTGAGGACTCTGCTCACCTGAAATTAATGGAGCTTTGCTGCCTAAAAATAAAAAGCATGCCACTCGAGAGAGTTTTTTTTTTTTTTTCAAATACAACTTTAAATGTGTCAAGTCGAGTCACTTTTATTTATATAGCGCTTTATACAATACAGATGGTTTCAAAGCAGCTTGATAACAGGAAAAGGATGCATTTCGGTAGCCTGACAAGCCAGACCCACATCAAGATGTTGGGTCTGGGAACACACCATTGACAGGGATCAATCCGAGGGGTGGGATAAACGGTTGTCTTTCAAATTCACGCAACAGGATAGCGCAACCACCAACCAGAACAACGAAGAAGGTGAAGCGGAGCTAGTTGATAGATTAAACTTAAAACTCCGAACACATCTTCCTTTTTTTAAGAATAACTTCAGTCCCATTCTTTGTCTTTTCTCAAAGAAAAGCTTAACTCCAAGTCTTCCAGAGTCGCAGCCAAAGCCGATTCGAAAGACCAATGTTCGCCAGCTTCTTTGTTTACAAGCAGCACGTGGAACCGGCATTATGATAAGCCCGCCCACCGACTCAATACACAATGTGATTGGCCTGACCAGAGTTTGGTTTTTCCAGCTCGCAAGCCAACGAAGAGTTGCTAGACGACGCTAGGGTGCGTCTAGATTTCTAGGCTAGCATTTTGGCTGTTGTTCAGGTGAAGTCAGTTCACCGTTGATTCAGTTCCGTTGTAAAGATCATCAATTATTAAATTAGTTCATTTCATCTATAAAGCAGTTCTGCAAAAAAATTATGTCATGGTCCAGCTCAGTTCAGTTCTCATACAGCAGTATCAGTGCAGTCAGATCAATTATATTTTATATTATTCACAACTAAACAAGCCAGAGGCGACAATGGCAAGGAACCCTTGGGAGAAACCAGGCTGAGCCGGGGGGCTCCTCTGGCCAACAAACGAAAACGGTGTGATTATGATTCAGGCTGCATCACAAGTTGTGTATTTACATCTGGTTATTAGCTTGAGGAGACAGGGGAAAAATTCACCCTAAACCCCATACAAGGGCTTTTCACATTGCCGTCATTCTAAACACCGCTTTTAACCTTGGGTAAATAAACGTTTCACACATGTAATTTAGAAGCGGGGTTAGCACTGCTTTTTACCCAGGGTTATGAAACCCTGTTCTGGAGCTTAACTCCACATTGCGGGGTCAAACTTGTACAGTGTGAAATGATATGGTGTTATGGTGATGATACAGAGGGCAACTTTTTGAGCAATGTTACTAGGCAATGTTGCCGTCAACGGGCAACCAGGTAAGACACAGGGCCATGACCGATCTAAAATATCCAGATAGAAATTTGTTGCCCATTCCCAATGGGAAAGTGGCCAAGCAACATGGCTTTGTAACATTGCCCAGCAACATTGCTCAAAAAAGTTGCCCCATGTATCATCACCTTTAGTATGTTACAACTAGATACTTAACAACCAACAACCAATCGTGTACGGCATGCCTTAAATTCACGTGCTTTAGTCAATCATGGAAACGATGTGCGATGTATATAAACATTAATTTCTGTGTATGATTGGTAAAATGTCAAATGGTAATAGAGAACATGACAACTGGAGTGAAGAAGAGGCTGTTTCATTCTTAACTTAGATAAAACTTGATATTATAGTCAGCAATGTGTAATATGATGATGCGCAATGCTAGAGTCTTCATGTAAACAGGCCGCGTGCTGCATTCATCCAAACAATGACACTGACATCACAAATATACAAGTAAGGATGTTATTCCAGGGTTTAGGAATGTGTAGTGTGAAACGTCACCTTATGAATACCCATGATTAACTGTTAACCCCAGGTAAATTATGAGCAGTGTGAAATGTGATGGAAGATAACCCAGGATTCCGTTTACTCAGGGTTTAGAATGGCCAAGGGTGAACTATTTCAAGTGTGAAAAGTTTCCCTATAGTTTAAAAAAAAAAACAGTTTAAGAAATCCTTCTTCACTTGACTTCAAACCCCATCTTGTGCGTTGCCCCCGACCACTTTGGGGATTATAAATAGTTTCCATTTCAGTTTGTTCTAAGCAAAAACTTTTTTTGTCCCATTACAGAGTTCCAAGGTCTCCTTTCCAAAGTGTTACTGGTTAGAACCATAGACCATAAAAAAGATGGACGAGCCTTCACTCTCTTCCACTGATGAAAAGTGAAGCCGCCAACGTCTGAATATGGCGCTGACATGATTTGGGAGTCTGCACAGAAGTAAACCCGGGACCAGAAAGTAGAGCCACGAAATCAAAACCCCGCCCACACTCCCGGAGCACAGTTTACACCAACTCATTATGTTGGTGTAAAATAAACAGTTATGGAAATGTAGAAATTAAAGTGCTTTATCTCCTCCCGAAAATCCTGAAAAATGTCCGTTGGTGCCTCAGTGACTACTTCACTCAGAGGAATTGTCAATCTCTGCTGTCAATCATAACGCCACGCCCCCATTTTTATAGCATCAAATAACTAAAACAAAACTTACTTAAAAAACGAACACTTGAACTTACATCAGCGTGATAAAAACTACTTAAAATAACAAAAAACATCTTTGAAAGAAATTTATTTGAAGTGTTAAGTTTGTATCACGTCCCATTACATTACACAAAGAGGGCGGTGTTTATGACCTATACTGAGACCAACCACCTGGGGGCGATCGAGATGCTTTGCTTCACTTTTCAGAACTTGTGTGGCACACTTGGTTTGAACCAAATAAAAATAAAAGTGACATGACATGACGTCCCATACTTGTAATTTGTGCTCTACATTTCACCCATCCAAGTGCACAAACACAGCAGTGAGTATTGAACACACACACCGTGAACAGTGGGCAGAAGTTTTTTTTGCTGCGGCACCCGGGGAGCGATTAGAGGTTAGGTGCCTTGCTCAAAGGCACCTCAGTTGTGGGTAATGAGGCTGGAAGATAAAGCCACCTACATTTACTGCCGGCACTGAGAATCGAACCTGCGACCTTCGGTTTACAAGTCCGACTCTTAAACCATTAGGTCACAACTGCCCTAAAAGAGTACTGTTCTTTTTTATAATAAGAGTACTGAACATTGTGTGAATAAGCAATGAAAATATTTCATGACAACTCTCAGGATAGTTTATTTAATATGTCTAATTTCTGTAAAATATCAGTAAAAATTCTCTGATGTCTTTTATTCGTGTTACTATGTATGTACACAAACCCCAGGGCTCTATAGTAGTTCACTGCTGAGTTCCAGTAGTTACTGTTGATAAAGCTTTGATTGTTGGTGATTTCAACATTCACAGAGACAATGATGCATAATGGTAAACATTTACTGTACCGACATTCTCAACTCTGTTCAGACAAAATGTGACAGGACTTATCATCTTAATTATACACTAGATTTAGTTTTGTCATACAGAGTTGATGTTAATAACATAGTAGCTCTACGGCAGAGTGATGACGTGTCAGATCACTACCTTGTCTCTTGTATTCTGTGCTTAGCCAAGGTTAATCAGCCTGCACAGTTTTACCGAACTGGAATTATTATTTCAACCTCTGAAGATAACTTCACTAATAATCTTTGACATATATCACAAATGTTCTCTAGAACTTGATGTTAGCTCTGAAAATCCCAGCATAAACCAGCATGAATTCCATGTTGGTCCAGGCTGGTTTATGCTGGTTAGAGCTGTTCTAGCTGGTGGAATAGCATAACAGCATCCTTATGTTGGTGAACGGCAACAAACTTAGAACAGCAACACACTCAGATGCGTTACTCCAGAATGGTTTGGTCTATAAAATATATTTTGCCGGCAAGGTCTAAAGATGATCTGAGCCAATTTTGGTGAAGATCAGACCAACGATCTAGGAGGAGTTAGAAAAAGTAGGTTTTCAAAGAAATTCAAAATGGTGGATTGCAAGATCGAGCAAATATGGCATAATTTATGTCATCAGCATGACCCAAGAAATCTATCAAGATTATTTGCATTTTTGGAAATTTCATTATAACTTTTGACCACAAGGTGATTGTCTCTTAACTTTTTGAGCACCTTCAGACATGGTGCTGACAAAGCAGACAGAGATTCGAAGCAACACGCTAATGTGTTCTTAAAATACAGCATTTTAGGACAAAATTCAAAATGGCCGATGCTTAAAAATAGAAATATGGGACAAATTGGTATTTTATAACTTTTATGAAGAAGCAATTTATGATTTTTTAGCAAACCATTCAGTCCGTTCAGTATAGGCAAAAAAGGCAATTTTTCAGATCTTCTGACCAGTAGGTGGTGCTGTGCCGAAGCGATGCATGTAGCCTCTGGTCATGCTTGGGATGACATGTACCAAGTTTGGTCTGAATACGCTAAAGAGTCGCGGAGATATAGCCTTGCGTACAATTTGGCATGCTCTTCGTCAAAATCGTTTGCGCGTTATTCAAGAACGGTTGAGTTTATCAAAAAGCTTTTTGCCAGCATGGTCTGACGATGATCTGGTTAGGAGGAGACAAACCTTTTAGGAGGAGTTCGAAAAAAGTAGTTTTTTTGGAGGGAAAATTTGGTGGGAAAATGTTCAAGACGGAAAATGCCGTCATAGGGTGCAATCAAATCGTCTTGAGCCAAGGAATCATAGGAAAAATAATTTTGTTTGTAGTCCTTATGGTTCAAACTTTGTAAGTGTAAAACTTTTGTAAGTGTATGTGAAACTTTGGACAGGTGATGGCACTAGAGGGATTGAGTTAGAGACTCTAAATTTCCTGTGTTTGGACTGACTTCTATCTGTGTGCCAAATTTCACAACTTTTTACTATACAGTTGTATGGGTTGCCATAGACTCCCATGGCAGAAGAAGAAAAATAAGAAAAAGGAAACGAAAACTAACGGATTCAATAAGTGCCATCGCACCATTCGGTGATTGGCCCCTAACTACAAAACTAACCTAGAAACTCAGACATGATCAGAACAGAAAAACAGATCAAAACCAAACTCAAAACATGACAGTTTTTAAGATTTTATGAATCCGGCCCCTGTTGCTACTTCCATTTCATCATGACTTGGAGTACAAGAGGAAAAGTTTCAGAAGAGTATGGGAGGATAGTGTTTTAAGCTACAGACAGGCCCTGAAATCTTTTCAGCACGCTCGTATAAAATAACTAAAACAACCCAAGGTATTTATGAAATACAGTGGTCAGATTGACTTCCTCACAGCCACAATAATGATTTCTTTTGTGGGACTTATGTATTACACTCAGAGTGTGCTCTGTGCATGTATTGTAAATGGCTGCTCTCTAGCACCCTGATTAATAGCCTATGTTTAATTGATCAATGTGACAAACACATCTATGAAGAAAATATTTAATCATGCAGACTTTTCCGCCCAATCCTAATAAACTTAATCTGCCTAATCGGTGTTTGAAGAGTTTGAAATCTGATGGGAGGTGACATTCTGTCCACTTAAAAAATTACCTCACAAGTAAGAAGAGAGCGACTAACGAAACATTAGATTTAGTGAAGGTAAACGCAACATTTTTGACGAAACTGCATAACTCATAATAGATGGAAGGTACTGTTACAGTTAGTACTGGTACAGAAATTTGAACACTGCAACACGTCAACAAAACATGCACTGAATCACTCACTGACTTGAAATAAAGACATTATGCAATACTGGGAGACTCCGAGAAGTGGTGGTACGCAAGAGAAACTGACATGTTCCTATATGTACACATGGCATTAAAATACCTTTTGTATTTGGATAGTATTTGGAATTAGTTTTTAGCAGGATTGCATTTACATTTTTATTCCAGTATGACCCACTCAAAATGCAAATCCCCACATGTTGACATTGTGTTAAACATTACAGTCACAGTCATTAGGGTTAATTCAAAATGTTTTTCGTCATTTCTTGAGTTTCTTCTAATACGAGCCTCTCTATAAAGTGAGGGACAAGTTATACTGTTTTCAAGGGAAGAAAAGGCTTTAAATAGCTCTCTTTGGGGGAAAAAAACTGAGAGAAACAAGATTCCAGATGTAATCTAGTGAAATAATTTGATAAATCATTGAATATTGTGGATTTAATCTGCTGTGTTAATTGCAGTGTCTGTTTCTTCACATTGTGAGAGCAAGATAAAAAGAAAACGCCAATAACCCACAACACTGCTTTAACGGCTCAGTCTATCAAAGTGATGTTTATGATCATTTTCAACCCCATTATTTATTACTTTTGTGGCCGAATCCAGATAATAAAAACATATTGCATATACACCTTCAATAGATGTGGTCAGAAACCATCCCAGACCAACTTCAAATGCAGTTTCAGAGTTCACAATGCATTATCCATTAGGCATTAGCCTTGAACCTTGAGCCCTGAGGCCAAAACCAGGGCCTAGTTTTCTGGTTCCCTCTCTGACTGCAACGGTGGTTACATTTCATTAGATGTTGGTGGACTAGCACAACAAATGTCCAGTGGCATCAGATAAAGATGCTGGGACAACTGGCAGACACCTTGATACTTCCTACAGGGAAAGAAGAAGAAGAAGAAGAAGAAGAAGAAGAAGAACAGGATTTCTCATTGGTTTCTGCCCTTCACCCATCTTGAAATGAATTCTTAAGGTTTATGCTTGGACCACCATAACTTTTCTGAGGACTTTTTGGGTGTCTGAGAAACATTACCTAATACAAAGGAAGAGACAGCAACAGATTATATGCTCAGAGTCTACAGCAAGTCTGCCGCACTCATGTTGAAAACTGAAGCCAAAGCGTCTCAATAGCCAGTGAGTTTTCGCATGGCATGCAGGAGATTGAGGGAGACAGTCCAAAATTTTACAAAATATAAATTTCTAGCCCTCTGTTAAAATGACTTACCGATCAACCGAACTCAGCGTACGTTAGGTTTAAAGGACTTTAAAGAACAGCCTCTGATTCACAGAATGCTCTGTCAAACGCTGAGATACAGTATGGTGCAGTTTGCCTTGCAGTGTCAATATTTGTACGCTTTAAATTTGTTTGTTTATACAAGCTACAAAATACGTATAAGAGTCAATGCAGGACTTAGAAGCATAATAGCCTATTCTTAATATTCTGGAATAGTGACAGTAAATGTGTTAATAATGTTCTTGCTTCAACAATTCAAAAGCAAATCGGAACGTGAAAGCTTATAAGTAGGTGCTGTCAAAATGATTAATCGCGATTAATCGCATCCGAAATGTATACTGTGTATAGTTATTATGTATATATAATAGGGGTGTACCGATACACGTATTCGTATCGAACCGTTTCGGTACAGGGCTTTCGGTTTGGTGCACACGTGTACCGAATGGTTTTCGAATGCAACCTTTAACAGTTAATGGCTTGTTTTAAGTGCGGCACACACTTCAATCCAAGTTCCCACACGAACATATTAAGTATTCAGTCCATTTTATCATGAAATTCAAACGATAAATGTCGTTTTGACTCTCTTTAATGTGACGTGACTGTATAGGAGCTGTATAGACGCGTCAGTTCAACTTCAAGCGGCAGCGCGGCACGCGAGTGAAAGCGATCATCTCTTCCTAAAGAATCTCTTAGGTATGTTGTTGAGGATACATTACAACTTACTGAAATATATCATATGTCATGTAATCGCTCAATCAGTGTTTCAACCGCGGAAAGACAATAAAACAGCTTGTAAACAATGTCAAGTATCATCACATTTAACTGTTACCTCAGAAGTCATTCAGTGTTCACAACTGTTAGTTCACTCTCTAGTGATAAAAGTTAATGACGTTTCATAAGATACGTTTCTCTAAACTAACTCTTTCACTAAATATAGGACCTATATTATATTCTGCTTAGCTTGTTAGTGATGTCTTGTTTATTTTAATGTATGTTTAAATAAATCTGTCATGAAAATGACAGACACTCTGTATAAATGATTATATTTCAATAACGAATTGGAGAGAAAAAAAAATTATAATTAGATTTAGACATTAATTCAAAAACTGTGAAGAAGAACTGTGAAAAATGTGGAGCTTATGAGTGTTGATTATTATATAAAAAAAAATAGATATCAACTGAATTTAGGCTAATAGTTTGGGCTGTGTTGTTAACCTTTAATATTATAGCAATGTGTAAGTAAGGGCTCCCTATATAATTTACAACAATATCTTTAAGAAACTTTTAGTTATAATTTAATTCATTTAAGGACAGACACATTTTTTTTCAGTAAACCACTGTTGAATAAAAATAAATAAAAAGCAATTTTGTAAAACTGCTGTACCGAACCCGTACAGAACCGTGACTTCAAAACCGAGGTACGTACCGAACCGTCAGTTTTGTGTACCGTTATACCCCTAGTATATAAATACATACTCAATCATGTTTATATTTAAGAAATATTGGCATGTACATACTGTGTATTCAAATATACATAATAATTATACACAGTACATACACATATATTATGTAGACACAAACTTTTATTTTGGATGCGATTAATCGTTTTGACAGCACTACCATAAGTAACATTTTATTATAAATATTAAAGGTCCCATGGCATGAAATTTTCATTTTATGAGGTTTTTCAACATTAATATGAGTTCCCCTAGCCTGAATATTGTCCCCAAGTGGATAGAAATGTTGATCGGTGTAAACCCAAGTTCTGGCTGTCTTTCTCTGCCTTTGAGAAAATGACAGGCCAGACGAGCCAATCCTGAAGTCTCCTGGTTTGACGTCCAAGCAGGAACGGTTTCCTCCCTTTCCTCCGCCCAGAGAATCTGGCACGCCCATGCAAGCGCTCCAGAGATCATTGCATCATTGCTTGTGAACGAGTGAACGCTGGCAGTTTCTCAGTGTTTGGATGTACAAATGAAAACAGAAGTCTTTTTTCAGTTCCTTCTGACCTGTGATCAGTGATTTCTTATGTGTAGCTAATTATTTATTATTCGTGCACACACTGCGGCTTCTCTCTCTCCCGAAAGAACGTTGTTTTCGTGTTTTCTATCTTGTGAGTCAGTGTTTTTGTACGTCCTCGTCTATCTGTTCTACAATGTGCATACAGTCGTTTCTGCTCAACATCAGCAGAGCCACATCTTTAGAGATAAACCTCACACACGCCGAAGCTCGGGCTTCAACATCCCCGACCCCCAGTACTGCATCTGGCCCACAGCGGAGGCACCAAATGCGGCGCGAGATTAAGCAGAAGGGGGGTAAGCGTGAGGGTATCTGGGCTAGCCAGCTATCCCCACAATAAACTGGATTACATTCGATTACTGCTGTTGTGTCTTTGTTTGCGCTGTGTACTCAATGCGCGTCACTGACGCTTTCCATATGATAGGAACATATCTAAAAATAATGGTATTATCAACACTTACTCATAACTCGTTCATCTCGACAGCTGTAATGGTACTTTGCATGTGTTACAAAGTTGGTAATAATGATGAAGACGGACTCGATGTGACTGGGACTCGTGTTTATTCAGAACTCTCAGATACAAACACAATAAACTCGCGCTGACAGACAGCGCTCTCACAACTCAGTAGTTACTATAAATAACTTTGTTAGCAATCACTGAGCTCAGTCTCTGGTACATTAGTGATATCCGGTTCGCGAACGATCTTTCTTTTGAATCGGTTCTTTTTAGTGAACCGAATCAGTTCACCAAATCGGACTGAATCGTTCTAAACGGTTCGCGTCTCCACTCTCCAGTCAGCGCTGATCCATAATTTACTAAAGTTACTAACTTTCTGACATGAGTGACAGCCCCTCCGACTAGAAATAGACTAATAACCAGAAGTATATGCTGTAACTAAAACAGTTCACTGAACTGAGACTGACAGAACTGATGTGAAGTGAACTCAGGTCCATCCATCTCTCTGGCAGCAGCTCGTGCCTGCTTGTGCGTCGTAGACCTCGTTAAACCACGCCCCCTCCGCTCATATCAAATGCAAAGATGTCAGCCAATCACAACAGTGGGCGTTTTTACTGAAGTCTCACAGCAGACACGCCTCTTGAAGCAGGGCATTCAGCCACAAGGCAAACAGCAGTATAGAAAAAATGCCTTTTATTTCTAAATTATGACATTTTATGATGTAAAAATCATACTAACAATATAAGTACACCTCAGGAAACATTATAAAATAATAGAAAAATGCCATGCCATGGGACCTTTAAGTAATTTTTATCTGGGGGTTGTTTTTTTCGACATGAAACCCCCAAGTGGTGCCCCCTTAAAAATACTAAATGCATGACGCCCCTGCCTACACATACGTAACCTTGATTCCCTATAGTGAAGTAGCTGCGCCAGAAGCTGATGCTATGGGAACACTTTCCAGGTGTGACGATTGTTTAAAGCCCATATAGAATCATTTAAATTCATTGGCTGATGCCGCTAGCACCGCCCACTGACGCATCAGAAGACAGAGCCAACAGCAAAATCATTTTAGGAGTCAGAAACAGATCAATCCCAAGATACAGAGCAGAAAATCATTCTGCCATCTCACACGGTTAACCCTTGCTATAATTTACAGTGTAAATAACAGTAAAATGGCAAGAATGTTAATACAATATCATGGATATTATACTACTATAATAACTGATGCCTTCTCTGTGAAGAGGATGTGTGCCGAATCTTTCAGAAACAGAAGATCAGGAAAGCCAAAGTCCCAGACGGTATCTCACCCGCCTGTCTAAAAGCATGTGCTGACCAGCTGTCACCCATCTTTACACTGATCCTCAACAGATCACTGGAGCTGTGTGAAGTTCCCTGCTGCTTCAAATGCTCCACCATCATCCCTGTCCCTAAGAAACCAAAAGTCACGGGACTAAATGACTACAGACCAGTTGCTTTGACATCTGTGGACACAAAGTCGTTTAAGAGACTGGTGTTGGTCCACCTGAAGGACATTAAAGGGTTAGTTCACCCAAAAATGAAAATTCTGTCATTAATTACTCACCCTCATGTCGTTCGACACCCGTCAGACCTCCGTTCATCTTCGGAACACAAATGAAGATATTTTAGTTGAAATCTGATGGCTCTGAAAGGCCTCCATTGGCACAATGCACTTTACACTCTCAAGACCCTTAAAAGGTACTAAAGACGTCGTTACAAAGTCCATCTCACTACAGTGGTTCTACAATAACTTTATGAATCGGCGAGAATAGTTTTTGTGCACAAAAAAACCCCCTAAATAACGACTTTTATAGTGATGACGATTTCAAAACACGGCATCATGAAGCTTCGAAGCGTTATGAATCAGCGAGTCGATTCAGCGGTTTAATCGCCAAATTTCAGCAGTTTGGCGGTTTGACACACGATCCGAATCATGATTCAACTCGCTGATTCATAACGCTTCAAAGCTTCATGAGGCCGTGTTTTGAAATCGTCATCACTATATAAGTCGTTATTTAGGGTTTTTTTGCGCACAAAAACTATTCTCGCTGATTCATAGTTATTTTAGAACCACTGTAGTGAGATGGACTTTGTAACGACGTCTTTAGTGCCTTTTAAGGGTCTTGAGAGTGAACCGTGCCATTGTGCCAATGGAGGCCTTTCAGAGCCATCAGATTTCAACTAAAATATCTTCATTTGTGTTCCGAAGATGAACGACAGGTCTTACGGGTGTCGAGCGACATGAGGGTAAGTAATTAATGAAAGAATTTTCATTTTTGGGTGAACTAACCCTTTAATAGACACTTTCTGGACCCCCTTCAGTTTGCTTATCAGGCAAACAGGTCCATGGATGAGTCAACATGGGACTGCATTACATCTGGACAAACAGTATGTGAGAATATGGTTTGTGGACTTCAGTTCGGCCTTCAACCCCATCATCCCAGATATCCTCCTAACCAAAAAAACTCAACTTTCTGCCAGTGAATTATCAGCTTCCTGACAGACAGACAGCAACCAGTTACACATCCAGCACCTGCACTATCAGCACGGGTGCTCCACAGGGGTGTGTGCTCTCCCCACTGCTCTTCTCCCTCTACACAAATGACTGCACCTCTACAGAACCCTCTGTCAAGCTCCTGAAGTTTGCAGACGACACTACAGTTATCGGCCTCATCCAGGATGGTGAGGGAGGTTGAACAGCTGGCTGTCTGGTGATCCACTGACAGTTTCCAGTGTTGTCTTTGTTCATGCTCATCTGCTACCATGGTTTTCGATTTGTCCTTATGTGTCCCACCTGTGTCTTGTTTATTATCATGTTTTGCCCCTAGTGTTTCCTTGTATACCCTGCTGAAAAATCCAGCATAAACCAGCATGGATTCCATCCTGGTCCAGACTGGTTTATGCTGGTATAGTGCTGGTCTAGCTGGTGGACCAGCATATTCATGCTGTTCTTAAGCAAAATGGAGCTGGTACCAGCATGGTCTTGTAGGGATGAGTGTGAGTAGGCCAGCTGTCTGTATGCAAGCAGTGTTTTGGGGACAAGCAGTGTTTTTGCTTGCTTATTTCTATATTTAACACATTAATGATGTAAAGAAAAATGTAAAAAACAATATAAGGTAAAAAAAAAATATTTATTGAATTATATGATTATACTTTTGTGATTTTTTTTGCTCCCTCTGCTGAAAGTAGAACTGAAATTTTGAATTGTATTAGTTATGATTACATTAATAATGTTACGTTAATTACATTATTAATCAATGTAACCATTATTAAAAACTGGTATTAAAGCATCAGTGATCTCAAAATATCTGATACAAATCAGTTAAAAAGACATTTAGACATATGAAAACCAAGAAAAATGTCTTATAATTTATTTATTTTTTCAGCAGGCAATATAGGCCTTGTTTTCCGTTGTTCTTTGTCAGATCTCGTCAGTTGTTTGGTTTCCTGTGTTTTTGTTTCCAGATGAAGAAGTGTAATTTTGATTAAGGAAAACTGTTCGCAAATAGATCCAGCACATTTTTTTCCATCTACCTTTACAAGGTATACAGTATACTTCAAGTTAATTTTATTAAATATACTTAAGTAAAGTATATTTTTAAGTATACTTTATGTACTAAGTATACTAATATCAATGTACTAGAAGTATACTATACTTCTAAGTGTACTATTTCAAAACTTGGGACTACATTGGTCCACTTTTTAGAGTATAAAAGTATACTTTTAAGTGTAACAGTAGTAAACTTTGAGTTCACAGCTAGTTTACAGTAGGTTTTTCATTTTTACTGCAACTAAGTGAACTTATAGGTATACTGATAGTTTAATAGTCAAATACTTAATGGTGCACTATGTAACATTTTTTCAGTAAAATTTCCAAACACCACTAGGCCAGTGTTATATATTTTGTTCAGTTGAGTACTTATAATATCCCAAATGTTTCCAACTATTTGTAAATTGTGAGAAAATTATTAAATATTGAGAATATTTTAACCAAGGAACCGGGACGTGTGAGGGAGTCGCCTGTCAATTGCATCATATCTGCGTTCCCCTCGGTTTCTGGTTTTATTTTGCAGAAACGCTTTATTCTCACTGCAGTGTGAACAAGTGTCATAGCAGCCGCAGAGCGAATGCATAGAGTAACAGAATAACATCATTTTCAACACACTCAGATGTATCTAATATGATAAACAGAGCTGTGTTACCTCATACTCATGACCAGAAAAGCAGATACTACAGTAACGTTAATAATCACATCCATGAACATGATTTCTGCCCGAGTCCTATCCCAATCCTTTTCCACCGCTACGCCTTTGTTTTGAACAGGCGACCTCGAGTGGACGGAAAAGTTACATATAGTGCACCTTTAAGTATTTTTTTGGTTTATGAAAGTACAATTTGAAGTATACACTCAGTAAACTACTAGCTACTAGCAAGTGATGTTAAGATGTTATGTACTATATGGAAAGTAGTGTATATAATGTATAATACATTGCATTCGTGTTGCTAGTGTTCACATACAGAGAAGCACATGTCAGATCAGACATTGTTGATTCTATTTTAGCAGTAGTATCCGAAAGTTGAGGCACAATTTTGCCCATTGTTTAAGTTGCTTTAGAATGCAGAATGCAGGGGAACATGTTGAAATCATTACATTTATGCCCTAACTGCTCAAGTCTAGCTAAAGAAGCCTTTCTATTGTCTATACTCTCAGAGAAGCCATGTTAATATTTTTTTCTCCTTTATCCTCTTCTAAACAAACCACATTATGATACCGTTGAGATCTTGGTTCATGTCTGAGGCTACTATAAGTCCAAGATTTATTTTCTGACATTCCAGTTCCGGCCTCCAGTCCAGTCTCTAGCAATTTTGCTGCAATTTATCAGAATTGAAGCCCAGTGTAAACATTGCTTATGTGAATCTCCCCAATAGGAATGCTAACAATGTAAATAAGGCTAGTTTTAATGATTGGGTGACTCAGAGACACAAAGGAGAGCAGGCCCCAAATGCATTGTTTGTTTTTTGTTGTTGTTGTTGTTGTTGTTGTTGTTGTTGTTGTTGTTGTTGTTGTTGTTGTTGTTGTTGTTGTTGTTTTGTTTTGTTTTATCATCACAAAAATACTCAAAAACTCAAAATCAAGAAACCAGGACATAATTCATAGAAAAAGAAGAACAAATGAACAGAGAACACACAAGGGCTTACAGTAACAGGAAACAAGACGGAACATAACTAGAAACTTAAATTCACAGAACAAAACAAGAGCACAAAGACATTACAAAACCTGCAGCTAAAATGCTCCTTAAAAAATGAGAAGAAGAAAAAAAAACTACAAGTAGGTGGGGCAATGAAGAACACTAGAGGGAAGGATGAAGGTCCAGGACGGTGAGGTGGAAGTGGGCATGGTCCCTGCGAAAATGGAAGGACTGGGAGACCATGGGGACACCGGCGGAGCAGGAGACAATTACGAAGCAGGAGACCCCCGCAGAGCTGTGACAGGTCGTAACTCATGACAAGGAACACAAGGATCCTGGGGACGGTCCTCATGACCTGGACAGGGATCTCAGGAAAGTCAAAGACGGCCCTCATGGCCGTGACAGTACAGGCAGGGAACTCTGAGATGGCCTCTGATAAAGGACGAATTACCATTTCATTATTTGACTAAGTAAAAAAGACAGGAAACTAAAGGAGAGAGAGGAAATGGGCACTTAAAGGGGTCATGAACTGGCTTTTTAAAATTTGTATACTGTTGTCTGAGGTCAACTTATGACGTTTGCGTGGTTTTTATATTTCAAAAACATCATAATGAATAAGTAATATTCTTGATTTGACACATAGGCCAAACAGGAAAATATGAACCAATGCTCATTATGACTTTTTATGCATAATTTACTTTGGAAATAGAGACCACTAATAAAAACTTAGTCACACAGGTATTTGTATTAAAGAAACAATTCAACCAAAATGTAATTATTATTATTATTAGTAGTAGTATTATAGTTGCATTGTAACTGTTGCATCTTGTGCACTTTTTACCTGCCAACAACCACATAAAAACACAGCTGTGACTCTTGCATGTTCCTTTTGGACTGAAATGTCAAATAAGATGGAAGAATAACCTGTGAAGTCCACTTCGCAGGGCACTTACGGTTGATTGGAATGCACTTACAGTAGAGTCTAGTTCGTGTCCTAGCCTTCACTCACACACATGCATGGGTTATCATGTTTTATGGGGACTTTCCACAAACATAATTATTTTTATAGTGTACAAACTGTATATGCTATACCCTAAACCTAAGCGTCACAGAAAACGTTATGCAGTTTAACATTTAATAAAAAAAAACAATTATGTCTGATTTATAAGCTGTGTTTTTCTCCTGGGTCCCCATAATGTAGGGTTCACCTGAACCACAAACACACACACACACAGAGGGAGAGAGAGAATTATGTTGCAACCCCAGTGCTGTACACAATAAAACACCGCAAGCTATTTACACCCAATACAAACACATAGAGGTCATGTTCTGCTTCATATTTTGCCTGTAGTTGTTGTTAATTGCTTCTAAATAGGTGTGAAACAGACCTGCCATTGGCTCCAGAAACAATAAAATTGGGCTTCATTGTAAGTTTAACTTTCTCTATAAGGCATTTTTCAGTAATGTGCAATAGAACAATAACTAGTACTTAACACAACCTCTTTAAACCAATCTGTTTTATTATCATTCTATATAATAATAATTATTTAAAAGAGAAACAGATCTAATAACAGCTGCCAGGACCTTACATTTATCAACCTTCCTCCAGAGTCTCATTCCACTAGAAGAAGGAAACTGGT
Source organism: Gobio gobio (assembly GCF_949357685.1). Taxonomy (NCBI): domain Eukaryota; kingdom Metazoa; phylum Chordata; class Actinopteri; order Cypriniformes; family Gobionidae; genus Gobio; species Gobio gobio. The sequence goes on along the minus strand of NC_137109.1, from coordinate 8,857,177 downwards.
TATAGATGTGCAATTAAAATGATGAAGCACTACTTTCTTGGTCCTCTAAGTATGTTTCCCCCCATCTTAGTGATTCATGCAGGCCATATAGCAAAAATCACAATGTACATCTAAAACACTTTCTTTCAACAGTGACCTGCCCAGAGGCAGATGTCACCAGTAAGATGTGGCGTAAAAGGTTTTGCAGTTACTTTCTGCAAGCCTTAGTATTCCTGTGTAGGCACAGATATGAATTTGTATGAACAGGAAGGCATTGTTCCTGTTACGTGTAGTACAACTTGCACAAATCAAAGTAGAGTCTAAAGTCCTTTTTAATAAACAAACAGATTATGCAGGTGAATTAGATATGGCAACAACACATTAACAGACAAAAGAAAACACTTAACTGTGAAAATCAAGGGCTTTTAAAGTAATCATGGGAAAATTACAAACTAATTACACAACTGATGAACGAACTGGAACTAAGGCAAAATGGAGACAGAGAAAACCAAACTAAACAAAACACGTGAGATTACTCCCTCTCTGTAATAAAGCGCAGCCACATGCATATAACAAAATATATATGGAGGGATGGAGGGAGGGAGGGAGGGGGGGTGGGTTCTGGAGGACGATGAGGATCAGGCAGACGAAGGCACCATGGAGACAACCAAGGAGTAGATGAAGGTGGGAGGACCCAAGACAAAGATTGTAGGACATTCCACAGCCCAGCCAGGATGAAGGCCCATGATGGAGCTGATGGAGGGAGGAGCCATGGTTGAGCCTTGATGGAGAGGCCGGATGAAGCCAGGGAGATGACCGGCAGAGGTGGAGCCGGTGGAGGTGGAGACCAAGGTGTAGGGCCCTATAATTTCCGCGATCACGGAATCGCGGAATTGACTGTTCGCAAAGACCCGCCCCCTTTAGTTACTGTTGCTCTGTCCGACAAACCATGGCGCTCACACGCCACACACACGTGTTCTCACGTAGAGAAAATACGTCGCGGAGCAAAGACGACACGAACAACACGCCGACAGACAGGACAGAGCAAGTTACTTTTGATATGAAACAAAGTCTAAACTTTGAATTTTTTTTTTTTTTTTTAAGAAATTTCAACAATAAATAGCGTTTTGTGGCTCTTTAATGTGTCATGATCGCTGTAGCGCCTCAGATAAAGCTGCTCGTGAACCGATCATCTCTTCCTTCTAGTTCATTGATAAACACGAAATAAACATGAATGAACACTAAAAGAAATGTTGTTTCAACCGCGGAAAGAAGTCAGTACACACCGTTTTTCCAAGTTCAAGTCCACCAACGTTAATCTATGAACTCTCCTGACTGCTTTGTCGGACAAAACGGCAGATTCGGCGATGTGATTGGTCAGATCGCCTGTCAATCAAAAGTGCGGCGAAGGGTGAATTGGCACATTAACGCGAAATCTAGTGTTAACGCAGAATTTTGCGGAATTTTACATATTTGGAATGAAATTCTGTTTTGTGTGGGAGAAGAACGTATGTCTGGGGAAAATGCAGACCGGGGGAAGCAAATCTGGGCGACACAACCCCTCCCGTCATTTCAGCTCCCCATTCAAAACAATGAAAGTATGGCGAAGCGGCTCTCCAGGGCTCTGCTTTCGTCGGCGAAAAAGTTAAGAAACTCGACGCTAAGCCCTCAGTACCGAGCCGAGCAGTTCCCGCATGACTTTTATGTATCAGGTGAACTTTTGTTTTGGTCCTATATTTTTTACTTGAAAGAAAAAGCGAATGGAGCACTTTCATTTAAAGGGTTAGTTCACCCAAAAATGAAAATTCTGTCATTAATTACTCACCCTCATGTCGTTCGACACCCATAAGACCTCCGCTCATCTTCGGAACACAAATGAAGATATTTTAGTTGAAAGCTGATGGCTGAGAAAGGCTTCAGATAGGCCTCCATTGGCATTCAGTACATTTACACTCACAAGACCCATAAAAGGCACTTAAAACGTCGTTACAAAGTCCATCTCACCACAGTGGCTCTACAATAATTTTACGATGCGACGACAATAGTTTTTGTGCGCAAAAAAAAATCTAAATAACACCTTTATCCAACTTGTTCTTGTCTTCCGTGTGTGCCTCCACGACGCATGCGCGAGAATATGACGCAGATCCAGCGTTCGGACACATGACCCAGAAGCGATTTGTTTACAAGCAGAGGAAGACGCGCGTGTCTAAGCTGTTGGATACGGTCTCGGCGTAGTGCTCAAATGAGACTAAAGTGTGCATTCCATGGATTCCCGAACGCCGGCGCTACGTCATATTCTCGCGCATGCATCGTGGAGGCACACACGGAAGACAAGAAAAGGGTTGAATAAAGTCGTTATTTTGATTTTTTTTTTGCGCACAAAAACTATTGTCGTCGCTTTGTAAAATTATTGTAGAGCCACTGTGGTGAGATGGACTTTGTAACGACGTTTTAAGTGCCTTTTATGGATCTTGGGAGTGTAAATGTACTGAATGCCAATGGAGGACTTTCTGAAGCCTTTCTCAGCCATCAGCTTTTAACAAAAATATCTTAATTTGTGTTCTGAAGATGAACGGAGGTCTTACGGGTGTCGAACGACATGAGGGTGAGTAATTAATGACAGAATTTTCATTTTTGGGTGAACTAACCCTTTAAACTTATATAAACTATGTAACGCTTTACACAGAGAGGCCAGATAGCTGGCCTGAATGGTTGTAGCCAAGTGTAAGCAAAACTCACGTATCTGACATTTCACATTATTATCAGCGACGATTCCACGCACACATGGGGCAGTTTGCAAACACTTTACTGACAACTGCGAAAGGACAAAGAGCAAAAGAAATATAGAACGCATACATGCGATGTTCACAGCTCGCACTCCATCTACGGACTGTCCACTCATCAGCGAGGGAGTGAGAGAGTATGTTCCGCCTTAAAGGAGCAGTACCTAATTCTACTTGTTACAACTAATATAATTTATTTTACTAGACAGTTTAAAGCTCATAACCATTAACATTTTGAAAGGATGATTCGAAAAGATGATGACACCAAGCGACACTGATTGATCTGGATGCCGAGGCAGAGCCACAACGACAAGCGTCCGAAGTGGTGCCAAAGGACTGAAGCAGAGCCAGTGGGACTGAGGACTAAGGCGAAGCCGGAGGGAAGGCAGAGCCCGACGGAGCTGAAGGGGTGGAGGAATGAAGTGCAGATGACGGCCAGGAAGTCTGTGGCGCTAGAAAGTGCAACGGCAGACCAAGGCAGAGCCGAAGGAACAAGGGAGCCCAGTGGAGCTGTAAGGACGACGGCCCCAGGTGGAGCTGAAGGAGGGCAAAACCAAGGCGGAGCCGACTGCTCGATGGGCTGAGGTGGAGTGAAGGGCTCAGCGGCTCGAGATGGAGGCAGAGGATTCCTGGTGCCAAAGCAGAGCTGGAGACTAGAGGACCTGAAGCGGATCTGAGTTGCTGGTTGGAGCCAACTGAGGAGGAGCTGAGGAACTGAAGGGAGACAGCAGAGGTGGGGCTGAGGAACTCGCTGGCTTCGGTAGAGGAGGCGGGAGAGGGAGGCTGGGTGGGATCATCAGAGCTGGGCGAGACCAGCGGAGACGCAGAAGACTTGGGTGGGACCAGCAGCAACATGAGAATTACCTCTTCCAATTCCTCAAAAGAATTCCCAGAGGCCAGCTATAGCTCACACTCAGCTGCAGGTAGGCGTGCCTTGGATCGCTCGCTGAGGCTGGTGTAGTAAAAGACGCGAAGCGAGCAAGCCGGGTAGAGGGTGAGGCACGTCAGGTCTAAAAAGTCCTTTGTGTGGTCCTCGAGGGTGATCTCTCTTTGCTCTAGCAAAAGGAGATGTACTTTAGGAAAATCCATAATTGTAATCCTGTTTTTTTGCAGAAAAATAAATTGTCTCCATTCTGTTACATGAAGTACAACATGCACAAATTAAAGTAGAGTCAAAAGTCCTTTTTAATAAACAAGGAGAACATGCAGAGGAGAATTAGATAAAGCAACTACACCACTCAAACAACAGATAACACTTATCTGTGAAAACCAAGGGCTTATAAACACAGGGAGTAATTAAGGGAAAAGAGAACAGGAGTGGAACTAATTACAAACCATGACAACAGATGAATGAACTAGAACTTAGGCAAAGTGGAGCCAATGAAAAACAAACTAAACAGGACCTACTCCTGACAGTCCCCAGTCATCAATGATTTTCTTTCAGCTCAAACATTTGACAGAGAAACTAAGCATCAGCCTAATTTTAGTAATCAGATCATTTAATTGCTAAATTTTGTCTAACTTAATAATTAGACTAATTTGCTTCTAATGTTATTTTATTATACATTGGTATGCACACAAATGCATCTGTTTAAAATGTCCTCTGATCTTAAATATATAGTTTACTTTAAATAAAAACTTGATGTTTCCTGTTTGATTATGATACACATGATAACCAATGCTATTTGCCATTAAATATGCACAAATGCCATGGGAAGCTCCTCAGTGAATAACTATATCAATATTTGGATGCGTTCCTTGCACAGTCATCTTAAACTCTACAGTAAACTACATAACTGCACACACTGACAGATGATGATGAAGAATACTAATCAGCCTCAGAGCTAGAGGTGCTGTAGATTTATTAGACCTGGTGGGGAAAGTAACGCTTGCACAGTCTAAGGTTAAATTTTCTCCAAGGGCTGACATAAGGGGCTTATTGTTTCATTTCTAATGTTGTAGACCATTGACTTGAAGGGTCAGTTTCATTTAACCCTCTTGCTAAGAGTGACCTTGATTTTGTGCAAAATCCACCAACATAATTCAGCAAAATGACTAATTCAGGGTCTTAACCACCATGGTCAGCAATCAGGCAAGACAAATATATTTGCTGATTTTAAAAGTGTAATGACTATGGCATTTATTATTAAAAGTAGATGTTTTTCACAGTTTGGAGTTTTGCCCATACTGAGGGTTGAGAAGCACTTAGAGAGTGTCTCTTAGTAAGTACATGACCACAGCTTCAGTTTAATAAAAGCTTTTATAACCTTCACACACAGGCAGATATCACAGATTCACTTTCACACTTTCAGCTCTCTGGCGGTTTTGAGTAAACAGTCAAAGCATGCTTACTGAAGTGCTTTCCTGGCTTTATCGAGCAAACTGTGTGACAAGTAGTGTACAAATGGGGCTAAAGGCGCACCAGGGTAAAAGGCGCATCTGATTTTATTTTCCTCTAAATCACTAAATGGCACAAAAACTTTCCAAAACATCCACATTTCAAGATGCATGTGGAAATGTGGCTGATCCTTGAAGCGATTGCAAACAGTAGTGCAAATCTAATATTTGATGTTTTTTAAAATGCTGTACATTTAAGTAGCAAATAAGAATAGCGTATGCATGAATATATTATTGAAGACAAAAGAAGCAATGGTTCAAAGCAACAGTTTTTCAATAATGGAAATATATGTAAAAGTATGGTATTTGAGGTAAAAGGCACCCCTGCTGTTGAGGCGAAAGGCACAATAATTAACAAGATAATAAACAGCTGGCTGACTTTTCCATTTGTTGACATTTAAAAAAAAAAATTATGACAGTATAGTTGTACAAAAAATATTTTTCTTAATTTATCAAAATAATCTGGAAACAGCACAAACTTTTCTTCAAAAGTGATTTGAAACTTCGACATTATTAAAAACATATTACCTTAGCTAAAGTATTTGTATAAAAACGTTGTGCCTTTTGCCCCATGCTTATTTTTAAACAAAATAAACCTTTCATTATTTTTTTTTCACACAAAATCTGTTGCTCCATCAATGTTCAATACAACACATATCTGCATTCTATGGGAGTAGTGAAAAGCTCATTTTTTTCTTAAAGGTCCCATGATGTGAATTGTTTTTATTATTTTATAATGTTTCCTGAGGTGTACTTATATTGTTAAAATGATTTTTACATCATAAAATGTCATCATTTAGAAATAAAGGGCATTTTTTCTATCCTGGTTTTTGCCCTCTGGCTTGAATGCTCTGTTTGAAGGGGCGGGTCTGTCGTGAGACTTAAGTGTAAATGCCCACTGCTGTGATTGGCTGACATCTTTGCATTTGAAATGCGTATTACATGTGGAACCCCTCTCAAATACTTTTACTAAGTTTTTCTTTACTATTAAAGCTGTCAAGATTAACGAATCGTGAAAATGTTCTTTTAGATCACATGAACGGCTGCAGTGACGAGCATTGTGTAGACAGACAGTCTGTTGATCGTGTGAATGCAGTGATCTCGTCATTGCAACACGATTTCTCTCACAAAATGCTTTGACCGCAACTAGCAGCAAACACGACATCGATATGAATACAGTAAGAGCTTTGTTGTGCAGCATAACAGCGTCATTCATTATAACGGCAGTTTGGGTAAGTGTGCAGATACACTCGCGACGTGTGATTGACAGATCCGAACATTATAAAGAGAGTGTTCTTTGATCGCTTTCTGTAGTTTAACACACTTTAAATAACAGATTTGTTTCATGCTACTAACAGAAACAATGTGAAGTTGATCGTTTAGTCACTGGCTTGATGCAAAAACAGTATTAAACGATTTCAAAAGACAGTCTGTGTGAACTTGAATGATTAGCTACACATCAGAAATCACTGATCACAGATCAGGCATTAATGAACACTATTACTCACTGTTTGTGGCGGTGCTGTCGAATCCATATGGTAAAGTCTGTTTGTAAAGCCTGTGCTGACATTGCGACTAAAATAAACGGAATCCATTTTCTCCAAATTCTCTGGGCGGGCAAAGCAGAGGAAGGGGAGATAACCTTTCCCCGTATGACGACATACAGGGAACATTCCAGAACGGCTCGTCTGAGCTCTCATTTTCTCAAAGGCAGAGCAGGACACTCAGAGTTTGGTTTACACCAATCGAAATTTCTAGCCACAGGGGGACCATACAGGCTAGGGGAACTCATATTAATGTTAAAAAAACCTCATAAAGTGTAAAAATGTCATGTCATGGGACTTTAAGGTGTGCCTTTAGCCCTGTTGTACCCTCCGTCCTACCTCTAACTGCTGACATTGAACAGAAAATTCATACCTGTATGATATTACGCTGTAGCCACATTGGACCAGTGCTTTGTAAAATGGATGCTGGTCAGACGTGGGAAATTATTCGGCGTAATCGGTGCGTGATTTACAGTGCATTATGGGATTTCTCTTGCCATTGACCATATATCGGGTGTACACTCGTTACAAAATAAAAAAAGGCTCTCACCTCAGAAAATGAACATTCCTGACGTGCTCTTCAATTTTCTCACTCTTCGACTTTTAGAAAATAGCGCAAAAGTTTTGCGCAAATCCATAATGGAAACGTGGCTACTGTCCTTGTCAGAGCTCATTTCCCAGTATATTCATCTCATATTCGCCATCTGAAACATATTCTCAAAAATATTTTCAACAGCTTTAAATCAATATTTTGATATCTGACAGCTTCTTCACCCGATCCACCATCAAGTGACAGTGACACTAATATATGATTGCGCTCAGTTCTTGATCTGCAGTAAATCACTGAGCCATTTCAAGTTTTGCAGATGATACTTATTATTTTATTTTCAGTCTGCTGTAAGTATGAGTGAAACATTACTTCATCATTGTGTATCAGGCATTGCCACCTTGTGGAATAAAGGTGAACTGCACTTATTCCGTCATTAGAGATTAAATTATTGTTGTGCAGAAAAAAATATAAGTACAATCTTACACGCCTCGGGCCGTTAGCGACCCTATACAATTTTTACAAAAAACAGGCATTCTTTTACAATTTTATAATTTTTTTCTTGTTATTTCGTTTATAATGAATTGATTGGGGAATACTAAGAAGGTTGATGTCTAACTTTAAAAAACGATTGAGGAGGAGGGTAGTGAATGATGTCCCGGGTCACTAAAGACCCGAGGTATGCATTTAAGTATTAAAAGTTAATGTTAGTATTGTGTATTTACCATGGTAACTGTTGTTTACCATGCCCATAACCTCATAGTACCACTTAATTTTCACTTATTATTGCATATTTTTAAATGACTGTGGTAGCTCATACCAACTCACTAACTTTGTATTAACAAAAACTAGTTTGGAACTGCTATTTAATAGCCTTACCTTATATTGTTTAAAAATCCAGGTCAAACCAGTTGAGAACCACTGCTATCATATGGTCTTTACTATCGTATGGTCTGTAAGTGTGCAATATTGCATTAGATGATGTTGCTTTCTCAGATCATAAATCGGTCACTTTTGGGATCCAATTTTGTGGTTCTACTCTATGTGTTCGAAAACTAGATTCTACAGCTATTGAACACTTTGAATATCAGTGCTCCTTTAACTACAAACTTGGAGAATCCCCCGTCTCTCCTGGATGCGGAGATGAATTTGTTAATTTATTCTTGCTTTTCTATTCTGAATTGTGTTGCTCCTTTAAGAGTTAAGCCTAAATCAGAGCCCTGGTTTAATGAGGTCACTTGGGCCCTTAGACAAGCCTGTAGACTTAATTGCTAGTAACTATCATAAGTCCTTTTATCTGAATTCTGTGATCAACCCTAGTGATAGAGTTTGTATTGACAATACTTTTTTAATACTTGTGAAAGTTTTAAAAACTTTTTTGTAGATAAGTTTGCGGCAATTAGATATCAGATCATCAATTGCGATATGGATCCGTTGGTTCCTACTTTGAGCTCGATTGAGTGTACCCAATTTGAGCCAGTATCTCTTGTGACATTGACTGAGATTGTAGGTCGGATGAAGACTACAAATTGCCCCATTGATAGTGTAAAAGGTTTTTTATATTAATGGCCCCAGCATTTTGCCTATAAATAATGGTAGTCTCACGTGTGGTGCCATTTTCGTGGAAACATGCTGAAGTGCAACCTCTAGTTAAAAATCCACATATGGATCAAACTGTTTTATCCAATTTTACACCCATTTTATAACCTCTGTTTCTCTCGAAGATCTTAGAGAAAGCTGTTCCAATTGCGGAGCTTCCTGGACCAATTTTCCAGTCAGGTTTTAAAGCTCATCACAGTACTGAATCCACCTTATTAAAAGTACTTAATGATATTATATTACCAGTTATTCTGGACATTTTGTGATTCTTATGCTTTTAGATCTTGGTGCAGCTTTCGATACGATGGATCATGGGATCCTTGTCTCCTGCCTCGAGGAAGTGGTGGGTATTCAGGGTGCCGCTCTAAATTGGTTTAGATTATTAAATCATAGATCATCAGGCTTTTTTGTCTCCAGCCTCGTTGCCCTTCGGGGTCCCTCAAAGGTCCATTCCATCCGTATTTTCGCTATGTATTTTACCTTTAGGGTTGATTTTCCATAAGTATGGGATTCTTTTTCATTTTTATGCTGACGACATGCAAATGTATTTGCCTTTGAGGAAAAATTATGAAAATGCCTTGGACTCGCTTGTCAACTGTTTAAATGATGTTAAAGCCTGGATGTTGGTGAACTTTTTAATTTAAACGAGAGTAAAACATATATTGTATGGTTTGAATTGTCAAATTTAGGTGAGCGGAGCCCCTTTTGCAAACATGATTGTACATTGAACATGTCAACTCGGTTGTTTCTTTCACTTATGGCTACTGTCAAAGCTATTTCTTTCTTTTAATGATTTTGAAAAGGCTATTCATGTCTTTATCTCTGTCAGGCTTGACTATTGCAACTCTTTGTATGTGGGTGTTTGCCAAACTGCATTAAACTGATCGCAATTGGTTCAGAATACTGCCGCCAGGCTTTTGACAGGGACTCACAAGTGGGAGCATATTTCCCCAATTTTGTTTTCTCTGGGCTGGTTGCCAGTCCGATATTGATTTTAAGCTCCTGGTATTTGTTTACAAGTCCTTGAATCCTCCTACCTGTCAGAGTTCTTACAGGTGCACAAACCTTTTAGGTCTTCGGGCCAGTTTGTTTTGATTGTTCAGAGGACTTGGTTTAAGTGTAGGGGTGACCAGACTTTTGCAGTAGTAGCACCGAAGAGAAGACCGAAGATCACCTCACATTAGACTTGCTCCAACTTTAAACATCATAAAAGTCATCTGAAGGCACATCTTTTTTGACTAGCTTTTGAGTCGGCAGAGTGATGTATGTATGTAGCTTTTTTTTGGTCTATGTGTTATGTTTTTAAAACATAAATAAATAAAACAATTGCATTTTAATTAAAGGATTAGTTCACTTCAAAATGAAAATTTCCTGATGATTTACTCACCCCCATCTCATCCAAGATGTTTATGTATTTCTTTCTTCAGTCAAAAAGAAAAAAAGTTTTTTGAGGAAAACATTCCAGGATTTTTCTTCACATAATGGGTTTTCAATTGCAACCAAAATGTTGAAGGTCCAAATCAAAGCGCTTTGAAGGGCTTCAGTACGGTGGCCCAGTAGTGCACAACACAACAAAATTTAAAAAGCATACATAAGTTCACAACACAACAAAATAAATCCACAACACAATGGAATGAAGCCACAACACAACAAAATCAAGCCACAACACAACGAAAAATCCACAACACAACGAAATCAAGCCACAACACAACGAAAAATCCACAACACAACGAAAAATCCACAACACAACGAAATCAAGCCACAACACAACGAAAAATCCACAACACAACGAAAAATCCACAACACAACGAAATAGCCACAACACAACGAAAAATCCACAACACAACGAAATAGCCACAACACAACGAAAAATCCACAACACAACGAAATAGCCACAACACAACGGAAATGCTCCCGACCACTAGGGGACTCTCGGAGGGCGGTAAAGTTATTTTTCCTTGCATTGTTCTATAGATTCGCCAATCTTACAAATATTTAAACATCAGTTTTAAGTGTGCAGTTGTATATCGACATGACATATCAATTCAAAATCACCTACGTGCATAATACCTGCCTATTTATACTCGAGAACGCTTTGACCCGCTTCCACGGCGCTAAGGGAGCGTCTGCCAATTCCACCAAGTTGAAACATGTAATTTGTATGAATTAAATTAACTTTTTTTACATTTTCAAATTCCAATGTTGTGTTGTGCATTATTAAGTCATTTTTACCAATACAATCAAGCTGTGGAATTTTAACATGTCTGTTTTTAAATGTTAAAAGCAATTTTAATTCATACAAATTATACGTTTCAACCAATTGGTGGAATTGGCAGACATTTTGATTTTAAATTAATATTTCATATCGATAAACAATGGTTAGCCTACATACTGTAAAAACTAATTGTGCTATTGATTTTTGAAGTTTGCCGACTCTATAGAACAGTGGCAACTTTACCGCGCTCCGAGTGCCCCTGAGTGGTTGGGAGCATTTCCGTTGTGGCTTGATTTCGTTGTGTTGTGGCTTTTTCGTTGTGTTGTGGCTTGTTTCCATTGTGTTGTGGCTTGATATATTTGTGTTGTGGCTTTTTCGTTGTGTTGTGGCTTTTTCGTTGTGTTGTGGCTTGTTTTTGTTGTGTTGTGAACTTATGTTTGCTTTTTATATTTCGTTGTGTTGTGCACTACTGGGCCACCGTACTTCAGAGACTCTGCACGATCCCAGACGAGGAATAGGGTCTTATCTAGAGAAACGATCGGTCATTTAAAAAAAAAAAAGTACAGATTAATATACTTTTTAACCTAAATTGCTCATCTTGCGCTGCTCTGCGGCAGCCAGTGATTGCGCAATCACGTTGAGACGTCACACTATACGTAGGCGGAAGTACCGCAATCACTGGCGGCCGCAGAGCAGTTCAAGACGAGCAATTTAGGTAAATAACCTGATGTGACTGGCATAAAGCTGGCTCGACGTTGGACGTTCGATATTGGCGAATTTAGGGGCCGTCTCTAAAGTTACATACAACATTGGTATACACGTTTCGTTTTGAAGAGAATGGCTTACAGTCATAAAACCAACTGTAAAGTGTTCATCTAGGTGTCAGGTATGATGCACACCTTTAAGATTTTTTTGATTGAATAAAATTGTCAAATCACATGAAAATATGGATATTTATTTCACTAGGCTACTGTATGGGCTACAGTAAATATGCTAGATTTAAATAAGTCATAGCTGATAAAAATCTTATTTTTTTCGGACAAACAGCTGTTGATGACCTGTCATGTTATACTTTTCATCATGTAGACTTGATTTGGATGTCTACAGTGGTAATTTACATTTAGCCAACATCAAATTTCCTAACAACAAAATTGAGGCCAGTGAAAATGCTGAGTGGCTAGTAACTTTGGAAAGCCATCGCCACAGTAGCTGGTGAGCAAAAAAGTTAATGTCAAGCCCTGGTTACACCCCTAATATTAACTTAACACTGCGGTAATCTGCTTTTCTCACCCTATGTATGTCACGTAACCTGCTTTCCAGGTTGGAACTGAAGTCTGCAAGAAGGTAGCACTGCAGGAGCAGGCTCTCAAACCCCTGATGAATGGTGTGAATATGGAGTTATAGCTATAACTCATGTAAAGAAGTTACATATCTTTTTAGTTCTTCACACTCATTATACCCTACAATTCATCATTCTGCTCCAGAGCACCTACTTTTATCTGTTTTTCATCCTCACCTTCACCATCTGGAGCTGCAGACAGCTACCATCAGCAATCGATCCAACTCTTACTGTTCTGTGACAACTGTTTTGGAGGGCTTTTAATGAAAGGTGTCAATGCTCCAAGACACCGTATGAGACTGAGACTTCAAAAAGCCCCAGGTGGACATTTAGTCAATCAGTTAATGCAATCTGCATTGGCAGGCAAATGCATGTTTACCCATTGCGGCCAATTAGTATTTATAGCTGAGATACTTAGCAGTAGATGAAAGCAGAAAACTGGGAAGTCAACATGAAAAGTTAAAAGTGATTCACATCTAGTCACCGAGAGAAAAAAAGTTGTATTTTAATTAGCTATGTAATTAATATTTTATTTATTATTATTAATTTTAAACGGGACCTATTATGCCCCTTATTACAAGATGTAATATAAGTCTCAGGGGAATGCATCTGTGAGTTTCAGCTCAAAATACCCCACAGATCATTTATTATACCATGATGCAAATGCCCATTTTTGAGTGGAAGGGAAAACAATGCTGTTTTTGTGCATGCATCTTTAAATGCAAATGAGCTGCTACTCCTCATCCCGCTTTCCAGATGAGGGGGAGCCTTAACAGCTCGTGCCTCGGCTACTCTGCCAGAAACTAACAAAACATCTGTTTGGTTTTGATCATCATCATGCATCTATCGTGCATGCATTTAAAAGCCATATTTATAAAAGCTTGTTTCCACCATAGAATAAAACATTTTAAAAGATAATTGCGACTTTTTATCTCACAATTGCGTGTTTACATCTCGCAATTGTGACATTTTTTCTCAGAATTGCCTACTATAAAGTCGCATTTGCGAGATATAAAGTTAGAATTGTGTGATAAAAAGTTGCAATTGTGTGTTAGAAAATCGGAATTGCTTTATAACTCGCAATTCTGACTTTTTTCTCAGCATTGTGAGATATAAACTCGCAATTGTGAGTTATAAAGTCTAATTCTGAGGGACTGACTTTTTCTCAGAACTGAGTTTATATCTCACAATTGTGCTTTATAACTTGCAAATGATATAAAGTCGCAATTCTGACTTTCTATAAACACGTTCTGAAATTTAAAATTTCAAACTGAAATTCTGAATTGTAAATTCACAATTGCGAGAAAAAAAGTCAAAATTGTGAGATAAGTCGCAATTACCTTTTTTATTTTTTTTATTCTGTGGCGGAAACATATCAGTCTAAACTCACAAAAAGCTGGATGTCAGACGGGGTGTCCAATGAGTATTAAACTAACTTCTCTTTCACGTCTTATTGCACTTGAACTGTCAAAAACACACACCCCCAGTTTCACAGACAAGGCTTAAGCTAGTCTCAGACTAAAATACATGTTTGAGCTTAAAAAACATGTTTGTTTTAACTGAAAGCAACTTGCACTGGCATATCTTAAAACGTGTCAATGCCATCGAGTTGTCTCAAGATGCACATCAGTAATGCTTTTTTTTCCAAGGAACGTTTATAAAAGTTACTTAAATGTTCTAATCAGTCCCTCAAGGATTTCAAAGGACTTTTTTCTGATTTTTGCGGTGGCTTTTCTCAAAATTTGCTGCAATATTTGCAACATTTCTTGTGTAGTTTTTAAATGAGAATCTAACATTTTTATTACTTTTCTGACTCCAAGAACCCTTGGGCTCTGCAATTTCTATAAGGAGAACACTGATAATAACTTAAAACTATAATTTCAAAAAATCTTCAAAAAAAGAGTAGGTGGATTTTTACCATTATACACCGCCGACACACATGTTCAAACACCATGTAAATGTGAATTTTGCATAATAGGTCCCCCCTAATATAAAATCCATCATAAACCCATGTTTCCACCAAAATTAATTTGTCCCAGGAACTTTTTTTCCAGGAACTCTTTTTTCCTCCAGACCTGTTGCTGTCTGCATTTCCATCGCGGTCTAAAGTATCGTGAAGATTAGTCCGGTGACGTAGGACTGCACGCGACTTTCCAGAGCCCACTGGATTTCGTCCTCCGCAAATAAACGTAATAAAGCCTGACCCTTGTCGTCGGTCCATCTGTCGTATTTTTCAACTCTGTTGTTGATTTGAATAGCAAACAACTCTGACTGCACGCACCGCAACAGACTTTTAGGTTGAAATAAAATGCTGTGTAAGCTCAATCAGCATATTCAGCCCCCAAGTCCCACCCCTGAAAGTTCCTAAACTTTGAAAAAGTAGTACCTCGCAAGCAGGGCTGTTTTGAGGGGGACATTTTTACCCAGAACTTTATTTAGACCCGAAACACACTGAGTACCACCCCAAAGTATCTAGTTCCTGGAGGAAAGTTCCTGCGGTGGAAACGTGGCTTTATACCCCATGTAAACAAGTAAGTGTTAATTAGGCTATTACTTTATTGCAGTTATGTTATCAACCAACTTTTCATGTGTGGATGATAAGTAAGATACAACAAAATACCCTTTTGCATAAATAAATAAATAAATAAATACACAAACAAATCTCACGAGGGATCATGCCCCTGGGACCCCGCTAAAATGGTTTATGCTTCAACCCCTCCAATGTTCAAACCGCCGTTATATGTTATATATACCATTACTCCTATGGAGAGTCCCCGTAAACCACATATTGAAGAATGTGTGTGTGTGTGTGTGTGTGTGTTGGTGTGCACTAACAGTGGTTTTGTGGGTGAGGAGAGGCACAGCTGCCGTGCTCAGGTACATTAAAATGTAATTAAAGAAGCTTCATTAGAGGCACGTCTTCAGAGAAGCACACGTTCCCTTCACTGAGTCACATGCACACATGCTCCACGGGCCTCCACATTTACACCACCAAACACTTAGACTGTGTGCTTTAAGAGAGGATGGAACAAGAATGCATTCAAAGGCATTAAAGTCTAATTAAATGATAGCTGTAATCCTTTTAGATACCAAACGAAACCAAAGCAGTCTGGCATTTTATGCACATTTGTATTTCAGTCGACTGGAAACTGTTCGGCTCTTTTTGAGTCATGACTCAGTCCACATGAAATCTGCAGCCGCGGAAAGATTTCCACTAAAAGAGTTCGATTCCCCATTATTCACAAACATCTGCACATGCATTGTTAAATATTGGGGTTAATTGAATTATGCTTTCGGCAACCAATAAAACGTATAAAGAATCAAAAATGTACGTTTTATTGGTTGCCAAAAATAAGTGCACAACCAATATGGCCAAACATCTGCAGTCTGAACAAAAAATTAAAATAATAATAATAAAGTCTCAAAGGTTGTGGAGGTTTAGAGCATCTGAGATATTTCAAGCAATGAAAGTTTCACAGATTTTGAGTGCACAAATCTGAACACAGTGGTTGCAAAAAAACACCATATTTGATTAAGAAGATATAAATATAAGATAAAAGATATTAATTAAGAGTAAAACACGTCAAAATTCATTATGTTGTGAATGTTCATGTTTGTTACAGTTCATTTTCTTTACATCCTGTACAGTTCATGTCTGCAACTGCTCGCCGGCATCATTTGTGTGCATTAATTAAGATTCAAGAGGAAGAATTTATAATAAGCTAAGCCAGTTTCAAGAAAGAAAACATCACATGTAAAATGAATCCTGCTAAGAAATAACATACGTTTATAGCCCAATTAAAATCTAAATTCAAAGTGTTTATTACAAATAACGCTAGTGAAATTAAGTGAATAAATGTAAAAGAACAAAAAATTGACAAGATTCTGTGCAGCACACCCCTACCCGTAATAAGGGGGTAAATGTAGTAATATCATGGTAAAAACACAATAACATTAAAAACTTTGAATATTTTGAGCATTCACCCATTAATGAAAAGTTACTGATCAGATACAATATGGTTTTGGTTGAAAAATATGAAGTTATGACTGTTTTATAAGCTTATGTTCGCATCATGGCAGACTTATATCCCTCTATGGTACGGTGTTTCCTCGAGGCAACATAGTCTATTTTAGTTTATTTTTAATAAAATGAAACACCAATTTATTATTCAAACCTCTCTAATCAATGAAAGTGCAAAAAAGTGGTCACATGACCCACAGGGGTCCATTTTGTGTCCTGTTTCAGCACATTTTATTTATTTTTATTTAGACAACTTGGCTAATTTTCAACTGTAGTCCCTGGGCAGGTGTAATGTCAGATAAAATACATTAAAACAAATCAACAATACTTTTACATACAAAAAAATTTCATAAGAATACATAAAAATCATTAAAACAAGGACAACAAAACATAAAACAAGGGAAAGCACGCTTCCTGGTTTGAATATCTACAAAGTATGGGCACACGCTTGATTATCTTTTAACCATGATTTTAAATTAATTTTAAAAGACCAATATGAACCACTGTCTCTGACAGACATAGGCAAACTTTGCCATGTGTGAGCTGCTCTCACTGAAAAAAGCTGACTGTCCACAGGTCACATGGCTCCATATTTTCTCCAATGAAAAGTGCATTTTTCACTCATTTGCATCCAGTTAATCACCCACAAAAAATATGAGTCACCTTCACTGGTAAGTAAAGAAGCATTTTCAAGAACTTTACATTATATATCACCAAATGTTTTAGAGTAAATAACAAAACACTGTGCTGCCTCAAGGCAACATTGTACCATAATGGAATCGCATAAAGCCATACCAGACATACTAGGCTGGATAATCCAGCAGGGAGAGAGTGAGGCTGAGATCGAAGATGGAGATGAGGATGAAGATGGATATGATAACTTGATATGATGGTTTGGTGATACTTGCGTTACACAATGGTACAATGTTGCCTGAGCTGAATTTGAAATGTTACTTTTTATTAAATATGACATTTGTAATACATTAAAAACTAGATAAATGTGTTTGTTCAAGTGTCTGGTTAAAAAAATTGATGTTTTTCATAAATACATTTCTTTTTTCTAAATGAAAATGTCAAATGTTTCAATTTGTCCATTATGGTACAATGTTGCCTTGAGGCAACAAACTTTATATAAAAATATATATATATTGTTATAGTGTCCAATTTTAAGCAGCACAAATATTTTTTCCCCAGTGATATCATATTGCGTACCATAGAGGGATACATTTAATTGAATACAGAGAATGATGCAAAAATAAACTAAATCTAACATAGACTTGGTCTAATGTGTTTATTTATTTTTCAATCTTGTTCACAGAGGCAGTATTTTTGACTTGCGCTGACACTATTGGATGAGCTGCTTGAACCCATTTCATAATTGATGAACTTTATTGAGTTGATGAACCAAACTGAATCAACACTGAACTGATTTCAACTAATGACTGTTTACTTTTGAAGAGCTGCTTTACAGCAGAATTGATTTCTCTTTGCATCATTGAATCATTATTATTGAGTGAGTCGTGTGTAAAAGTGTGCTTTGTGTGGATGTGGTTTTCATGTTGCAGTGAAGTCCTGACAAACACTAGGAAAATAGCCTATATGTTTTATTTACTCATCTTTGCAGGGATTGATTATTATTATGAGAGGACCATGCCAAAGGAATAATATCCAGGAGAGTTCAACAGCGCCCCAGATGAGCATGATGAGTATGACCAAAGTTTCTTATGTATATAGAACAATATGTGTGTCATAGATAATGTCTTTAAATTACCTCATTTGTGTAATGAACAGAATACCATGTTCGGATGCTGCTAGAATTATTAACCTATCCCAACCTGTAGAAATTATGTCAACTGATTATCCATATAATAAGTACTGGTGTTTCTGTATCCTAAGTTAGTTTGAGGCTGGATCCTTTTTCTCATTTTCCATACGACCTATAGAAGTCTTCAGTCAACTCTCTGTCAGCTGATTGAACTTTGACTCCTGATCTTCACTGAGCACAATGGTCTCGGTAACACTTTAGAATAATGGTCAATAGTTAACATTAGTTAACTACATTAGTTAACATTAACTGATAATGAACTGCACTTATTAAGCGTTTATTAATCTTTGTTAATGTAAATTTCAACATTTACTAATGCATTATTAAAATCTTGTTAACATCAGTTAATGCACTGTGAACTAACATGAACAAACCATGAACAGCTGTATTTATATTAACTAACGTTAACAAAGATGAACAAATACAGTAACAAATGTACTGCTCATGGTTAGTTCATGTCAGTTAATACATTAACTAATGTTAACTAATGACCATTATTCTAAAGTGTTCTAACTGTAATTCCCCTACAACATAGACTCTAAACCCTGACGCTCAAAATAAGGAATTGGTTTGAGTAGAGCCAAAATAAACAAATTAGTTCAATCAATTGAACTTTTATGAGTATTTAGAACTTTCTTTTTCTTTTTAGTTCACAAAACTGAATCATTTTAAGTAATCTGAATTGTCATTGTTTTGAGTTTTATGAATTAGTTTCTTATAATTTAGACAAACTTAAATTATCTGAAACTGGGCTGGGATTTCTATTTCCCAGCATGCTTTGCCATGACACTCAAAAGGGACTAAATTAAGTGTTGTATATAATGTTTTGTGTGCAAAATGTTTTTGTGTGTTAAATATAATGTTTTGTGTGAAAGGTGGAGATTTAGTAGTGTTTATTGGTTTGCTATGTTAGTTTAGAAGAGTTTCTTTTATGTATTTTTTTTGTTTAGGTACCACCATGGTGACGAGTGGAGCTTGAGCTAAGTTTGAGAACGGTACTTGCCTGACTGCATTGAGCCAAGTGTAAAGTTTGGTGAAGGGGGGTTATGGTGTGGGGTTGTTTTTCAGGGGTCGGGCTTGGTCCCTTAGTTCCAGTGAAAGGAACTCTTAATGCTTAAGCACACCAAGACATTTTGGACAATTTCATGCACCCAAATTTATGGGAACAGTTTGGGGACGGCCCCTTCCTGTTCCAACATGACTGCGTACCAGTGCACAAAGCGTCGGTCCATAAAGACATGATGAGTGAGTTTGATGTGGAGGAACTGGCCTGCACAGAGTACTGACCTCAACCCGATAGAACACCTTTGGGATGAATTAGAGCGGAGACTGAGAGCCAGGCCTTCTCGTCCAACATCAGTGCCTGACCTCACAAATGAGCTTCTAGAAGAATGGTCAAAAATCCCCATAAACACACTCCTAAACCTTGTGGAAAGCCTTCCCAGAAGAATTAAAGCTGTTAGAGCTGCAAAGGGTAGGCCAATTCCATTTTAAACTCTACGGATTAAGAATGGGATTTCATTAAAGTTCATGTAAAGGCAGGCGTCCCAAAACATTTGGCAATATAGTGAATGTTAAATGTTCTATATTGCTGTCCTCATTCAGCATCCTCAAGCAATGAATTAGCTAGTTAAAGCTAGCCAAGTTTCCACAAAAAAATATTTAAATTGAGATTACACGATACTTTAAAGTCAAATGTATGAATTATCTTACTCAAACATTTCAAGTTGAGAGCAATCAAAATGTATGAGTACAAAATAAAAATCTGCAAGTTCTGCTTAAACTTCGAATTTCTTAACTTAAAATATTTTATGTAACTGATTACCTCAATTATTTTTTTGAGTTTTATAACTCATTCGAGTTTACAGTGCACAATAAAATATCAATAAAGTTAAAGTACAGCCTTAGAAAAATTCATTTGAAGAGAGTTCCAGTCTGAAGGGACAGCATATAAAGGCAGTTTTACCTCATTTAGTTCTAGCAGGAGGTACATATGATTTTGAACGCAATAAATAGATATCAATTGCTTGTTATTGGATCAGACAACAGAGATAAGGTAGTAAAAAATTGCTTTGTATATCATTAAGTACCAATGCATATTCCTTAGAAACATCAAGAGAAGACCAAGCAACCGTTATAAATCTTAAGGCACCATGATACACAGCATCCAGGGTGGCAAGAAGAGAGCGAGCATGCTGATATACTACATCCCCATAGTCAAGAATCGGTAAGAAAGCAGCAGACACAAGCTTCTTCCTTGCATTAAATAAGACACATAAGATGTTTAGAGGTGTGATTTCAGCCCATAGCAGGGAACAGATGAGCGTGAGAGAGCTCTCTGGATGTGTGCTCTCACATAAGGTCCAATTATACCCAAAGGTAATTATCCATAACATCTGTATTTCAAAACGAGCATTTAATCTTCTCCCGCTGTTAATGACATCCTCTGTGGCTGACGTTTGGCAGGAGTCCATTTCCACACACACCATCACCCGACGTGTATCCTGCGCTTTACAAGCAAGCTCTGAAACACTGAGCACACGATAAACTACCAGCAACCAGTGTGGACACCAAAAGAGTCTATTTTTTGTGTAATTATGTTGTTTGTTTTACGCTGTTAATTTGATTATTTTACAACTGCGTTCTGCTCACACTGGCAGAAGAAAGCAGACATTCAAGAATTGCTAACAGAATCGAACATCATGAAAATCTTTCGGTTCCAGTGTTTTATAAGACAAATCGCACTTTGTGAGGTTTGACCCGGCAAACTTTTAGCAAACAACCCTGAGTTTGAGTCACTATGCATTGCAACATGGCTTCAACATCACAACAGATGTGACGAAAGAGTCTTGTTTATACTAACTCAGTTACTGTATAATAGAAGTCTATGAGGCGAGGCAATAAACATTAAAAGACAACAAGCGTAGTGTAATGCTACAGATTAAACTCCACCACCAAATATTACATCAGTAATGCTGAACAACTAAACAGAATATCATCCTCCCACCACAAAAACAGCTTTATGGCTTCATTAAGGAAGATTTGATGCAAGTTCTTTAACAAAACAAAACTGCTTCATATTCGCGGCCGTGATTCGGTCGTAGGTAATCACATCATGCTGATATACAGCAATATCGCACGGCTATGAGTGTAAGTATGCGTTAATACAAGAGTTTGATGGCACAAGTGTGTAAATAAATAAGAAACAACAACGGAGTGTCTTTAAAAAGTCTCAAATTGCAAATCTCAAGTTGACAGTTTAACAGTTGAGCCTGAGCCTCCGTTACTAATTCTAAAACGTCACTTTAGAACTAGCATTGAAGGAACGTTGAGTCGATTCAGTGAAGCTTATTGTATTAGATCACCCAAAAATGAAAATTATGTCATTAATTACTCACCCTCATGTCGTTCGACACCCGTAAGACCTCCGTTCATATTCGGAACACAAATGAAGATATTTTTGTTGAAAGCTGATGCTGAGAAAGGCTTCAGATAGGCCTCCATTGGCATTCAGTACATTTACACTCCCAAGACCCATAAAAGGCACTTAAAACGTCGTTACATTTACGATGCGACGACAATAGTTTTTGTGCGCAAAAAAAAATCAAAATAACAACTCTTCTTGTCTTCCGTGTGTGCCTCCACGACGCATGCGCGAGAATATGACGTAGCGCCGGGGTTCGGGAATCCATGAAATGCACACTTTAGCCCCATTTTGAGCACTACGCCGAGACCTAAAGCACGATCAATGTAGAATCCAACAGCTTAGACACGCGCGTCTTCCTCTGCTCGTAAACAAATCGCTTCTGGGTCATGTGTCCGAACGCCGGATCTGCGGTCGTGGAGGCACACACGGAAGACAAGAACAAGTTGGATAAAGGTGTTATTTTGATTTTTTTTTTGCGCACAAAAACTATTGTCGTCGCATCGTAATATTATTGTAGAGCCACTGTGGTGAGATTTCTCAGCCATCAGCTTTCAACAAAAATATCTTCATTTGTGTTCCGAATTTATGTCTTACGGTTGTCGAACGACATGAGGGTGAGTAATTAATGACAGAATTTTCATTTTTGGGTGAACTAACCCTTTAAGACCTCTTTATTGATTATTTACTGTGTCATTAGAGGGTAAAATAAACTCAGCTATATTAAGCACAAAAATCACACGTAAGCATCTTATCTATGTGAACCCAAGGTAGATCTGACCTCTCATAGTGGACAAGAAAAACACTGGTCTCACTTGAATGGGATTCAGGACAAGTGTACTGCCACTCCGCCCCTCCTCCATTAACAGTCTGGCAAGCACTGTCCGCAGTACCTGAAGGATTAATTAGCAATTATGCATGTGCTATTGAACATCTCCGGCTGCCTCTCTCGAGGCAAGATGCATACTGCTGGCTTTGGCATTCATCACGGACCACACTCTCCAAACAATAGTGAATTCTTCATTTTTGCCCTAGTTTCCCAACTGTTTTTGTTCAAAAATTGCATGCACTCTCAACCCTCCCCCATCCCCCACCTGCAATGTGCCACGCTGACTTTAAGTGCTTGTACTTTCACAAAAAATCATATTGCTACTATTTATTAAGGCAGCCAGAAAATTGCTATGGGGATTCAGGAGTCAGGAGGAGAAGAAAAAAAATATCTGTGCCCTCTTCAAGAGAGCATCTTCTGGCATGTTATGTTCCGTGCCAGAGAAGGAGCTCTTTGTCTGGCCTATAATCTCTCTTGCCCCCCCACCCGTGCTCTTAAAACAGTACTACAAAACAGGAGAGGGAAGAAAACAAAACCTGAATTATCTTGCAGCTTGTTCAGCTGGAAGACAAATTATTTCCTCTTGGTTAAACACTTTCTAAGGAATAAGACAGCAGCGCAGTAATGCCTGACTAAAATGTAGAACGCTATCTAAGACATGAGAGAGTCGAGTAGATGAATATTAAGTAAAAAAAAAAAAACTTACTCTCAATTGACACGATCCAGTAAAGTGTTCCACATTTATAGTGGTTTCCTCTCTTCTTGTCTAAAAGCAGATGATTCACTGTAATGACTTCCTTTAGACTCTGTTTCTATGGGAACTATAAGCGATTGTCAGAGTGCATAAATAATATCTCCATTTGAAATCCAAGGTGTCTCAAAATGTGCAGAAGAGTGCATATGAAATATTGCGTGTCAGGCATCTTAGATCAAGGTGAGATAATTCCCAATTCCTTGAAGACTTTATCTCGAGTCAAGAGGAAGTACACAAGGTTGATCAGCTGGATATTAGAGCTCATTGGCAGAAGGGAAGGAGGCTACAGATGTTCACAGATACTAAAGCCTCAGTGCACCAGGCCATGGCTGAATGACTCTTCAAGCATGAAAGCCTTGCAGAGCGAAACCGATCTGATAGTTTCCCACCAGCATCAATGCTGAGAAAACACATGCGATTTGGGGAAACCGCCTCATGTCACAATTACGCTCAGTTTAGTTTGTCTTGGTTTCAGTCCGGTGTTGTCGTGCCTTTGTGGATTACCTGAGTTTACTTTATGTGATAAATACAACATCATTTGATCAGTTAATATTCTTCATCGTCATTGGACTATTTTATCTGAGAGTACACACAGAAACCGGACCTATAAAAAAGTACACACTTATTGCGCATCCATTAAAAAACTAAACATTGAATTTACAATAGAAAAAGGCATTTTTCATTTTAAATCTAGTATTTGCAGCATTCATTTATGGCTAATGTGCACTTTTTCTTTCTTTTTTTAGCAATTAGATACTGAAACCCGAGGAGGTGAAAATGTTGATTGTCAACCTCAGTATGTTTCAGTAAATATTGTATGAGCTCATTCATTTTATATGAATTTTATACTTTTTGCAGTCCTGGTCCCAAAATTACTAAGTGTAGTTTAAAAACCTGACGTGTGCAATTTTAGTATTTTCTAACAATAAATAATAAAAAACAAACATGAACTAAACATCCCAGTCAAATAGATCAAATAAAAGTTATTTATAAACTTAGATTGCCCACAAAAACGATATATATATATATATATATATATATATATATATATATATATATATATATATATATATATATATATATATATTAGTGCTGTAAAAATTAGCGTTAACGAGGAATTTTTCTGTTTTAATGAGTAAAAAATATTTAACGCAATTAACGCAGCATCCGTTTTTCAGTCATCCTTTGGCTAGTGTTACATTATATAATCACGCTCTTAGGCTGTGTTCACACTGCAGGGCTTAATGCTCAATTCCGATTTTTTGAAAAAATGCGATTTTTTTGCAAGGCCGTTCACATTTCCAATTAAATGCGACCTTTTGTGATCTCCTGTGTGAACGTGAAATGACCCAGAAGTGACCCGCATGCGCAGAAGAGTACTCAACGGTCAACGACGTCACTTGTTGTTTACGGAAGTAGCCAAATATGGGTGTCAGCATTGGAGTTCGTTTAGCTTTATTAAAGGTCCCATGGCATGGCATTTTTCTATTATTTTATAATGTTTCCTGAGGTGTACTTATATTGTTAGTATGATTTTTACATCATAAAATGTCATAATTTAGAAATAAAAGGCATTTTTTCAATACTGATGTTTGTCCTCTGGCTGAATGCCCTGCTTCAAGAGGCGTGTCTGCTGTGAGACTTCAGTAAAAACGCCCACTGTTGTGATTGGCTGACATCTTTGCGAGGTCTACGAGGCACGAGCAGGCACGAGCTGCTGCCAGAGAGACGGATGGACCTGTGTTCACTTCACATCAGTTCTGTCAGTCTCAGTTCAGTGCTGTTGTAGTTACAGCATATACTTCAGGTTATTAGTTTATTTCTAGTCGGAGGGGCTGTCACTCATGTCAGAAAGTTAGTAACTTTTGCAAATTATGGATCAGCGCTGACTGGAGACGCGAACCGTTTAGAACGATTCAGTCCGATTTGGTGAACTGATTCGGTTCACTAAAAAGAACCGGTTCAAAAGAATGATTCGTTCGCGAACCGGACATCACGGAGACGAAGCGATTGCTAATAAAGTTATTTATAGTAACAACTGAGTTGTGAGAGGCTGTCAGCGCGAGTTTATTGTGTTTGTATCTGAGAGTTCTGAATAAACACGAGTTCCAGTCACACCGAGTCCATCTTCATCATTATTACCAACTTTGTAACACATGCAATGTACCATTACAGTTGTCGAGATGAACGAGTTACGAGTAAGTGTTGATAATAGCATTATTTTTAAACATGTTCCTATCATATGAAAAGCGTCAGTGACGTGCATTGAGTACACAGCGCAAACAAAGACACAACAGCAGTAATCGAATGTAATCCATTTTATTGTGGGGAAAGCTGGCTAGCCTAGCCGGAAACCCTCACGCTTACCCCCCGTCTGCTTTATCTCGCGCCGCGTTTGGTGCCTCCGCTGTGGGCCAGATGCAGTACTGGGGGTCGGGGATGTTGAAGGCCGACCGGTCAGCCCGAGCTTCGGCGTGTGTGAAGTTTATCTCTAAAGATGTGGCTCTCTATGTTGAGCAGAAACGACTGTATGCACATTTTAGAACAGATAGACGCGACGAGGACGTACAAAAACACTGACTCACAAGATAGAAAACACGAAAACACTGTTCTGTCGGGAGAGAGAGAAGCCGCAGTGTGTGCACGAATAATAAATAATTAGCTACACATAAGAAATCACTGATCACAGATCAGAAGGAACTGAAAAAAGACTTCTGTTTTCATTTGTACATCCAAACACTGAGAAACTGCCAGCATTCACTCGTTCACAACCCATGATCTCTCGAGCGTTTGCATGGGCGTGCCAGATTCTCTGGGCGGAGGAAAGGGAGGAAACCGTTCCTGCTTGGACGTCAAACCAGGAGACTTCAGGATTGGCTCGTCTGGCCTGTCATTTTCTCAAAGGCAGAGAAAGACAGCCAGAACTCGGTTTTACACCGATCAACATTTCTATCCACTTGGGGACAATATTCAGGCTAGGGGAACTCATATTAACGTTGAAAAACCTCATAATATGAACATTTCATGCCATGGGACCTTTAAAGTTATTTTCGCAACGGAGCCAGCACCATTACAACCTTCTCATGTTAAGAAGAAAATTAAAAAAGAGGAGGAGAGCAAGGTTTTTGGCCATGGCGTTTTGTGGAGCAGTGGTAGCAACGTCGGTACAGAGAAACGTGTGTGTGTGCGGAGTCGCAGCCAGGAGTGGTGGGATACTGATGTGAGTGGCTTTACTGATACCGAATTCGTCAGTAACTTCAGAATGACCAGATCCACCTTCAATTATGTTTGCGAGCGCCTTCAACTAACTTTGTCACGGAAAGAGACACGTCTGCGGCGGCCCATAACAGTGCAGAAACGCGTTGGAGTTGGAGTGTATTGGCTAGCAACAGGTGCGTACTTCTTTTATTGGCGGTTAGCAACTATTTCTTGTGCATTACCGCCACCACTGGACTGGAGTAAGGAACGGGAGTTACAATGATGACGTTTGTCGCGTATCAACGACGTGCAGGTCGGATACATGTGACCTGGCAGTTCAGACTGAAGACGCATTTCAAAAGATCGGATATGTATCGGATTTGGACCACATACCCAAGTGGCCTGGGTCGCATTTGAAAAGATCGGATCTGTGTCGTTCAGACTGTCATGAAAAGATCAGATACAGGTCGCATAAGGGCAAAAAAATCGGAATTGGGTCGTTTCAGCCTGCAGTGTGAACGCAGCCTTATTCATGCAAATGCTTTTAAATCCTTCAAGCGTGGCAAGACAAAGAGAATGCGCTGTCTGTGAATCTCCTGACTATGTGACACACATACGACACACAGAAAGACTTGCACCAGTATCACGCACACAGACAGCTCCAGAATCGAGTTATTTCGCGCTTGGTCGAATAATACACACAATTATGCCGAAATGCCCGTTTTGTCGAGTATTCTCATAAGAGCAGTCTTAAATTAGTTAAATAACGTCTTATATGAAATGGAAGCTTCAGCTTAAGTTCTGCCAGGAAGACTTAATCACTTCGTCACTTATTAACTTCATCTCTATCCAATCACGTCTTCATATTTTCTGTATAAAGGTCGTACTTACACATGTTTGAGTTCGCAGATGCCGATGCGACAACAACCTCCATCCTCCCCACCACCACCACCATCGGCTGCGCCCCTGCCTTCATCTTCAGGCAGGAATATGCTGATCTGCTACCCTCGGATTATAAACTATGGACGGGCCTATGCCAAAACTTTATTATGCTTGCTGGACTGTCAATAAATGTATGCTTCATTCATAATTCTATCTCCCGAGTCTTTCTGGTAGAACTTAAAGAGTTGTGAGAAAATGAGATGCGTGTGACAGCGCATCAGATCCGCATCACGTTCGGCAGCGGCAGATCTTAAAGTGACAACAGCCACTAATGATGTCTGTGATTTAATGATAATCAAAGAACAAAGGTAACAGAGAAAAGTGTAGCTTTAATAAGGATTAATCTGTATTTAATTTATTATTTATGCAGTGGAGACTGTTTGATAACTTTATTCAATTTCTGTATATTTGGCCCACAGGTAAAGATGACATTTATTATAATGGGTTTATGAGGATTGTTTTAAGTTCACGTAACTTAAAAATTATTTTTTTAAAGCCTAATAAATGTTTAAATTGATATAGCTTTCAATTATACTGTAAATGTTGAATGTCTATCATTAATGTTTAAAAAAATATATTTTCATAGAGACATCAGTATCAGTATTAGCATCAGTGATACTGGCCTTTGTTCATAAAAAGATGCCATTACAACAAATATTTAAAATATACTGTATATTTTAAGTTTTTTCTACATTAATTTGCAGAGTAACTGCAAAATTATTATGATATAAAAATATAAAAAACCAAGATGTTTTTAATCACGATTAATTACAGAAAAAACACGAATACACACACACACACACACACACACACACACACGTATACATACATACATACATATACATAAAATAGAAATAAAAAACATATATATAAAATGCAATTTTATCTGCTTTATATCTGGGTTACAGATATTTGTGTTAAAAAATACCAGATTTTTAAATAAGAAACAATAAGAAAATAACCTGCAAAATATCATTCATGCATGAACTAACCACGGTCAGTTGTATTTTTATTGACTTATGTTAACAAAGATGAATAAATATTTTAACAAATGTATTTTAACTAGACCTATAAAGCAATATGAACACTATTGCACAATATGAACACTATTCAAGCCAGCATAGTTGGTGTCATAAGGGAACAGATTTTGTCAATAGAACCACCTACAACACAACTATGCCTTTAAGCAAGACAAAAAGACGAGGTCTGCAAAGAAGAAAAAAGCTATTGCCTTTCTCTGTCTTGACTCCGTTTTACTTAATTCTGACACTATGTAGAAAGAGTAATGGTACAGTCCCCTCTATTTTTAAGGACAAAATATAATAATTTCCTTATTTGCTGTAATAAATGAGATACAGAATTGAAACAACAAACAGAACAGTGTCTGTGAGCAGTGTCTATGTTGTGGACATTTTGAGTTTGCCTTTATAAAGCTATAAAGACTAAGCGCTTTCAACCTCAGTTGCATCTCTTACTTTGTGGCTGGGGGGAACACCCAAAATCCCTTGCACTTGAATAATTTAATTTAGTTTGTTTGGTCAAAATATGGGGAATTACGAGGATGTGGATATTCAATTGTCCTTTAGAATTAAAGTATGAATGTATTCAACTACCAACTGCTGAGAAGTTATGAGTTTAGTGCCATGCATTTGTGGAAACTTGTTCCCTAAAGTTAGAATACTAGTTTATTCAACCTCTTGAGCTTGCAACAAATGCTTAATGTCTTAATGTACTTGCAGATGTTGATTTAACTTAAAATGCTAGTTTGGTTGAACAACAAGTCTAACGTTCAAAAAACTGTGACTACTGAAGTTGAGAAAACTCAAAAGGTCAGTGTAGCTGGTTGTTTAACTTTTCTTTACAGTTTAAGAAAGATTTGAGACATTGTCTAAAAAAATAAAAATAAAAATAATGAATTATCAAGAGGTCAGAAAATCTTTGGCTTGCCCATTCCAGGAATCAATGCCATTTTGTGTCTATAAAATTCTGTCTTTTTTTTTTCTTAACCATTGGAGGACACCTAATATTCAGATAAGTGATAGATTTGTATAACTGGATGATTCATTAAACTGTTATATGGATTGCTCTTGCTGATACCCCAAATCCTAAATATGCAATTACAGCATTGCTGTAATAAAACAGGGTTACAAAAACAACTGACCAAATGCAAGGGAAAGTGTAAATACAAAAAGGCTAATAAAGAAACTAGCAACACCTGGGGAGGATGCTAATTAACAGAGAAAAATGAAATTAGATTACAGTTATTTTATTATTTTTAGAATGATTCATTATTATTTTCCCCCCCAAAAAGCTTGAACATAAATGTAAATGGAGGGGTAATGTGCACAATTAGCAGGGATTCCTAGACGGTTTTGTCATCTGAAGCCTTTAGACGTAAAATATTTACTTCAAGTAGTCAGTCTGAATGAACAAATAATGTGAATCTTAATGGAAAAAATAATTAAAGTCCCCACCGCTTTATGTCGTCAAAATCATTCAAATTAAGGTAAATAGCAGATGAACATCAGTTCACAAATAAAAAATAGATATAATCTGAAATGTGTTACTGCATAACAAACACATGCTATCCGTCTGTCCTATGAGGCATGTGAAATTAGACCTATCGTGATAATCACTGACTACCTTTGCATGCTCCCTCATAATGCGATTATAATAGGATTTTGACAATATTGCGATTAAAGTTTACTTTATGTAAACGCAATACTTTTAAGTATTACAAACTAAATTTATCGCAAACTAATGCGATTAAGCTCCTAATCCTAGTAACCACAGTTGCATTAAACTACGATTTTAATCGCAATAAACAGGCATGTAAACACATTAATTGCATTAACATTCTGACAAAAGTGCGCATGTGCGCGGATGTACACGGGTTGTTCACACAACTTCATGAATGAACTTCGTGACATTATTCTGAGGTTTAAATATCCAATATCCAAATAATATCCAGTAAACTACGTCCATAAAAATGTATTATGAATTTGATGTGAGTAGATTAAAACAATGGCCGGTAACATGCATACTGTATGCCTGAGTGTGGTATAACCATAGACTGTAAAAAAAATATGGACATAGTGTCCGTGACGTTACCCATAGGATTCTGAAGAGCAGTTTTGAAGTGTAAAGTAGGGTCGAGCTGGCCGTTGCCATCTTGTCAGCGTGTCATCCCGCGTCACTCCCGGATAGAAAATGGGCGAAAAGGCGGGACGTGGGCGGAGCTGAAGTAATGTGATGACTAACAGACAGCAGATAAATGGCTATCCACCTGTCACTCAAAGTGGCCACGCCCTTAATTATGCAGAACTTTAAGGATTTATATAATGTAAATTAATGAGTTATAAAAAAATTCACCCCCCTCACAGTTGTCATGAAGGGCAAAATTTGCCATATAGACCAAAACCACAATTTGTACCAGGCTGTAAACATGTTTTAATCTGCTGTAAAGTTGGGCATTTTAACATGGGGCTCAATGAGATTCTGCTCCCTTCTGGAGCCTGTCTCTAGTGGCCAGTCGATGAATTGCAGTATATGTCACTGCCGTATTGGCTTCAAGAGAAACTGCGGGAGGCTGCCGCTTGGTTATAACTTATTAGCGAATAAACAGAATAATGAAAATTGCAAGTAAACTGGAGTGAAGAGTTCTGCTCATGTCATGTAGACATCTTACTGCGATTAAGACCTTTCTCTGATTATTATAAATAGTCGCATTATTGGTGTGCATGTAAATGTAGTCACTTTATCGGCTTACAGCGCGATATATGGACATAGCCTTGATCATTTTTGGTGACGCGATAAATTGTCCATTATGTTTACACAAAAATGAATGTCACGTCACACACAGAGCCGGCATCAACATACACAGAAGGTGTTATTCGAGAAGAATATACGTGCAAATAAACGTGACAGCGCGAAAGGGTGCACGCTCACGGCTAGCGTTAAGGCCATTTGGATGCGGCAGTTGCGAGTGTCTAGTTCATTTTCACAGAGGATGCGGTTTTGCTTTCCACTTCTTTGTTTTTCCAAGCAAACGTGTGCAAGACAGACAAATTTAACCGCTGTGCTCGCGTCTTTAGCTGCATCTCCTGAACAAATGTATGACACGTTGTAATCATTGTGTAAGGTTAGCAGCCTGACTACTCATAATTGTTGGGTTGTACAGTAATGGAATTTCTTGACCTAAATTCAGATTTTCTGAAGGAAATATAAAATGTGATTCATTCAATAATATAAATGTAGTGCACAACTGCCTCCAAATTAGTCCTTGAAAACCGTTTTCCTCCTTTGAGTGTGACCCTACAGCAAAACTCTTGGAATTATATAATATACAGCTTTATGGATTCAGCTTTGGCAAAATTACATAGCAGAGAAAGAGCTCACTAAGATCAGTGAGCAGCTTAATTACAACCTAGCAGACAGTTCGGCTGCTGTCTTGTGTGGTTACGCTGAGATACAGGGAAAAAGAAGTCAAATTAGGGTAAACATAAACCCTTTAAGAGTGCTACAAACCCAACTGGAAATCACATCTACCTACACCTACTTAATCTCTAAGGTGGACACCCGACATAATATATGATATTTACCATATGAATCTAACCATGTCAACAAATTCAGTCGGCGGTTTATTATCGCCAGCGGCACATTTTAACCCAAAAACCATACTTTTACATATTCTTCAGTTATTTAAAAACTGTTGCTTTAATTAGCTTGAACAAGACCTTTGTCTTGAAATATAGACATTCATTTGATCGATTTTATGATACTAGCACACTACTACAATATTCAAAAAGAAAATCATACAGGTTTGGAACAACTTGAGGGCGAGTAAATGATGACAGAATTTTCTTTTTTGGGTGAACTATCCTTTTAAGCACAAACTCGCATGTTTGTATGAAGTGCATTTTTGGGAAACCCACACAGAGAAGGGATAAACGTTTGTAACATCAGGATCCATCAGGAAACAACCCCTAGGTCATTGCATTCTGCTGTGTCTTCATGGAAGGCTTTTCTTTTGAGTAAAACCCTCTCTGCTCCACCTCTCTACATCACTGTGGAAGCTGTTCACCGGAAAATTATAGCGTTGCAAGACAAGACTAGCAGATTCATTATTTATTATCGTTTTAATGTTGAATGCTAAATTCAGAAGTCACTTGGGTGCAATGGGCATGCAATAATATAAAGTAACAAAAACGAAATGAATAAATGAGCGGGCAGTGGGGCACCAGGATTTCTCCCGGTGGTCCTGATGGCCAATCCATGCCTGAATTAAATAGACTGCTTTTCTTACCAGGAGCTTAAAAGCCACAATATGTAATGTTATGCCAGTAGAGGTCGCTTATTCGAAACAAAGGTGTAGCTTGACGACGCCTTGATTTCGTGGAGCTTTTATTATGCCACAGACGAGTGCTTCCGCTTCTTCCGCTCAAGCGTATATGGGGGAACGCAGCGTTGTTTATCATATTACATACACTTGAGAATGTTATAACACTTCTCTGTGCGTTTGTTGCTTGTTGCACACTGGAGTAAGCTAGAATGATATTAGGCATGGTAAAACATGGTACTCGCGGTTAATCAAGAAAACAAGATTTACAGTTGCAGTGTGTGATTTTAGCTTCATCTAGTGGCGAGGTTGTGAATTGCAACCACTCACCCCTCCCTTTCGGAGCACATAGAGAATCTACGGTGGCCGACACAGGACAAAAATGTCAGTGTCAGTGAGAGAAGAGAGTGATTAGCGCGCTGTAGAGAAGTTTGTCCGTTTAGGGCTACTGTAGAAACATGACGGCGCAAAATGACGATTTCACTGCAAGGGGACCCGCGGTGTATGGAGATAGCAATGGCTCATTCTAAGGTAATATAACATAACGGTTCATTATATAAGGTGAAACATAGTTATCTATATTATATTGCATTTCTGTCAATAGATCCTCATAAATGCTACACACTGAACCTTTAAACAATAAGACTAACTGTGTTGAGCTGTATAACAATGATTCGTTTTCTGTCGATGAATGTATCCAAACAGGTACTCACATGTCTAATAAAACACATCATATATTAAAGTGTCTTTGGTGTTTCCATGGTTTCTACAAAATAAAACTAGAAATCGAGGGTAACGCGAGTATGATGTCATTGATAGGCGACACACACACACACACGGTCCGTGTCCTGGTTAAAATGGCTTATTTCTCTGGATTTAAAGATTCTTGGAAACATTTTGGATAATAATGTAAATAATGTAAGTAAACAAGTCAACAAAATATATAACATTGTACTAGTGGTTTTTATATATTTTAATCCAAAAATCTTACATATTGTGCCTTTAACCTATAACATACAATGAGATAATGAAAAAGTACACCTAAAAATCGATATATTTATAGTCCATTTGTTACATTTATTTAATAATTTATAAATATTATAAGCAAAAAACAAGGCTACAAATACTAAGCTAAAACAGAATATAATAAACCACATATACATCTTCCTGAGTATTGTATGTGACATTAATATGCCCACTAAAAAGGTTTTCTTGATTCCTTTTCATGGTAAATATTTATCATCCAAACACTGAATGACTAGCAAGTGTCCATGATAAAGAAACACATTTTTTTTAGAAATCATATACAAAACACATGTGCCAAGTTCTAAAAATGTACTCCCTTTCTATTGATGTTGGTTTCATATGGTTTTGAGAAAAGCGTTTAACATTTTAATAGAAATGTAATGAAAATTAAAATGTAATGACCCTAAAAAAAAATGACAGGTGTGTTTGCAGTTTCACTGAGTGATGGAGAATGACAATGCTGTCAGTGACTGGCATGAGCTATTTGCGTCTGTGTTTGGTCGCGTTGTGAGCATTTGCAGCACGCGTTGTTAAACTGATGAAGATGTTTTCTTAATTTGCTGGTGTTTTTTTTCTATTTTCTTCAGTTGCAGCGCATTGAGCTCTCTCGGCCACCGTACATTAAAGCCTTTTTGTAAATATCCTTGTGTGCCAAATCAAAACAATCTAAGTAAGGAAATAAGATATTTACAGTATGTAACGTAGTATGAAATGTTAAGACATTTTTTTTTTTTTTTAAGATTATCGTTGATTCGTTTAGACAGCAGTGTATGATGCCCAGGCCAGGGTAATGGCAGTACATTTACACACACACACTTTGTGCTTCGTGAAACCTGAGCCATTCGTGAGATTTCCACCAAAGCTATCAGTGCACTGCAGAAGTATTAGTGTCTGATGTAAACCCTTCAATCTGACATCCGCTCCATAAAATCAATATTAAATTAATTCTTGTTTCAATCAAAAACTCAACATGGCAAAGCTGAAGGAAGTCTTGATTAAACCTTATCTGTGGCTAGAAAGCTAGAAAGACAGAAAAACAAGACAACTGTACACAAAATTCAAGGTTAAAAACTAACACTCTCCCAGATCCAGATGCAAGTTAAAGGAACAACTACATAATAGATCCATTAAACTGATGCGAGAGATGCAAATTCAAGAACTGTCTACAAAGAAAATCTTCAGAGAGCGATTACCTTTTTCTTTTTCCAGAATGTAATGTGAATTTAACATGCATACACCATATTTGCATGTACACTGGTGTGAAAAAGTGTTTGCCCTCTTGTTAAATATGATCAAAGATGGCTGTAAAAAATAAATCTGCATTGTTAATCCTTTTGATATTTAATTAAAAAAAATGAGCAAATATCTAACCTTTCATAGAAGTCGAAGAATTGAAAGTGAGGGGTGAAATCACAATTTGAAATAAAAAAAAGCTCTTTTTTGTGTGTTGCATCTGTCCATAGAACCTTTGAAAAGTACCTGACACTACTTCAAACGAGACGGGTTCTGTGGTCAGATGAAAAAAAAAAAAAGCTTTTTTTTTTGGCAGCAAACACTTAAGATGGGTTTGGTGCACACAGGGATAAAAAGTACATGTGTAAAATGAAACACTCTGCTGTATCTTTAATGCTGTAGGCCTAATTTTCAGATAAAAAAATCAAAATCTGACAGCCTCTGCTAGAAATCTTATATTGGGCCATGGATGGATCTTACAACAGGACAATGATCCAAAACAAACATCAAAATCAACACATAAATGTGTCACTGAGCACAAAACCAAGCATCTGCAATGGCCTTCCCACTCCTGACCTGAACCCTATAGAAAATCAGTGATGAACTGAAGAGAAGAGCTGGGAATCTGAAGGATCTGGAGAGATTCTGTATGGAGGAATGATCTCTGATCTCCAAACCCATCAGCAGGGCCACATGGAATCTGCTGGGTTTTTTGTGATTTCTGCACTGAATTTTAGGAAATATCTGCGGAATTATGCGAAATGGTTTAAAGGTATTAAAAAGATCTAAGAGCATTGGAAACATTACAAATAAAATATAAAATATTCACTTCTTAACTTTTATTCAAGGTTTACAATACTAATCAAAAAATAGAACATCTTTTTTAAACAAAGCTAGATCTCTCTTATAGTACATCCACTAAAACAGAAAGACACAAATCATTAAATAAACAATTTCATATCATTCAACAATAGAGCAAATAAATACCTACCTAGGTAAATAAATTAACTACTTATAATAGCTATAAATAAGTGATTTTTACAGACAAGTGACGTTTCCTTAACTCCTCCAGGGTCAATTTTATTGAAGTCATTTTACAATATCACTCTCTCACAAAAAAAAATTCACGTCAATCAGCGCAGTCTACTACCTCTCACAATCACACATGCG
The DNA here is from genome assembly GCF_949357685.1 of Gobio gobio. Lineage (NCBI taxonomy): Eukaryota > Metazoa > Chordata > Actinopteri > Cypriniformes > Gobionidae > Gobio > Gobio gobio. The sequence continues at coordinate 8,821,014 of NC_137109.1, read as the reverse complement.
CAGGTTGTGTATGCTTCTCAATGACGGGCACTAATCTGCGGAAATCTGCTGTTGTTTTCTGTGTTGGCCAGCCCATCAGGCATTATAGGAGAAGACTCAGAGCTGTTATCTTGGGAAAGGAGGTTGCAAAAAGCATTTAATAAAAGGGGGCAAATAATTGTTCCCAACGTGTTTTGGAGAAAAACAATAATATCATAATGTGACTTTCCCCCCACATTCAATTCTTCTACTTCAATGAAAGGTTAGATTTTGGCTAATTTAAAAAATATATATATATCAAAAGGATTAACAATGCAGATTTATTTTTTACAGCCGCCATTGATCATATTTAACAAGGGGGCAAACACTTTTTCACACCACTGTATATAGGGTTGGGTACCGTTCACATTTAACCGGTATCAGTACGGGTACCTGAAATTTGTTCCTTTTTGCGGTCCTTTAGGGATATTTACATCAATAACTGTAAAGAACCTGCAAGTTGTTTATAGAAGTGTTATTGACATTATGCCAGAGCTGCCCTGGGGCCCGTTCTTCGTACCTCGCTTAATACATCTAAGATGATTTGACAGATCCCAGATCTTTTAATCGTGATAACTGATCTCTGGCTAATTTGGTTCTTCAGACGAATTTGCGGATTGGATTAAAATATCTGGATTAAATGATCACAGATCACAGAGCGTTCTTGTGTTCCCTGAAGAGGGCAGATGCATCGATACTCGAAACCACGATCAGCAATGCAGCGATAGGTTGGCGTCAAGACAGCAACGTAATGACATCATATAATTAAAAAAGCCACCTGGCAAAAAAACTTGACAAATTATACAATAAAAACCCCACGAATTTCTGGACCTTTATAAGGAAACAGCCAAACCAACCAAACCAACATAAAAGTTATGATAGATAAATGATAAATGTTTTTTGTTTTTTTAACATGATTACCAATTATTTATATTCACGATTTTATACAGTATTTGTACACCCTTTACATTTTTATTTAAATGTTGTAATTTAATTTTTAATTCAATTTGGAGCAGATTTGTAACGTGACAGTATTAAAGTTTCTTAAGGGTCAAATTCTCTGCATCTCTTGCGCTGCATCAAGCCATCCCATAATATCTGTCATCACTTAAATTAATGCACGGCTCAGAGTATCTGTACAACATGTGTGTAAACCTCCAATAAAATTATAAAGTAATTATTCCATCACAAATAAATCGCTCAATCAAGTGGCTGTGTCTATATTATTATAAACAACATTATAATATTACATACATTCTCATATACATATAGCCTACAATATAACATTTTTATATTATTATTATTATTATTTAAAATTATTATTATTGCCCCTGGTTCAGTAATGAACTCTTGTAATAAAGTAGCAGTGGCTGGGACAGATTTTAAGTATCACCTCAAGATGCAATCTAATCCTGTTTACATGAAATAAGCTGCTCATGAGCAGGTTTAAGCTTACGGACCTGTTACTATGACAGCAAGTCCAGGATGAGCTTCGAAGAACCAAACAATCCGAGATCATGTCAAATCGTCAACAATCAAATCCAGCTAACTGAGTTAGCGACGTACGAAGAACGGGCCCCTGGTCTCCGTCTGCCATTGTCTGTGATGTTTGTATACTGTAATATTTACTAGTAAATAGTAGGCTACTAGGTACTTAATTTAATTCATAAAAACAACCGTATTATTATTATTATTTTTTTTAATTTCATTTCTATGAAAAGATTTCCCACAAATTATGTGTTATGTATTTTCTGGAAATCAAATGAAGACATAAGACATTCATTTAATTTATCTTTTAATTTAATTAAACTTTTTTTGTCAAACAAAGTGCTGCAAAACTGAACTTTATACGGTTACAATTAAAACATTAAAACAGAAAAATTTAAATTTATTACTTAAAAAATTAATTATTATTATATAATTATTATTATTACATTTGAGTTAGAATTTTAATATTACACATAGACTGTAAAAGAATATTGACGTAGTGTCCGTGACGGCACCCATAGGATTCTGATGAGCCGTTCTGAAGTGTTGTAATCATGTTTTAATCTGCTGTAAAGTTGGCCATTTTAACATGGGGCTCAATGAGATTCTGCTCCCTTCTGGAGCCTGTCCCTAGCGGCCAGTCGATGAATTGCAATATATGTCACTTCCGTATTGGCTTCAAGAGAAACTGCGGGAGGTTGCCGCTTGTTATTACATTGAGACGTATCTAAATTCTACTGTACAACAGTAATTTATGTGTCAAGTTAGCCAAACTTTTATTTTGACGGGTTGCCGCGAAGACTGTGTTTATGACATGACGGTAGTTTTTCTCAAATAAAACGGTAAAATGCTCATAAAGTGGCTCTGGAGATGACGCTTGTGCGTTCATGTCCTCATATGAGACGGCAGAGATGGAAACATGCGAACGTCTCGCGCGATTCTGAGTGAGTGTGAGTGTGTGTGTGTGTGTGTGTGTGTGTGAGCTGTAAACCCATAGACTGTAAACCGCGCGTCTACGCATTCATTCGCATGAGACAAGCATGATTCGTATTTAAATGGTCTTTGTGCGGTTTAATATTCACAGACACTAGTCTGTATCACAGAATGCGTTCTCAGGTACCGAAATTTGGTACCGATTGATTTAATGTGAATCGGTACTCTGTACTACTGACGTAATTCGGTGGGTGCCCTTAAAAGTACAGAGTTCGGTACCCAACCCTAACTGTATGTGTGTGTAGTCAAATACACATAATAATAATACACAGACAGTACACACACATTTATATTATGTAAACACAAACTTTTATTTTGGATGTGATTAATCGCGATTAATCGATTGCCCAGCACTAATATATATATATATAAATTAAATAAAAATATGGTCGTTCATAGGCGTTCATTAAATTTACATTGGTAAAGATAATTTAAGGTCACACAGTCAGAATAACATACCTCAGAATAATATCCGTTTCATATCAATATCAGTAATATCATCCCTGTGCTGTTATGAAAATGTTATGGAAAACACAATACAATTATGCTGGTCCCATGATAGTATCATAAGTTACTACTGCTTAATTTTTACCACAGCAGCATATAATTGCTATAAACCAGTGTCTCACATGTTAATCATGCATATAAAAAAAAAAAACAGGAAACATTTCTGCTTATTTGGTGGCACAGTAAAGCATACATGCCAAACTCTGAAATCTCTGGCTGGGTGAGAAACTGACAGCTCAGATTGCCTCTGTGTTTTTGCCACCCACATAAATGCCCGTTTGGTGCTGATAACATAATTGCTCAACGCACACCGCACCCACACACAAACACACACACACACACACAATGCAGCAGGGGGAAAAGGAGTTATGTGATCGTGTATAGAGCCAGGGCTCTTCACCAGAGATTTCATCAAAAAACAGTCCATTGCTTTTTTGTAAGCAGTTCATCAGTTATCAGAAGCAAGGTTATATTTTTAACCAATGGTGACAATATTCTGCATCACCTGTACATCCCCATCATTCCATCAGTCTGAACCAAACACCACAAAAATACCACACCAAAAACCCTAAATCAAACTTTTCAGCGCATGGTCTTGACCTGAAATGACACTGTAAGTGGAGTAAAATAACTTGCGTACCTGAGTTCCTCTTGGAGATGTATTTGAGATTGATGGAGGCCGCTGAATTGATGAGAAGGAGCATAAATCCACAGAGCTTCATCTTTCAGTCGTGTGCACTACAAGAAACCAGAAAACATAAGAATAAGACTTCCTTTTTAAACTTTAACATATCTAGCATCCCCAGCGTCCAAAAAGTGCACCTCCCATCCAACAAAATGGACAAAGTGAACAGAACTTCTTTTGAAGTTAAAACTGGACGTTTGGACTGCTAAATTTCTTCAGTTCAAAGTATTAAAGGGGTTATGAACTGAGAAATCTAATTTTCTAATCTCATCTAATGTGTTAGTGTTATTTTGTTTAGTTGTCTTCAGAATCGTGTGAAACAATTGATTCTCAATTTATCCAGAATCGTGTAGCTGTACTCCCTGCAGATTTCAGATCCAACCCTGATCCAACACACCCGTCTGTAATTATCAAGCGCTCCTGAAGATCTTAATTAGCTGGTTCAGTTGTGTTTGATCAGGGTTGCAGCTTAGCAGGAAGGAAGATCTATAGGAACAGGACCGGCACCCCTGGGGCACGTTCAAGTTCAAACCGGTGCGCAACGTTTTGCTACGGTTTCCGGGTTGAACAACATGTTTCCTGGAAACGGTGTGAAACAGGGTTTGAGATATGTTTAAGCTTAGTTTGTGCCAATCCTGGGTTTTAGGTACCATTAAAGTGGTTTGGCTTTTAGCAGTGTTCATCTCCATAACTTATGCTCCACGGCTAACCTGCTCCAGGGCAGGTTATGTTCTGGATAAGAGATCTCAAACTCGAATTGGACCAATCAGCTGTGAGCAAAGTGACACACCTATAATGCAATAAAGTCACTCCCCCTGTTTCTACTCCAAATTAAAGGTCACTACATAGCAAATGTTTTTTAAAGACTAAAGCGTCTGGATTTTAACAATGTTTATTTATAATAACAATAATTTTGAATGATTTAGATATAAATAATGTAATTATTATACCCTTAATCAATTACACGTGTATAATTTTAGTTAATCAATCATTAATAGGCACTTAGTTAAAATTATTATAAATAGCTTTTATAAAGGTCATACAAATAAGCTTTAAAATCAATAAATAAAGCTATAAAAATAACTACATGTGAGCTTAAATGTTCAATTCTCTCTATATATAAACTAAACTAGCATCATAACTTTTACTTGCATTGACATATAAGATTTTTCTTTAGGTTGTCCTCTTTTATAGACCGCTCTTTTCTTCTTGCTGTGTAAATTTGTTTAAATTCGTAATATTTTTCAATCATGTAATATTCTGCAGAAGAGAGAAGTGAATCTCAGTTGATCCACAGCATGTGATTGGCTGTTCACTACTAATGTCACAGCTAAATTCCTAAACTCAGGATCAAAGCCTGAGTTGACAGAGAGAGCTGACGATCAGCATCATGTGACCAACAAAGCCTGAATAGATTGGTTTTGTCAAATCGAAATGAATCCTGTAACCTTGAGCTTGTTAAACTACTATCATGGTACATGCCCCTGGAGGATACCCACACTAACACAGGGAGAACATGCAAACTCCACACAGCCGGGGCTCGAACTGAGGACCTTCTTTCTGTGAGGTTACAGCGCTGCCCACTGAGCCACTGTGCAGTCCATTGCCTCATGATTAGACACGCATACACCAACAATGCAGGAACAAGAAGAATGACACAGTGCAAGCCAACACACATGCCTGGTGCTGAGAGTACGTAAAACATGCTGCTGCATTAATAGACATGGATAATCCCACCCCCCACAAAAACAAGCAGATCTATCACCAAGACATATGTACTGCTGCTGCTCCGAAGATCCATGAAAACAGCATGTTTGCCAGTCCCTCCAGGATTTCACGGGACTTTTTTTCTAATTTATGCAGCCTAAAATGACAATTCTCAAAATCTGCAGCAATATTTGCGGCATTTCTTGTGTTGTTTTGCAGTGAACATATAGCACAGACAACATTCTTCTAACAATTGTATTTTCTTTTCTGACCTCAAAGAAATCTCTGTAAAGAGAAACTTGTGTTGTCCTCTTAACCCTAAAAAGCCGACCGTATGATGTTTAATCATTAGCATTTAAATCGTGTTAAAATGTATATAATAAATGATGATACAGCAGGCTTTTAAGGAACATTTATTTGTTCATCTCTCAATCATCATTGTAGGCCTATTGCATTGTATTGTGTTTTGCCCCCACAGTAAAAATGTGACAAATTATCATAAAACTAAGCATTTAAATATCATCTTACTAAGACATATTATTGGTAGATAGAGTGACAAATGATATTTATATGCTATACTAAAAATCCTTTGGCCATATAAATAATAACCGCACAAAACTGCTATTTTTGCTCAGTTTGGATAAAGAAACTGTTGTTGTTGAATGAAGTGTCATAAATGACTGTCATTCTAAAATTCTCCGTCCACTCATCGTCTGTGAAGTGGAACTGGACTACGTCCCACCAGTCCTTGTTTCGGACTCTCAGATGCCTTGTTTGGGGCGTGAAAAGTGGCATTTTTACTGCTTGATCAATATATAAGCAGCACGGCACAACGGTTCATGTGCTCGTTGTCTCCTAATTAGGACCCGAAAGAGATAAATATTAAGTCTGCTCTTTAAAACAAAGAAAAGAAGCCGTATAGGCGAATGGTTAGTATGCCAAACAGTGGGAAACTATGCAGTGTACACATATCAAAAATTCAATTCTAATTCGAAGCTTGTGACGTAAACACACATAAACACGATCACTTTATTTAGCGTTCATGTGACCTACGTTCAGATTCAGCAATCGGAATGAATTCATTCTGATTGAAACAAAAGGTGTCCATGTAAACGTAGCTAATGAACCAGACTATTTAAATGTTGAGCAAGCAATGTCTGTAACACTTTATTTTGATGGTCCCTTTAGAACTTTGTGTTGACTATAAGTGACTTTGTAACTATTTGTCAACTAACTTTCATCATTAATAAACAATAAATAACAGATTAATATCTGCTAACTCTTTATTGTGATGGCATCCAACAGACATTCTACTGACTATAAAGCCCCCTTTCACACAGTAAGTCGATCCCATAAAAGTGCCTTCTGTGTGAACGTAGACACATCCTGGGATCGATCCCGGGATGGGGACCTAGTAACATTGCCGGGATTAGTCTTAGAACGTGCCCTGTGTGAACAAAAGGCAGGACCAATCCTGTAAGGAGTGTGTCATAGTGATGACGCTGAAGCTGAGATCACTCGCCAACGTAGTGGACCTGTATCCAATGTGGTAGTTTATGATCGATTGAGGAAGAAAATGCACAAGCATGGTTTCTCAAGAGAGTAATCGCAGAGTATTAAAATGCTGTCATATCGATGTCACATGTCTTTACAGGATCAAATGAAATCCCAAATCTCGCCAGAAGATGGCCCCCGCAGATGAATCAATTCTTATTTAACCTTTATTTAACCAGGAAAGGTCTCATTGAGTTACAGTAACTCTTCTCCCAGGGAGTCCTAGCCCTAAACAAGACATTATACTTAACGTAAGTTAAGGTGAGTTTTTACACTGTTAAAGATTGCTAAACATGGCCAAAGTTTAAAAAAATAAGTTGGACGTTTGATGGAGTATTTCTGTGCCAAAAATACTCCTTCCGGTTTCTCACATGTTTCGGGGGAAAAAAAATTCAGAGTATGGGTCTGCGTGATGTCAACAAGAGCGGAATGTCCTTGTACGGACACTTCTCCCGGAAGGGCGCGCACACACATCGACCAGAGCAAGAGAGCAAAAGCACACCCATCAACGCGCTTGGCTCGGCTTTAGGGAAGCCAGCTGCGCTGCAGTCACAGGACTTCACAAAATCAACAATGTCACCAAAGAAGTGTGTTTTTGGTTGTCAGGGCAAGACAACCCTGTTCAGCTTCCCAAAGAACCCCGCGTTAAGGGGACAGTGGATGGAGTTTGTTTTTTCCGGAGCAGCAACGGAGTTGCGCAAGTGTTTTTGTTTGTTCACTGCATTTCGGCGATGATTGTTTTAAAAACAAGGCCCGGTTCAACTCCGGATTTGCAGATTGTCTAATGCTGAAGGATGGAGTGGTCCCAACGATAAAGGTTCATGTCATGCGCTGGAACCGCAGGCGCTGAGTAAAACTGCTTCAAATGTCTGTGTGTTGTTGGCTATCGGCACGTAAGTGCACATCAAGAAAAAAAAATGAACGTGACTCTTTAGCTCTTTAGCCTCCAGCCGCTCTGTTTTATTCGGAAAGACTCGGTAGCGTATCTGTCTTTTATAAATATGATAAAACTAAAGAGAGATATATTAGCTTTTCGGAGATGAAAAGTATTAACTTTAAAAGTATTAATAGATGGAAGTAATAATATATTATGTTAATACACTGTATATACAGTGGGGCAAAAAGTATTTAGTCAGCCACCAAGTTCTCCCACTTAAAAAGATGAGAGAGGCCTGTAATTTTCATCATAGGTACACTTCAACTATGAGAGACAGAATGAGAAAAGAAATCCAGAAAATCACATTGTCTGATTTTTAAAGAATTTATTTGCAAATTATGGTGGAAACTAAGTATTTGGTCAATAACAAAAGTTCATCTCAATACTTTGTTATATACCCTTTTTTTGTCAATGACAGAGGTCAAATGTTTTCTGTAAGTCTCCAGGTTTTTACACACTGCTGCTGGTAGTTTGGCCCATTCCTACATTCAGATCTCCTCTAGAGCAGTGATGTTTTGGGGCTGTCGCTGGGCAACACAGATTTTCAACTCCCTCCAAAGATTTTCTATGGGTTTGGGATCTGGAGACTGGCTAGGCCACTCCAGGACCTTGAAATGCTTCTTATGAAGCCACTCCTTCGTTGCCCAGGCGGTGTGTTTGGGATCATTGTCATGCTGAAAGACCCAGCCACGTTTCATCTTCAAGGCCCTTGCTGATGGAAGGAGGTTTTTACTCAAAATCTCACAATACATGGCCCCATTCATTCTTTCCTTTACGCGGATCAGTCGTTCTGGTCCCTTTGCAGAAAAACAGCCCCAAAGCATGATGTTTCCACTCCCCATTCTTCACAGTAGGTGTGGTGTTCTTTGGATGCAACTCAGCATTCTTTCTCCTCCAAACAAAGTTCAGTTTTTACCAAAAAGTTCTATTTTGGCTTCATCTGACCATATGACATTCTCCCAAATCCTCTTCTGGATCATCCAAATGCTCTCTAGCAAACTTCAGATGGGCCCGGACATGTACTGGCTTAAGCAGGGGGACACGTCTGGCACTGCAGGATTTGAGTCCCTGGTGGCGTAGTGTGTTACTGATGGTAGCCTTTGTTACTTTGGTCCCAGCTCTCTGCAGGTCCTTCACTAGGTCCCCCCGTGTGGTTCTGGGATTTTTGCTCTCTTGTGATCATTTTGACCCCACGGGGTGAGATCTTGCGTGGAGCCCCAGATCGAGGGAGATTATCAGTGGTCTTGTATGTCTTCCATTTTCTAATAATTGCTCCCACAGTTGATTTCTTCACACCAAGCTGCTTACCTATTGCAGATTCAGTCTTCCCAGCCTGGTGCAGGTCTACAATTTTGTTTCTGCTGTCCTTTGACAGCTCTTTGGTCTTGGCCATAGTGGGGTTTGGAGTCTGACTGTTTGAGGTTGTGGACAGGTGTCTTTTATACTGATAACGAGTTCAAACAGGGGCCATTAATACAGGTAACGAGTGGAGGACAGAGGAGCCTCTTAAAGAAGAAGTTACAGGTCTGTGAGAGCCAGAATTCTTACTTTTTTGTAGGTGACCAAATACTTATTTTCCACCATAATTTGCAAAAAAATTCTTTAAAAATCAGACAATGTGATTTTCTGGATTTTTTTTTTCTCATTCTGTCTCTCATAGTTGAAGTGTACCTATGATGAAAATTACAGGCCTCTCTCATCTTTTTAAGTGGGAGAACTTGCACAATTGGTGGCTGACTAAATACTTTTTTGACACACTGTATCTATATTATTCTTACTACTATTATAGTGTTACTACTACATTGCACGTACATGTTGTTCATACATTGCTCATATTACACAGCCATATTTATTCTGTTATATTTATTCATATTTATATTTAATTTACCTTCTGTAAACCAACTGTATAGTACTGTCATATACTTTATATATAAAACATTGCACTTTTCTGCTTTTTTGCACTTCTGCATTTCGTTGTCTCTGTACTTGTACTCTGCACAATGACAATAAAGTTGAATCTAATCTAATCTAAAGTGATTCTAGATTTGAAGGTGTTTTGGAGTTCATTACAGACATTTGGTGCATATGATGAGAAAGCTTTTTTACCAAGTTCTGTTCTTGATGATGGAATACTTAATAGTATTTGTTTTGTTTTTTTGACGACCTTGTCCTGTAAACACTATTTTGGTAAGTAAGCAAATTTGAAAAGTAGAGGGGTAAATTTTAGCTTTAGCAATGAAAATCAATAAATGGGATTTCCTTCAGAGGGAGAGGGGGATCATTGTACAGTTTCATACGGAGTGCAGTGGTGAGTCTCAGCTGCTGCACCTGTAATGAAACGTAAGGCTGAGTATAAAACATCTCATTTTTTTTATAAAAATGAAATAGAGTGCATATAACTTAGGTCACTATAATCCAAAACTGATAAGAATGTGCTCTGCACCAAACTTTTCCTTGCTGAATAAGGAAAGCACTTCTTTAATCTAAAATAAAAACCTGACTTGGGTCTGAGTTTTTTTTAAATGCTCTCAATATGGACACCAAAAGACAATTTATCATCCAACCAAATACCTAGGTATCTCTCTTTTGGAGTACCACTTTGTGTTGCAATAGTGAGATCCATAAGAGAATGTGAACGTGTAAAAACCATTAATTTCAGGTTTTTTTTTTTTTTTTTTTTTTGCATTTAATACCATATTTAATCCTACCAGAGATTTTTGTACCTGACTAAAGGCAGACTGTAAATTATCCATCATCCATCCTTTTTCCAAAGCGCATCGGTCCAGAGTAATATCATACAGGTAGCCTATGAATTCCTTTTGAATTGCTTATTAAATCGTTTAATTACAGTTTATACATGCCAGTTTCCATGACAAGTTCAAGATAAATCTGTTCATTACTACTGGAGCTGCCAGTTTGCTACAGCGAGCAGAAAATATGCAGAAGCGGCAGCCCTTCCAGCGCACTCAGTGTCCGAATTCACTCACTCGTTTTCATTGACTCCTTCAAGTGGACTATATTAGTGGAGTAATGTAGGGAATAGTGAATGAGGATATAAGGGGCGATTTCGAACACAGCGATTAAATGATTTAGTGCACAAAACAACGGAATTTAAAAAGCAAACATAAGTTCACAACACAACAAAATCAAGCCACAACACAACGAAATCAAGCCACAACACAACGAAATCAAGCCACAAAACAACAAAATCAAGCCACAACACAACGAAATCAAGCCACAAAACAACGAAATCAAGCCACAAAACAACAAAATCAAGCCACAACACAACGAAATCAAGCCACAACACAACGAAATCAAGCCACAACACAACGAAATCAAGCCACAAAACAACAAAATCAAGCCACAACACAACGAAATCAAGCCACAAAACAACGAAATCAAGCCACAACACAACGAAATCAAGCCACAACTCAATGAAATCAAGCCACAAAACAGCGAGATCAAGCCACAACACAACGAAATCAAGCCACAACACAATGAAATCAAGCCACAACACAACAAAATCAAGCCCGAAATCAAGCCACAACACAACAAAATCAAGCCACAAGCCATAACACAACAAAATCAAGTCACAACACAACGGGAATGCTCCCGATCACTCAGGGGTGCTTGGAGCGCGGTAAAGTTAGTTTTCCTTGCCCCTGTTCTATAGATTTCAGTAGTCTAATGTGGCGTTCACACCGGACGCGATTCGCGCGAAGATGGACGCATGTACATTTTGAGTTTACTCGCGCGAATCGCACATGAAATTCGCGCGAATCGCATGTGACATTCACTGCACAACAGACGTGAATTCGCATCATGGGCGGGGCTTCCGCCAGCAGCTCATCTCGTTGAGAAATGGCTGACATGGGCTGTGTTTACATGTCTTTTTTTTGTTAATATCTACTGTTAATGTGTGACAAAACGTAGTTTTAAGACTTTTTCAGTCGATAATGTAGTTGTTTAAAGGTGAACTATGTAGGATTTTTGCAGTAAAACATCCAGAAACCACTAGGCCAGTGTTATATATTTTGTTCAGTTGAGTACTTAGAATATCCCAAATGTTTTCAACTATTTGTAAATCGTGAGAAAATTGCTATTTTAACCAAGGAGCCGGGACGTGTGAGCTATGCGTGTGAGGGAGTCGCCTGTCGATTGCGTCATATCTGCGTCACCCTCGGTCTCCGGTTTTATTCAGTGAAACACTTTACTCTCACTGCATTGTGAACAAGTGTCATAGCAGCCGCCGAGCGAACGTCATAACTTCCTTTTCAACACACTCAGATATATCTAATACGATAAACAGAGCTGCGTTACCTCACACTCAGCACTGGAGAAGAGGAAGTGCCGCCGGCAACCGTGTCATAATAAAAGTCCCGCCAGCGACTATGCCATAATAACAGTCCCGCTCTTCAATCGCTCCTGCGGCCTTGCTCAGCTCCACAACACTCGCTCCTGCTCTGCTTCAGACGACAGTAATGTTAATAATCGCATCCATGAACATTATTTCTGCCCGAGTCCTATCCTGACTGTTTCCCACCGGCTGTGAGGTGAAGACCACGTCCCGAGATTCTGCGCTCAAACGTGGCGTCATCAAACTACGCCTTTGTTTTGAAAAGGGCGACCTCTAGTGGACGGAAAAGTTACATAGTGTAGCTTTAAAGCTCAAATCTGTCGTTTATTTATATAAACAGTGCCTATTTGAACATTTTATCTGCCGTGTTCGGAGTTGTGAGCTCCAGCAGACAGCGGCGGTCAGCGCTCGTCAAAGCCGGCGAGGGCAACCTTTCCTCGGCCAGTCCTTCTGCCTCTTCCGCTGGCTCTGATGTCTCTGTGGTGTGTCTCGAGCTATAATTCGTCTTGTAACAGCCGATCTTTGGTCTCATGGATCTATAATTTGTTCCCTGGCAAATCGTTTAGGCTGAGGGCAAAGATAAGTTTCATTACTTTATATTTTTAGGCTATAACTGTACGTTGCAGTTGTAACGTTAGCCTACTAGCACTGACTTTGAATGTTTGACTGCATTGTTTGCTTTATTTCATGTATAGCTTGTTATACATTACTTATACTTTTGTATTATTGATCATACATAAACTTGCATTTAACAAAAAGAGACTGGGTTGTGTTTCATGTAATTTAATGTTATCACAGTGATAATCATATTGTCTGAACCAGATATTAATATACAGATTTTCTCCTCATTGTTGTCACTACTAGAGCAAGCTCCTGATTGGTTAACGCGGCGCGAAATATCCGCCAAAGTTGAGCGTTCAAAACGCTCAATTTGCGTCCTTCGCGCCGCCTCAATCGCGCGAATCTCGCCGCCTCAATCGCGTGAATCGCGCCGCAGAAGGCCATTTCGCGTCTCTGCATTGACTTAACATGTAAATCACTCGCGCGAATCGCGTCCGGTGTGAACGCACCATTACAAAGATATCAATACCAATTTTAACAGTATGTAACCATTGTATTTCGATGTGAAATATTCATTCAACACCCATTCATTCAAAATCACCTATTTCAACACCTCCCAGAGTCCCCTAGTGGTCAGGAGCATTTTCGTTGTGTCGTGGCTTGATTTTGTTGTGTTCTGGCTGGCTTGATTTTGTTGTGTTGTGGCTTGATTTCATTGTTTGTGACTTGATTTCGTTGTGTTGTGGCTTTTTCATTGTGTTGTGGCTTGATTTTGTTGTGTTGTGGCTTGATTTCATTGTGTTGTGGCTTGATTTTGTTGTGTTGTGGCTTGATTTCATTGTGTTGTGGCTTGATTTCGTTGTGTTGTGGCTTGATTTTGTTGTGTTGTGGCTTGATTTCATTGTGTTGTGGCTTGATTTCGTTGTGTTGTGGCTTGATTTTTGTTGTGTTCTGGCTTGATTTCGTTGTGTTGTGGCTTGATTTTGTTGTGTTGTGGCTTGATTTTGTTGTGTTGTTTGATTTCGTTGTGTCGTGTCTTGATTTTGTTGTGTTGTGGCTTGATTTTGTTGTGTTGTGGCTTGATTTCATTGTGTAGTGGATTTCATTGTGTCGTGGCTTGATTTCGTTGTGTTGAGGCTTGATTTTGATGTGTTGTGGCTTGATTTTGTTGTGTTGTGAATGTATGTTTTCTTTTTAAATTTCGTTGTGTTGTCCACTACTGGGCCACTATATATAAAGGTTAAAATGCACTGGAAAGTCAATTTAGGGGTCAAATATTGTCCCTTAATGGAAAAGGTGAGAGTGGAAGAGAGGGGGTACGCAGAAGGATGGTAAATAGCCTCAGGGAGTACTCCAAAAAGTTTGGGAACAACTGCACTATTACCTGGAGTTGTTGGTTTTTTTCATGTGAAATACAATACATCGAATGTTATGTTGTGTGTGGGCAGAGCAGGACACACTCGCATCCCAGAAGAAAGGCAATTATATGACAGGCTGAAGGTCAGAGAACAAAGTTCTCTATGACGCACGGGACATCTTGTATCAAAAAGAAAAGGCATTGGAGGCTGTTTCCTTGGCTGTTTTTGTGTGATTTTTTTAATGTACTTTTTTTATGTTTGTGTCAGAGAAGTACCATTAAATAGTTTGCCACTTGCTTGAGCAACATGTCCTTTTCCGGACCACAAATGTCCAGTTCACAACACTGAAGAAGCCTTTTCAGTGAGTTTAAGTGAGTTTTGATTAAAAATAATAGAAAACTGCTCATTGTTGTGAGTGCGGTATAAGCTGATTTATCACGCCGCATGGACCTTATGTGAAAGCATGTGCTGTTTCTGCACTGCAAACATATCACATATGTAATGAAAACGGACCATGAGTGAAACAGGCATGACGTGACGTGATGTGAGGGCCAAATATGGTAACCATACTCTCTGCTTTTAATCCATCCAAGTTAGTGCACACACATAGGAGCATTGAGTTGTGAACACACTGCAAATCGTGGACACACACACACACACACACACACCCAGAGCAGTGGGCAGCCATTCACTGCGTTGCCCGAGGAGTGATTGGGGGTTGGTGCCTTGCTCAGGGTGGAAGAGAGAGCTGTTCATTCACTCCCCCCACCTTCAAATTTCATGCCGGAACTAGTGCTGCAAGATTAATCAAAATTAAACCAACAATTTGGTTTAGTCCGATTATGACATTTAAAAAAATATATATATATATTATTTTTTTTATTTTTAAATAAATATATGCACCGCGTGCTAGTGAAGAGCGGCTCTGTGATCAATAGGATAAATGCTCTCCCATCTCTTCCACTTTAGTTTTTTATCTGCCATCTCTCTCTTTCTGTTGTCGCTCGGCTAATGTCCGTCCTGTGTCATGTCTTATGAATAATGACGGGCACTGAGCGCTCTCTTCTCCCCGTCATTAGAAGACACGCCCCCTTACTGCTGATTGGCTATCAGTTTGTTTTGGTCCTCAGCCCGATACACTTTTATAAAGCAGTTTTGAAATAACACTTACCCCACCTTTAATAACATGTTTTTACTCCAAACTCACTTCATAACGTCCGTCAAGTGTTATATAACTGCGTTATATTAAATATATTTATAACTGGGCTTCTTATCATAGAATGAGGCAGACTATATATTATTTTATTCTATTTATTGATAAAAGGTTACGTCGATTAGCATTGCATTATAATTTATAAATATAAATTTTTATTATGAAAATACCAGAGAAGGCTTGAAGAACTCAAATACACCATATATTGTGGCAGTCGTGTGTTTGTTGTCTTCGTGTTTAATCAGTCAAAGCATTTCTATCTTCATTTTAATCTGCTAGGAATGTTATATTATATTATTATATACTTCAGTGATGCAAATTTGGTGTTTCCGCTCAGTAATATTCACTCCTCACTCACTCCATTTTGGGTAAAAACAAAAGAAAAAATAAAGCTTCTCTCTAAAGACATTTCTAAGATAGTCCATGTTTTTCTCCAGTGTACAGGAGATTTTTTCATAGTGAATGCATAAGAGGCTCATATTTCATTTTAAAGACATGGATTCTGTTTTTGATTTTGCATACCTCCTGACAAAAATTAAGAAATTGTAAATTTTTATCATAATAATATTATGTATAATATTTTATAATAAATCCTTCGACCTTTGTAATTATTTATAGTCATAGGCTGCTTGCATGTTAACAGGTAACCCTGCAGTTTTTTGTAAAATACATTTTCTGTAAAATAATCATTATTATTACTGAATTTTATTATTAAACTTATTATTATTATATTGTTATATTTATTCTTAAAGGTGTCACGAACTGGCTTTTTTTATTTTTTTATACTGTTGTCGGAGGTCAACTTATGACTTTCGTATGGTTTTTACATTCAAAAACATCATAATGAATAAGTAATAGGCTATTTTCTGCCCTGGTTTTGAGCCTCTCTCAAGACACGCTCGGTTTTTAAGGGCGTGCCGCACTGAAGACTTGGAAGTAAACGCCCACGGCTAGGCTTGGATAAGATTTGCATATTTAAAGCTACACTGTGTGATATTTTCCCCCATCTAGCGGTTAAAAGGCATATGACCATCCAGTGAATATTAGTTTCTCTTCCTCTCAATTCCGATTTCGTTTTAACTCCTACAGTGGCCGATTTAGTCCAAGATTAACATGGCTTCCAGTTCGACCTCGTCCACATTCAACACGGTGCCATCGAGTGTTAAAACGCGAAAGGCGAAGCTTGAATTTACGGGTATGTCCCTCTTTGGCTAATGTACTTTCAAGATGGAGGGGAAACATGGCGACCGGCATTCGAACCCCTTACCCGTATGTATTTTCAATGGCATATTATAAACTTACGAGAATACTTTATTACTTGAAAGAAGTAAATATACATTAATGAGCACATATATTTTTGAAAGAACTAAGTGTTTTTAGCTAAGAATAAACAAAAAAAGTTACACAGTGTAGCTTAATTCGCCACAGGGCTTGCAAAATGTCTTTATCAAACAAACACAATGATTCATCCATCATCCCGCGATTGATTGGAATGTTGTTTTTGTATTAACCTTATTTTCCCCTTATTTAACCTTATTTTATAAAATTAGTCTAAAGGTTTTTTCAAGAATTAGTTTTTGTAATTGCAATTTTTTGTAACTATCCACTCACCTAGTTTAATATATACTTTTGTCATAGCTTATGATTATATATTTTTATTCATTTATTGTTTTCTCTATAATGAATTAGTGTGTTTAACAAATAAAAGAGTGACCATTAGTTCCACAAACACAGATGTATAGATATGCTATAGTGATGTAGAAATATATGAATGATACATTTATAACTGTTTTATTTTGCCAGTTTGTTGTCCTTGTTTCAGTTATTTACTGAATTGAATAAATACTTAAATATTTAAAGGTGTTAGCTGTAATCTTACACTGCAAAATGATAACTTAAATAGGATTAAATTCATAATTATTTAATGATCGAAGTACACAAAAAATGTATGACAAAGCCCTAAAACTGACAATTAATCGTCATAATCGCGAGCCACGGGTTGGCTGGGCCAAGCAGGATTTTACCACCTCCGCCTCATTTTGAGCCAGGAAAAACCGGGTTTTCATAAGATAATAAGAGAGATATAATAATAATACTTCATCACAGCAGAGCTTTTGTAGGGTCCACAGAAATTACATCCTGACCTGTCAAACTGCTTTGGCGGTATGGAGGACACAAACAGTAAAGTTTTGCTAAAGCTGCAGAACATTGATCTAGTGACATTTATGAAACCGATAATATGGTGCGCTGTGGCCAACTTAATTTCAAAGCTATGGGCAAATATCTTTGCCATCTGTGGCTTTTGATATGATTTGCTCGTATGAGAAAACATTAGTGAAAATTAAATCAGTCGCATCTTACATTATTTTTCTCCGACATTGTTTCAAGTGTGTTAGTTTGTTTTCTGCCAGCATGCAGATGTAATTAATACAGTATTGTCATTCTCATCTTACCATTTCTCTAGCTTCTAAAGCATTTTACATCATTCAAACACAATAACCAAGCAACCAAGGCATTTATGTCAGACCATATATAAGCATTGCATATATTTTTAAGTGTCTCTGTTGTGTCATTAATATCTCAAAAAAGGAAATTAAAAAACATTCAAAATCACAAACGTCTGCTGAATATCGCTCTGGCATCCAATATGGATCATTTACTCTCTAAAAATGACTCTTCCAGATATCCGTGTGCTTCCTGTGTCCGGCACGGAAAGATAAAAAAAGGCTTTATGGCATTTATCGAAATGTTCTTAAAAGCAACCACAGAGTTACATTTAGGTGATGCACCAATAAATGCACCTAGACCAAAGTTTCCCTTTGAGGTTGTTAGAATACATTGGTCCTTCTGCTTGATTTTAAAAGCTTTAAACCCAGAAGAACTAGCATAAAAATATAGCTATAAACTCCTGAAAGTGCGTTGCACAGAGTCCTTTTTATGTAAGAAGCTACAAGAACCTATGTGTATGTGTGTGAGTCAACTTGCATGTCTGTTTATGGGTGCGTTGTTAACAGCCAAAAGCCCATTAAGCACTCTTTTAGGGTATCTACTGAAAAATTCAAAGACTTTTTCTCAAAGCTTTCCCAGGAAAGAATACATCTACAATAAGCAACCCCACAGCTCTTCACGGACAACCTCTCTCAACCAGACTTTCCACCAGGAGCAGTTTGCAGATGATCCAATTTAGCCTCAGACAATTTTCTATAGTACCTTTGCAAGAACGTTTTAAAACATGCTATCCATTGATGCTGCTCTCCACAGTTTCTCGCTGTAGGATTTCCTACAGACAAGTCATCACGCACACACAGCTATTTTAACGTAAATTACACACAGGTCTGAGATATGAGTGTTCACTGATCTGCCTGGGCAGTATAACTCTGGACGAATTACAGCTGAATGAAATTGAATTCTATATTGAGGCTTAACAAGCAGGACTGATTCCATCTGATATTGGCTAAAGTCAAAGCTGGCCCTTATGGGAACTCTTTTGTGTGGACTTCTATCCCAGTACATTCAACTTCTTTGCAACTTTGCAACCTCAAAAACTGGAGGAGAAACAAAAATCCACAGTACTAAAATAAAACAATGCAAATATTACATTAATGTGGCAATAAATGCCCGTATGAATATGGATATGACGTAACGAAACCAATATGGGTGATGTGGTTGATAGCTTTAACAATTTTTTGGTGTTGGACCAAAATTGGCAGAAGAAATTCCAGATCCATTGTCATCTGAAGATTGGAATGAAAACTTAATAGAAAGGAATCCAAACACAATGTTTCTTACAGTGGAGGAAGAAAAATAAATAATAGACATTGTAAAATAAATGTAAATACAAAACATCTACTGATTGCAAAGAAGTAGATTATGAAAATTGTGAAAAAAGGTAATTGAGGGGATCTCAAAACCAATAACATATATCTGTAATCTATTAGGGGTGTCGAAAATAATAGTTTCTTTGTTGCATCGCGATGCAGACGAGGCCGATTCGGTATCGTTCAGTAATAGACCATAACCGATTATAATGTACTGATTATTTTCTGACGTCATTTGTCGCGTACGTGCTTTGTCGCGGTAGCATACAATGGCAGTGGGAGGCGAGACGCAAGTACGAGTAATTAAAATGCTCCAACTACTTTAAAAGACATCTGGGCACATTTCGACTTTTATGAACCACCTGGTAAGCACAACCTGGAGAACACACGCGCTGTGTGTAAATCAAAGCTATCTGATTTATCAAAACGATTTCATTTACACTTGGGTACATAATTGTATCTCCGAAAAATGGATATAAATCCGATCTTCAATTCCCGCACTATATGCAGATTTATTGGAGTTAACGTCACTGAAAACAACAGATATGAGCTGCATTTTACAGATCATCAGCTAATTTTGGTTTCTTTACTTTTAATGAATATGATTGTATGTTGAGCACCTACGACTTTACTTTCAGTAGTTTGTGCGCTGGCTTGATGAAGAGATACGCAGCTGCTCATGTGCAGCAATGCGTGCTTCAGTAGTGCTGTCATATCGAGCTATAACATGTCATATAGCCAGTGCCGCCACTCCCACCATGCGAATCAAGCGCTGCGCCCTACGTAGGGCACCAAGTGCTGAGGGGGTCACCACAAGAAAATTCGCTCTCCACCCAGACTTGAGTTTTGTTTGATACATTCAAGAAGCGCGTTTTCTTTGAGCAGGTAAAATAAAAGGTTCAGTTCATATAACTGACTGACAATATTATATAAAGGATGCAGTGCATTGTCAATGCATTGTGATATTGAATTGAACCAAATCGATGGCATAATAATCGTAATCGAAACGAACCAGGAGACCAGTGTAGGTTCACACCCTTTTGGTGCGATTCGTGTGTAGTTGGACGCCTGAGCATTTTGAGTTTACTCGCGCGTGACATTCACTTCACAACAGACGCAAATTAGCGTCATGGGAGGGGCTTCTGCCAGCCGGCTCGTTTCGTTGCGAAATGGCTGACATGAATTGTTTTAAAATACGGCGACTAAGCTCATTTTGCTGGCTTTAACTAGCTTGTAGTCGCAATAGCCTATGTATAGTTCAAATTGAGTAAAGAGCATTTTTTACAACTTACTAGATTGTCCGACTTCCTCACTCACTTTCTTCCAAGCAAGATCCTTTTTATTCCGGTTTCTATAAAGTACGAAGATGTATCGTACAGCTCCGGGTATCCACATATGATTTGTCCTCATTGTTGTCACTACTAGAGCAAGCTCCTGATTGGTTAACGCGGCACGAATATCCGACAAAGTTAAATTTTTTCAATTTGCATGAATCACACATCAAACGCTCAATTCGTTCAATTCGTGCCGTGTCATTTGCGTAAATCGTATAATCCGCGCCGCCTCATTCACGTGAATCGCACCCCTGAATGTCTATTCGCGTCTTTGCATTGACTTAACATGTAAATCACTCACGTGAAACGCTTCATTCGCGTCCGGTGTGAACGCACCATTATAATCTATCATTTCAAACCGGTAAATTTCCGAACAAAATGAAAATAGCTAAAGTTAAAACTGACATTAACACTCTTTTTATACTGTATGTATTATTAAAATAACTCAAACTATTAATATATAATGAATTAATATTAAAATGTATAAAACGAATTAATATATAAAATTAATAATAATGAAGATAAAACACATCCCTGGGGAGATCCTATTGAAGTAGTCATTTTATCAGAAGTAGCCTAACTAGTAGACTAACTGAGAAAATCAATCAAACTACTTTCCAGTAAAAACATTTATTATTTTATTATTTTTTTAATAAATATATATTTATTCCCGTCTGTTTGTTTTTCAAAACTGTAACCTCATTACTGATTTTCTGGAGATTTTCTACACAGCCTGCCAACACATTCTCAACAGGTACATGATTTATTTCTTAAAATGTCTATCAATTTAACTTGTAAATTGTAACTGGTTTCCAACCAATCACGTCTTTTCTGTTTGTTTGTTTTCAGTCAGGTAGCCCCAATTCATTTATTTTATTCCAGCGGTGAAGTACCCCTTTAAGATACATTTCAACTGGATTGCTAATCATCCACATGGGCCACATTAATTCTTGAACCCTGATGACTGCCCCTTGCAGCTATATTCAGAAAATATTATCGATTTGACTGCACTGACACTATGGAATGAGAACAAAAAACTTGAACTGATTTGAGCAGAATAATTACACTATTGAGCTGCTTTTTATCTACACTAAATGTGTTTCATAATTGATAACTGACGTTGAAATGAGTGAACACTGAGCAGAACTGAGCTGAATGAGACTATTGTCTTCTGTAGAGCGGCTTCTTTTATTGCTGAAATGGTTTCATAATTGCAGAATTTGCTCAATGAATAGGTTCATTTCCTATTTATTAATGTGAAGCTGCTTTAAAACATCTGTACAAAGCGCTAAATAAATAACAGAGACTCAAAATGTGACTTGTTGAATTGCTTTCAGCAGTATGGCACACTTAGATTTCTCAACTCAGGTGACAGAAGTTCAGTAGAGAAACAGGCTGGCACTATTAAGCCAGATCTAATAACATCACAGGAGGCGAGATGACCGGAGTCGGCTGGCCGCTCGCTCACTGTACTAACACGGAGATGCACTGATGTTTTGTTTGAAAGAATCAACCAAGTGAAGCAGCATCAGCACACTACACCTTGTCTAAAGCATTACTCAACAGCCCACCTGGAAATACTAGAAAATATTTCATTATTTCAATGGCATATTATATACATATTGTGGCAAAGGTGATGCCACGAGTATCCACAAGAAGCTATTTTGCACTTCTCAAGAAGCTGTCATTGAGAATTACAACATATAAAAGGTAAGCCATAGGGGGAGAGTGGGTTGAAACAAAGGGCAGTTGCAACATGGCTTATTCCTCCAATCAGGAATAAGCTACACTGATGCTATTTATATTGCATATGCTCAGATAGCCCCTCATCCTACCTGGATAAAAGCAGGCACATTCCTTCTGCTAAAAAAATACTTTTCAAGTTAAACAAGTTTTTTTTTTATGATGTTTTTGTCATTGTAATGAATTCCCAGTGTGTTTTGTGGACTCGTTTGTTGTTTCCTGGGTGGTTGCCACCCTACTGGCGAAGGGTGCGATCGAGCCTGTCCCTCCAGCCGAGATGAAGTCCGGGTTTTACAGCCCCTACTTCATTGTACCCAAAAAGACCGGTGGGTTAAGACCAATCCTGGACCTGCGCATCTTGAACCGTTACCTACACAGGCTTCCGTTCAAGATGTTGACAGCGAAACGCCTTTTCGAATGCGTTCGTCCCGGCGATTGGTTTGCAGCGATCGACCTGAGGGACGCCTACTTTCATGTCTCCATCCTACCTCGACACAGACCGTTCCTACGGTTTGCTTTCGAGGGGCGGGCATTCCAGTACGCGGTCCTCCCATTCGGGCTATCTCTGTCCCCTCGCGTCTTTACGAATATTGCCGAGGCAGCCCTTGCGCCCCTACGGCAGCACGGGGTTCGCATCCTGAACTACCTCGACGACTGGCTCATAATGAGTCTCTCTCGAGAGCAGGTTTGCAAACACAGAGATCTGGTTCTCCACCACTTAGCCTGTCTGGGCCTTCGGGTCAACTGGGAGAAGAGCAAACTCTGCCCCGTGCAGAGGATCTCTTTTCTCGGTATGGAGATCGACTCGGTCGCCATGTGCGCGCAGCTTACGAGCGAGCGCGCGCAGTCTCTGCTGACTTGCCTCCGTCAAATCGAGAGCAAGAGTGCGGTTCCACTGAAACACTTTCAGAGGCTCCTGGGGCATATGGCATCTGCAGCCGCGGTGACGCCGCTCGGATTGCTACATATGAGACCGCTTCAGCACTGGCTTCGCGATCGAGTCCCGAGATGGGCATGGCGGTCTGGCACGCTCCGGGTCCAAGTAACCCGGGCCTGCTTACAGACACTCACTCCATGGTCGAACCTCAGTTTTCTACGGACTGGCGTGTCCTTAGAACGAGTTTCCAGGCATGTTGTTGTATCAACAGATGCATCATCCACGGGCTGGGGTGCCATGTGCAATGGACAAGCAGCCGCGGGCTCCTGGACAGGACCCCAGCGCCTTCTGCATGTCAATTGCCTCGAGTTGCTGGCAGTACGGTTCGCCCTGCACTGCTTCCGAGCGTTGCTGAGGGGTCAACACGTACTTGTCCGGACAAACAACACGGCCACTGTAGCGTACATCAACCACCAGGGCGGTCTACGCTCCCGCCGTATGTCTCAACTCGCCCGCCATCTCGTTTTATGGAGTCAGAAGCACCTGAGGTCCCTTTGTGCTATCCACATCCCGGGAGAACTGAACCGTGCAGCCGACGAGCTCACGGATTCAGCCACTTCCTGGAGAATGGAGACTCCATCCCCAGACGGTCCAGCTGATTTGGGAACAGTTCGTCGACGCACAGGTAGATCTGTTTGCCTCCCACGACTCTTCCCACTGCAGCCTGTACTATTCCCTGACCGAGGGCACGCTCGGCACGGATGCACTGGCGCACAGCTGGCCCCAGGGCCTACGCTTATATGCGTTTCCCCCAGTGAGCCTTCTCGCACGAGTACTGTGCAAGATCAGGGAGGACAAGGAGCAGGTCATGTTGGTCGCCCCGTATTGGCACGGCCAGACCTGGTTCTCAGAACTGCTACTCCTTGCGACAGCCCCTCCCTGGCCTATCCTTCTGAGACCGGACCTCCTCTCTCAGAGACGGGGCACTCTATGGCACCCGCGTCCAGCTCTCTGGAAGCTCCACGTGTGGCTTCTGGACGGGACGCGGCAGGTTTGAGTGGCCTGCCACCTACGGTGGCCGCCACCATCATTTCCGCTAGGACAGAGTCTACACGACACCTCTATGCGTTGAAGTGGAATGTCTTCGTCACCTGGTGCTCTTCCCGCCAAGAAGACCCCTGGAAATGCCTGATCGGGTCCGTGCTTGAGTTTCTCCAAGAGGGGCTGGAGCGAAGGCTGTCTCCCTCTACCCTGAAAGTGTATGTGGCTGCAATATCTGCCCATCACGACCTCTTGGGAGACAAAAAGGTAAGTCAGCACGACCTGATCATCAGGTTCCTGAGGGGGGCGAGGAGACTGAATCCTCCTCGCTCTCCTCTCATTCCCTCTTGGGACCTCTCAGTAGTCTTAAGTGCTCTGCAGAGGCCTCCCTTTGAGCCTTTGCAGTCGGTCGATATTAAGTTTCTGTCGATGAAGACGGCTCTGCTGACTGCATTGGCCTCTCTTAAGAGGGTCGGGGACCTGCAGGCATTTTCGGTTGACGAAGCGTGCCTGGAGTTCGGGCCGGCTAACTCTCACGTGATCCTGAGACCCCGGCCTGGATATGTGCCCAAGGTTCCTACCACTCCCTTCAGAGATCAGGTAGTGAACCTGCAAGCGCTGCCTTTGGAGGAGGCAGACCCAGCCTTGGCATTGCTCTGTCCAGTACGCGCTCTCCGCGCTTACGTAGACATGACGCAGTGTTTCAGGACCTCAGACCAGCTCTTTGTCTGTTATGGTGGAGAGCGGAAGGGAAGAGCTCTCTCAAAGCAGAGGTTGTCTCACTGGATAGTGGACACCATTGTTTTGGCTTACCAGCAGCAAGGTCGACCATGTCCCCTTGGTGTGAGGGCACACTCCACCCGGAGTGTGGCCTACTCTTGGGCTCTAGCGCATGGCGCCTCGCTAACAGACATCTGCAGAGCTGCAGGCTGGGCGACACCCAACACATTCGCCAGATTCTACAATCTCCGAGTGGAGCCAGTGTCCGACTATGTACTCGCCCCCCCGAGGGGCCGGTAATGGACCAGGCTCTGGTGTCTTCGCTTGCTCGCCACTCCACTCCACGGACTGGATACGTGCGATATTCTCCTCAGGTGAGCTCCCCGAGAGCCCTGAGCTCCTCCAGCACTGTCGACGCCGACATCAGTTCAGTCTGCCCTTTCGAGCCCAGACCCTCATGTCCGGCCATGTGCCCCGTGTGCATGGTTCCCCTCCGGCGACCCCCACACGAGTATTTCCACCGTAAGCCTCCTCAGTGAGCAGGTGTCTTTCCCTTGGCAAGCCCCTGCCACCCCTAGGGTTACAAATCCACCTTCGGCTGGTACCCTAGAGTTTCCCATATGCAGCCCACAGCGGGTCATATGTGTACTCTCTAAGTCCTCCCCACGGGTAGGCATCATTGGCATTCCCTCACTGGGATATGCTTCCCAGTGTACCTTGGTAATCCTGTGATAAGTGGGAGTCCTACGGCCTTAAGTGGCGGGATCTCACACTTACGCAGGGCACTGGATGACAGCTGAGTGGGGCGGTTATACTGGAACCCCCATTCGTCAGTCACTGACGTACGTCGGAGTGACTGAACGAAAGGGAACGTCTCGGTTACGTATGTAATCCTCGTTCCCTGAGGAGGGAACGGAGACGTACGTTCCTTAGCCACATCAGTTGTGCTGCTGGAACGCGGAGTTCAGATCTTGGCTCCGCAGCAGAAACATAATGCGATGTTGCTAGCGTACTTCCTTATATACCCACGAGGTGGGGCGGAGTTACGCATGCAAATTCCGCATGCCCATGGCATTGGCACGCCATTGGGCGCTGTTAAACACCTCGAAGGTAATTGGCTTCTAGGCGAAACCCCCATTCGTCAGTCACTGACGTACGTCTCCGTTCCCTCCTCAGGGAACAAGGGTTACATACGTAACCGAGACGTTTTCTTTATGATTTGAGTTTCAGTTCAGGTGTGCCTTGTTAGTCTTGTCAGCTGTGTCTCGTTTCCATGATCTGTTTGCCTGTGTATAGAGGGTGTGCACGTGACGTCACCGTCAGCTGGAGAGACTGCGGTTATGCCCCACAGCGTAAATGCAGCAAAAACACACAAAACCAAGCCCGGAGGACGCCTTGGCCACAGACCTCATGGGCATCCTTGTGCCCCCCTATGGACCGAGGGAGACGAACTTGATAATGCCGTGTAATAGGGATGAAACGGTATGGAAATTTAACATCACGATTATAGTGACCCAAATTATCACGGTTATCAATATTATCATGGTTTTGTTCAAACGAGATGAAAGTATTCAAAAAGACCCAGGGGGACGAACTTGATAATGGCGTGTAATTTTCTCACTAAACCACTGCCACCTGCTGCTTCTGCTACTGATTGCTTTTAGAGGGAAAATCTGCCCAACACTGCTGGTCTAGGATCTGTAGTCCTCTGTAAGAATAGCATATTATTAGCGAAAAGGAGTTGGCAAAACGATCCAGTGCGTATCTGTATTTGCACTCGTCAAATGATTCAATTTCCAACGTGTTTTCGCTTCGGTGAGTAATGTAGCCAATCACAGACATGTCTGTTGAGTTCTACAACGCAATGGCCAATCACAGGTGTTGAAGTTAGAATCCACTCACCGCTTTTGTCCAGTGCTGAGTTCTGCATGTGCACTAATTCTCTCTATATGAGGATATTATATAAATAAGAGATTCATTGTGTCGTCAGCTTTACTGATTAATATAACGGAACTGTGTGAGATTGCGTTCATTGAATGAGTGACAGCGTTTAGTGATTATAAAGGGAGTGCGTTGTCTAGGCGAAATAGGCCTATAATTTATTCAGAGTTTGAATATTTTTAATTTTTTTTTCATTCTTGACAAGCGGCCACACGCTTCAATACATAGGCCCATCCGCATATAAATGCGGGATTCACTCTCGAAATTGTGATGACTGACCTGACAGTGATAAATATTTATGTATCTAAATCAGACTCGATTCCTGGCTGCATGTCAATATGGATCACTGGATCTTTTGTAAATTGTAAGGAACACTATATTGAGTCCAACCTTTAGTTTAAACTGATAACTGTTTGTTTTACTCACGGCTTCCCCTATTAACTCCTGTCACACAGCTGCTCTTCTGCCACGCAGTCCCGGCTGAGGGGGCGTGTTCCGGCGGGAAATTGACGCCGATGCCTACCCTCTATTTTAACCCTGTGTGCAGTTTTGTTCTTTGTCCGTTCTTATCGTTGCGCGATGTTGGTTGTTCCGTTCCTGAGGCTTGTTCTTGTCCCCTATGATTTTGTATTTGTGAAGTTTTGAGTTTATTTAATAAAAGTACAACTGCACTTGGATCCTGCTTCCTCATCTGCTGCAACCAATCGTGACAGTCATACGGTCTAAACTGTTTGCGTGAAGCATTGTAAAGTCATATCATTTTTTTATTTGTTGTTTTCTTAACTTTTAAAAGGCATAGCTAGCATGTATCAAAGTTATTGTGTCAAGCTAACTGAGGCTGCGTTCCACTCTTTTAGACACGCACTTGCAAACTTCCCTAAGCACTTGGGGGAATCCCTGCCGCCATTTTGAAGTGTGTTCCACCTTGTGAAATGGACGAGGGAAGTTTATATGGACAGACCCTTGCTCCCTCGTTTTTGACCGGGGGAGCGAGTCTACTTCATATGTACACTTCAGGCAGCTCCCTATACCACAATGCAACACGACTGTGATATCATCGCTTATTGCGTTTAAATTAGGGATGCACCGAATCCAGATTTTTGGGGTTCGGCCGAATACCGAATCCCCTGGTTAAGATTCTGCCGAATCCGAGTACCGAGTCCTACTCCCATCCTCAGTCCATTATCACAGTAAACACATTAATGAAGTAAATAACGTCCACAGCAGTGTATTTTTTATTTTATTTTATTTTATTTTAACTGTAAAAAAAAGAAAGAAAGAAAAAAAGAATAGGCAACATTATGCCAGGATGACTGTCCTTCCTTTGCCATACTTGAAGTTGCTGCATTTTGGCTGCTGTCTGTAGATTCCTTCATGCTTAACTCGTATTCTGCGTTTCATACGCAAATGTTTTAACAGCGGCTATTGTTTAGGGTCCTTGTCACCACGAGACAAATCAGCACTGCAAATTGAACATGTAGCTCGACTTGAATCGCCTTCTTTTGACTGAAAGTACTGCCAAACAACACTTTTTCTGATCACAAGTTCCATTTTTTACTTTCTCACAGCCGACTGCATTCGAACGGTCCACCTAAACACCTTCCCATAATCAATGGCGGCGTCATTGTGTCGACCAGCGTAGCGCACGTAGTGCAAGCCTAGGGTTTGGTTCGGTGGAAAAAAATTCTAAGGTTCAGCAGAAGCCGAACCCTGTCAAAAAGCCCAATATTCGGCTGAATCCGAAGCCGAATCCTGGATTTGGTGCATCTCTAGTATAAATTTACTCCACCACAAACAACTCTATGATATGTTCATTATTATTTTTAAAGGTCCTGTTCTTCATGATCCCATTTTTCAAACTTTAGTTAGTGTGTAATGTTGCTGTTAGAGCATATATAATACCTGTAAAATTATAAAGCTCAAAGTTCAATGCCAAGCGAGATATTTTATTTAACATAAGTTCCCTTTCAAAGCCTACAGCGAATGGCCGGTTTGGACTACATCCCTGTACTTCCTTTAATGACGTCAGTAGAACAGTTTGTCGACTAACCTCCGCCCACAAGAATACGCAAAAAAGGGGGCGTGGTCTTGTTGCTCTCCCACGTGGAGAAGAGGAAGTGTTGCGTTCGGTTGCGTTTGTCGCCATGTCGTCCAGACGCTGTTATTTTCATCCCGGAGTCAATTCACCTTTGTTTGGCCTTCAGGGGCTGTAGTTTGAGCGCGTTCATCTCCCCGCTATGGTAAGAGGCGTGACCTTCCCGCTAAGCTGCTGTCCAATCACAACACGGGAACCGCTGGCACAATCAGAACTCGTTACGTATTTCTGAAGGAGGGACTTCATAGAACAGGGAAATCTTTCAAGCCGTTTTGAGGACAGTGAAAACAGCGGTATACAGATAAGTAAATTGTGTGAAAAATACTGTTTTTTTACACGTGAAACATGAACACATGTTATATTGCACACTGTAAACACAATCAGAGCTAGCAACAAAAAAAAAAGGAAAAAAACAGGAAAAACGGGACCTTTAAGTATTTAAAACAACCCAAACACACCTATATACATATAGAATGCTTCATTAAACAATTTTTCAAGGGGGAAAAAGTAGATAGTAAATCAACTCCATAGTGGATTCCAAGTGATCAAGGGCTTAGGATGGTCCAGTTCAATCCATTGCAAAGGATACAAAAGGGGTAAACCACCCCTTACGATCCAAATTCATTCATGGCCAATTCATGATTAGCTGGTTCAGGTTTGTTTAATTGGAGCTAAAATATGCAGGACAATCTTTAGACTAGATTCTTTTTGGACATTTAAAAAACATTTACATTTCAGTCTTGATTTTGATTAAAAATATTTTGTAGTTCAAATGTATTGTAATAATTAAGCAAAACATGGTTGTTAATTTAATTATTTATTTGTTTTTCCCCTTTTGCTAGTCTTTGTCTTTATACAACCAATTTAACTATTGAAGACCCTGTCTGTGCACAAATAAAATAAAAAAAATTCAAAATGATGTTAAAGAATTATTTATATAATTCTTTATGTAATTATAGCGGCTACTCTGTCCTTGCACAACGCCACTGAGAGACTCAGACAAGGACTATAAACATTTGTGACGCATAAATTAAATGTCAAATATATATATTACATATAAATATTAAAGTACTTTTGATGGCTTTTCTTTATTGCACAGACTGATATTTCTTGATGGTATAAAGTTTTGTGGTCAACAAAGAATAAATCGTCCCTGCCTGGTCACCCCCTCTCCCCGATCAATGATCAGGTGACTAATATTCCCATTCCCCCCCCATGAACCCTTTCATGTCTACTAAAGTACTTATTTAATACATTTTAAATAATGTTGTAATTGCCCCTGTGGACTGTTGCAACCGTCCCCTATTATGGGGTCAGTTGCAACATTTGACTTTGTCTATTTAAGCATAAATTGTACGTATATTATCATGTACGTGTTACAGCGGTGTGGGTGGGTAGCTGACAGATGTGGGTTTAATGTATTACAATTTTGACCTAACAAATACAAACAGTCTCTGAGAAACTGAAGCAAATGCAAAAACTGTTGCAACCGTCCCCACTCTCTCCCTGCCAGAAGGCTCAGATATGAAAGATATCAGTGAAAGCATCACTTGACTTATCACTTGACAAATACGGAACACAACCATCACTAATCAAACCTCTTTCCAGAGACGATGGCGTTAGTGCATACTGTCAAATTATTATATTATAACCTTTATAACCTTTACCAGGAAAGGAAGCACATTGAGATTAAGAATCTCTTTTACAAGAGCGTCCTGGCCGAGACTGACAGCAATACATAACTAGTCAAAACATCTACAGCCCGATGTGTTTCTGTCTCCAAATCGTTTAAAATCACTTTAAAAACATCAAGTGAAACTAGCTCCCTAAGTTTCAATTTAAATGGCTAATTATTCCAAGCAGAGGGAGCAGCAAATTTGAACGCCTTTTTCCCGAATTCAGTACGTACCACTGGAACAGACAGTAGGAAGAATTCCAAATGTTGGGGGTCGGTAAGATTGAAGACTTAAAAAACAAGTATTGTTACAAAAAAGTATATTTCAAATAAATGCAGTCCTTTTGAACTTACTATTCATTAAATAATCCTAAACAAAATATATCACAGATTCCAGAAAAATATAAATTCTTTCCCTGAATTCTTTTTCATTTATAGACCATTTGGGTGTTTGCAAACAACGGTGACATGTTTTTTTATTCCAAAGTTTGTATCCCTCAATTCCGATTTGATAGAATTGTGCACTGTGCAAAATTGGCAGGAATTTACAGTATTAAAGAGTATTATTTTACAGTAAATTACTGTAGTCAGAAATTTACAGTGAAATTAATGCATTCTGGGAAATTTTCTTACGAATTACTGTTAATTAACAGTAAAATGATGCTGACATCACAGTAACTAACTGCTCTTGTTTTACTGTGAATTCACTTGAAAAAGTTGTCTTTAACCATGGCACTGTAAGAGGTTTAGCGCTGTAATTGGTTTGAAGTCACCATGATGGTGATCAGTGTTCAATTGGCTTGGGATCTTGGACCTTGTATATACTTGTATATACACATTCAAATTTCTAATCTAGCCAAGTCAGAAGTGTGACAAATGAACATTTGTTAAAACAATGACAAGCAAGAATATAAAATAATCTAATTGGCTGGTTTTAAGTTAGTCAAACTATACTATTAGCGTTATTTCAGCATAAAGATTTACCAATATTTTATTTCAAATTTACAATTGTTTGTAGATGGATATTTCACAATAGTAAAGCAGTTTTTTTTTCCATCACCTAATGATGCACAGTATGGAAGCTTGTTTCCGCCACAGAATAAAACATTTTAAAAGATAATTGCGACTTTTTATCTGTTAGTTCACATCTCGCAATTCTGACTTTATTCTCAGAATTGCGAAATATAAAAGTGCAATTGCGTGTTACAAAGTCAGAATTGTGAGATATAAATATGCACAGTATTTCGCAATTCTGACTTTATGTCTCACAATTCTGAACATTACAAAAAAAACAACACAAACTGCTAAAACTGAACCAAAAATAAGTGCAGCAGCACTGACAAAACCAACAAGAATCAAGAAAGTCCACAACATAATCTATTCATGCCACACTGCATGATGGGTACCATATGCACTGTAAATACAGTATGATATTCCAAGAGTGCCGTTAGATACAAGAGAAGTCCTACTGTGAAATTACTGTGAAAGTAATGCAATTATTAACCTGGAATATACTGTAATTTCACACTACAACTGTGAGACAAAAGTCAGAATTGGGAGATAATTAATTGTGTGAGATATTAGATCATTCATTTACATATTTAAATATTTACTACGTCTTATTATCATGAAAAATTACAATCAAATCAAATCAAATCAAATCAAATCACTTTATTTGTCACTCTACATATGCACAAGTGCAACAGTAGGTGAAATTCTTAGGTGCAGTTCCGAGCAACATGGTAGTCATGACATGACATGTACAACATTTAAAGCAGCATCAGATTACACTGATGCGCCCACAATTACTCACAGCACAGTAAACTCTACAATAAACAATAAATAATTTACACAATGTGAGTGTAGTTCTCACAGCTTTAAACAATATACACATACTTACAATATACATATACTTTAAACAATATACACTAAACATACACTAAACAATATACATTACGCTATAATAGTAATAATAATATACAATGTACAGTATAAAATATTATTCACAGATTGAAAAATCATTTTGCGAGCAAAGATATAGTAGGTGATGAAGAAAAATAAAATGTTTCAATGTAATGTCAAACGTCGCATTGAAATATTTAACCTAAAAGGCAATCCCGTGGACATGCCATGAGCAAACTTTGCATGAGAGTTATGCCGGTGAAGGAATCTCAAATCACCATCATTTTCACTTTCAGGGAATAATTAAAGGGTTAGTTCACCCAAAAATGAAAATTCTGTCATTAATTACTTACCCTCATGTCGTTCGACACCCGTAAGACCTCCGTTCATCTTCGGAACACAAATGAAGATATTTTAGTTGAAATCTGATGGCTCTGAAAGGCCTCCATTGGCACAATGGCACGGTTCACTCTCAAGACCCTTAAAAGGTACTAAAGACGTCGTTACAAAGTCCATCTCACTACAGTGGTTCTACAATAACTTTATGAATCGGCGAGAATAGTTTTTGTGCGCAAAAAAACCCTAAATAACGACTTACATAGTGATGACGATTTCAAAACACGGCATCATGAAGCTTCGAAGCGTTATGAATCAATGAGTCGAATGAGCAGTTTGGATCGCCAAATTTCAGCAGTTTGGCGGTTTGACACAAGATCCGAATCATGAATCGACTCACTGATTCATAACGCTTCGAAGCTTCATGAGGCCGTGTTTTGAAATCGGTCATCATGATATAAGTCGTTATTTAGGGTTTTTTGCGCACAAAAACTATTGTCGCCGATTCATAAAGTTATTTTAGAACCACTGTAGTGAGATGGACTTTGTACCGACGTCTTTAGTACCTTTTAAGGGTCTTGAGAGTGAACCGTGCATTGTGCCAATGGAGGCCTTTCAGAGCCATCAGATTTCAACTAAAATATCTTTATTTGTGTTCCGAAGATGTACGGAGGTCTTACGGGTGTCGAACGACATGAGGGTAAGTAATTAATGACAAAATTTTCATTTTTGGGTGAACTAACCCTTTAATTATTCCCTGAAAGTGAAAATGAAAATGAAAGGTTGTTTGAGCTTTAAACAACCACTGGAATTGTTATTAAACATATACTGCAGAAAGCTTGCAATCTAAATTGTCTGTGCGCTGATTTGCAGCGAAAAGGAGAGAAATACAAAAGATTATGGAGGAGGAAATGGTTGGGGAGACACAGGGAACAAGGATTGTGTTCTGCAAAGAGAGTTGGATGTGCTGCTGTTGCGACTGGTCAAGCAAATGTTTGTGCTTTGTTTCTGTTTGATATAATTGTAAATATATCTATTAAAATACTGATATTCTGGTCCATAACTCCTCCCCGAACCTCCCGCTGCCATGTATCTTGCTCTCTCATTGGCTGTCGGTCATCGCCGATGTCACTTTCAGTCAGAAAACATTTCACACAGCAGGATTTTGAATCACCGACAGGTCCAGATATTTATTATCATTTATTTATTCCACATTCCAAATATATGACTCGTCAGTGATTCTCTCAGATCACGTCTTTGGTAATTCACGCTTGTGTGAACGAGCACCGCTTTGCCTATGATTTCGGGCATTTGTCGGCAATTTCGCAAAACCTGACGGCTGTCACAGGGTGTTTTGGTGATGGTTCATGTTCCTTGTTCCTTGTTCATGTTTTTAGTTTATCATGTTCTTGCTTTGTTTTAGTGTCATGTTCACAGTCTTGTCATGCACTTCCTGGTCTTGTCATGTGATTCCCATGCCCTCATGTGTTGTCATGTCATTGGTTCATTGTGTCATCACTGTTCACAGGTGTCACTTGTCTTGTCATTAGTCTGTGTGTGTATTTAAGCCCTCATGTTTGCCATGTGTCTTTGTCAAGTATTGAATGTTGTAACCCGCTGTAGGTGAGTGTTTCTAAGTCAAGTCAAGTCAAGTCAAGTCAAGTCAAGTCAAGTCAAGTCAAGTCAAGTCAAGTCAAGTCAAGTCAAGTCAAGTCTTTGTTTTATGTTTGGATTATGTTTGATTAAATAAAGAACTGCATTTGGGTCCTTCAACTTGCCTCCAGTGGATACCCGTGTTACAGAATACTTGACCACCATTATGGACCCAGCAGTTGCCCACCAGCGTCAAGGCCAGCGTCCCATAGAGGACTATATCAAGGACTTTTTATGTTTCTTGGATTTTTTGCCCCAGGATGAGACTATATGGAAGGGGCGCTTTTGTTATGGTTTGGACTCTGACTTTTCAGCCCTCATGCCCTCAAGGAAACACCCTTGCACGTTTTGGCAATGCATTGATTTTATTTTGTTTCTAAGTGGCTCAGATTGGACGGTAGGAGAGGCAAAGGACTATTATAGCCACGTCCACGCTCCAGCCCACGTCCACGCTCCAGCCCACGTCCATGCTCCAGCCCACGTCCATGCTCCAGCCCACGTCCATGCTCCAGCCCACGTCCATGCTCCAGCCCACGTCCATGCTCCAGCCCACGTCCAGGCTCCAGCCCACGTCCAGGCTCCAGCCCACGTCCAGGCTCCAGCCCAAGTCCAGGCTCCAGCCCAAGTCCAGGCTCCAGCCCAAGTCCAGGCTCCAGCCCACGGCCCCGTCCAGGCTCCAGCCCACGTCCATGCTCCAGCCCACGTCCATGCTCCAGCCCACGTCCATGCTCCAGCCCACGTCCAGGCTCCAGCCCAAGTCCAGGCTCCAGCCCAAGTCCAGGCTCCAGCCCACAGCCCCGTCCAGGCTCCAGCCCACGGCCCCGTCCAGGCTCCAGCCCACGGCCCCGTCCAGGCTCCAGCCCACGGCCCCGTCCAGGCTCCAGCCCACGGCCCTGCTGTCCCGCCCAAGAAAATTTTGGGGGGGGGGCAAGGGGTACATGGAGGCCATGAAGGTCCGCCCACGCCACAGGGTCCAGGTCCGCCCACGCCACAGGGTCCAGGTCCGCCCACGCCACAGGGTCCAGGTCCGCCCACGCCACAGGGTCCAGGTCCGCCCACGCCTCAGGGTCCAGGTCCGCCCACGCCTCAGGGTCCAGGTCCGCCCACGCCACAGGGTCCAGGTCCGCCCACGCCACAGGGTCCTGGTCCGCCCACGCCACAGGGTCCAGGTCATGTCTGGGTCCGGTGCCCCTGCACGGGCCTGGCCCACCATCCCTCCCCCAAGACCGCCCCCCAAGACTTTTTGTTAAGACTCTCGGTTAGGCCATGGGTGTTATGGTATTGTTTGGGCGTCAGGGGCCGCCCATAGAGGGGGGGATCTGTCACAGGGTGTTTTGGTGATGGTTTATGTTCCTTGTTCCTCGTTCATGTTTTTAGTTTATCATGTTCTTGCTTTGTTTTAGTGTCATGTTCACAGTCTTGTCATGCACTTCCTGGTCTTGTCATGTGATTCCCATGCCCTCATGTGTTGTCATGTCATTGGTTCATTGTGTCATCACTGTTCACAGGTGTCACTTGTCTTGTCATTAGTCTGTGTGTGTATTTAAGCCCTCATGTTTGCCATGTGTCTTTGTCAAGTATTGAATGTTGTAACCCGCTGTAGGTGAGTGTTGTCAAGTCAAGTCAAGTCAAGTCTTTGTGTCAAGTCTAAGTGGCTCAGATTGGACGGTAGGAGAGGCAAAGGACTATTATAGCCACGTCCACGCTCCAGCCCACGTCCATGCTCCAGCCCACGTCCATGCTCCAGCCCACGTCCATGCTCCAGCCCACGTCCATGCTCCAGCCCACGTCCATGCTCCAGCCCACGTCCAGGCTCCAGCCCACGTCCAGGCTCCAGCCCACGTCCAGGCTCCAGCCCAAGTCCAGGCTCCAGCCCAAGTCCAGGCTCCAGCCCAAGTCCAGGCTCCAGCCCAAGTCCAGGCTCCAGCCCAAGTCCAGGCTCCAGCCCAAGTCCAGGCTCCAGCCCAAGTCCAGGCTCCAGCCCAAGTCCAGGCTCCAGCCCACGGCCCCGTCCAGGCTCCAGCCCACGGCCAGGCTCCAGCCCACGTCCAGGCTCCAGCCCACGTCCAGGCTCCAGCCCACGTCCAGGCTCCAGCCCAAGTCCAGGCTCCAGCCCACGGCCCCGTCCAGGCTCCAGCCCACGGCCCCGTCCAGGCTCCAGCCCACGGCCCCGTCCAGGCTCCAGCCCACGGCCCCGTCCAGGCTCCAGCCCACGGCCCCGTCCAGGCTCCAGCCCACGGCCCTGCTGTCCCGCCCAAGAACATTTTGGGGGGGGGGCAAGGGGTACATGGAGGCCATGAAGGTCCGCCCACGCCACAGGGTCCAGGTCCGCCCACGCCACAGGGTCCAGGTCCGCCCACGCCACAGGGTCCAGGTCCGCCCACGCCACAGGGTCCAGGTCCGCCCACGCCTCAGGGTCCAGGTCCGCCCACGCCTCAGGGTCCAGGTCCGCCCACGCCACAGGGTCCAGGTCCGCCCACGCCACAGGGTCCTGGTCCGCCCACGCCTCAGGGTCCAGGTCATGTCTGGGTCCGGTGCCCCTGCACGGGCCTGGCCCACCATCCCTCCCCCAAGACCGCCCCCCAAGACTTTTTGTTAAGACTCTCGGTTAGGCCATGGGTGTTATGGTATTGTTTGGGCGTCAGGGGCCGCCCATAGAGGGGGGGATCTGTCACAGGGTGTTTTGGTGATGGTTTATGTTCCTTGTTCCTCGTTCATGTTTTTAGTTTATCATGTTCTTGCTTTGTTTTAGTGTCATGTTCACAGTCTTGTCATGCACTTCCTGGTCTTGTCATGTGATTCCCATGCCCTCATGTGTTGTCATGTCATTGGTTCATTGTGTCATCACTGTTCACAGGTGTCACTTGTCTTGTCATTAGTCTGTGTGTGTATTTAAGCCCTCATGTTTGCCATGTGTCTTTGTCAAGTATTGAATGTTGTAACCCGCTGTAGGTGAGTGTTTTCAAGTCAAGTCAAGTCAAGTCAAGTCAAGTCAAGTCAAGTCAAGTCAAGTCAAGTCAAGTCAAGTCAAGTCAAGTCAAGTCAAGTCAAGTCAAGTCAAGTCAAGTCAAGTCAAGTCAAGTCAAGTCAAGTCAAGTCAAGTCAAGTCAAGTCAAGTCAAGTCAAGTCAAGTCAAGTCAAGTCAAGTCAAGTCAAGTCAAGTCAAGTCAAGTCAAGTCAAGTCAAGTCAAGTCAAGTCAAGTCTTTGTTTTATGTTTGATTAAATAAAGAACTGCATTTGGGTCCTTCAACTTGCCTCCAGTGGATACCCGTGTTACAACGGCGAGTCAAAATCGGGGCTAAAATCTGGCAGTGTGAAGCCGTAACGCTTATTTGGCTAAAGGTTGCAGGCTTGCCTTCCAGTGGCTTTGATAATGCTTCCCCGCC